>NC_088421.1:42796948-42862487 GCF_034236695.1 Oncorhynchus nerka | reverse complement strand
CGCTGCCCGTCTGGTGTTCAACCTTCCCAAGTTCTCTCACGTCACCCCGCTCCTCCGCTCTCTCCACTGGCTTCCAGTTGAAGCTCGCATCCGCTACAAGACCATGGTGCTTGCCTACGGAGCTGTGAGGGGAACGGCACCTCAGTACCTCCAGGCTCTGATCAGGCCCTACACCCAAACAAGGGCACTGCGTTCATCCACCTCTGGCCTGCTCGCCTCCCTACCACTGAGGAAGTACAGTTCCCGCGCAGCCCAGTCAAAACTGTTCGCTGCTCTGGCCCCCCAATGGTGGAACAAACTCCCTCACGACGCCAGGACAGCGGAGTCAATCACCACCTTCCGGAGACACCTGAAACCCCACCTCTTTCAGGAATACCTAGGATAGGATAAAGTAATCCTTCTCACCCCCCTTAAAAGATTTAGATGCACTATTGTAAAGTGGCTGCTCCACTGGATGTCTTAAGGTGAACGCACCAATTTGTAAGTCGCTCTGGATAAGAGCGTCTGCTAAATGACTTAAATGTAATGTAAATGTAAATGTAATGTGATAAGACCTAAACTACATTCCACTGCATGATTGGTGTCTGTGTCAAATGCTGTTCTGCCAGAGCCAGGAAAACTCTCCCTCCCGTTTCTCTTCCACATCGCAAATGGACGCTAGATGTAATCTGTTGTGGGAAGGATCTAGTGTCCAATGTTGTATTATAATTTCTGTATAAACGAGCAGTAAATGACCTAGAGACAGGCATTTGGCGCCATGTAAATCTTGCTGTCTGTTACTGTCTGTACCCTTGTATAATTTCACAGATCTGTTACTTATGAGGACTCAGGAGGACTATAAAAAGTAGTAACCTAACCCTGCTTATTTGGGTTTTTTGCTCTACACCATCTGGTGACCACTAACGTTCCATTACTGCCGTAATTAATAATAAAGTTGGATGGTTTTGTAGAAATATAAAAGTCTCTCCTTTTGATTAGAATAATTACAAGTTGCAAAAGTTCATTGTATTGCATTGTAAGGTAACAGCGTGACAATTTTGTTTTTAACTGATGTAACGTTAGCTAGCTAATTATGTTTTGTGGAAAAATTTGGGACTGCCGTTTGGACATGAACTAGCTATCCAGCTGTTCTTGTCTGTTAGGTAACTTTATTAATTTTTTTAACAAACCTTCCAGAAACAATTACACCTTTCATTGCCTGTTAGCTAGCTACAGAGGCTAGCTGCTGGACTTTGGACAAACAGGCTAACTTTAGCTAATAGCAGCTGTATAGTTGCCAAGCAACAGAGATGCTGACCAGGTTAGAACTCTGAGATGAAGCTGAAAATAAATTCGTATCAGAAATGCTACAAAAAGGAAGCACATCATTGGTTCTTAAATGAACGGAAATGTGCACCTGAGGTAATGCTGGAAAAGTGGAGGCAGCCCGTTTTCTTTGTGACTTGCGGTAACTAAATCAATAGTTATTTAGTAGTTCTAAAATGTCGGAAACAATAACTGGCTTGACCATGCATAAGGTCATGTAACTTTGTTACTTGCTAAATGTATGACTGAACAAAAAGTGTGGTTGAATTTATTCTGCCACTGTCTTATCAATGCATATTAACTAACAGGTTATAGAGCAAACAACGCAATTCTCACTGGCTTCCTGGTGATTTTACCGCTACTGCAAGGTGTAGCTTTAGCCTCATTATTTATCCATGGTCTTACTTTACCTGCTCGTTGCGCATTGCCTTGTATCAATGCGTGCGCTTTAGGCTAGTAGGCTACTTTGCTGAAGGACAACATTTGTTTTTTGTCCAGTTGTTCAAATGAAACGAATGGATATGGAAGATCAAAGTTGATAACTAGACCTAGACATGTTATACACCACATGAGGCATACTGTTAATAAAAGTAAACTAAACTTACCCGATCCATAGTGGAAGCTATTCTTTCTTCAGCGTTTATTCAAATAAAAAAGTGACAGTAAATCTGTAGCTAGACCACATTTACAGTTACTTTCTTTGATGCAGAATTCAGATTTAAAAAACAGCTAGATCAGAGCGATCAGATGTCATTATCAATATCAAAACTTAAGTGGTGACAAATAAGTGTCTGATGTGGGCTAATCTTAGTTTAGAAAGATCCTGGATAAGATTTTACCTGATCTATTAAAGTCAATAAAACGTTCAACACCCTATTCACCAAGAATCATGTTGTCTTTTATCGTCTAACTCAACCAGAGAGTCTGTTGGAACAACGTCCTCTTCGAGAGTCCAGATAGTTGTAATTATCTAAGGCCCAGTAATGGAAGCCTATAAAATACCAGACTGATTGCAGCAGCGCTATCCGTGCAGTGAACCAGAACACCCCGATGTATGTTCAATCCGACGTCCTCAGTGTCCTTTTACAGCAATGCAACCGTGGTCGAAGTCAAGACTTCCCGCGAGAGCTGTTGAAAAGCAATAAAACGGTCTTCTTCTTCGGTATTATAAGCGCTTCGCATACAATTGTTAAGTGCATGTCGCCACCTACTGATTTGTCTGTTTATCAGCGTACTATTTTGTAGTACTATTCTGTAGAATGAAATCATTACACTTTGAAAAAAATGCCCAACCAACTAACCCTACACCCATTAAAACGTCATAATTATTCCACTACTTTGGCCCTCTGATTCAACACCAGACCAGCAGACTGGGAGGACGGGATATTATTGTTCAAAACACCTTGTAACTCTGCAGTAAAATATTGTACACCCAAGTTCTTTGCAGCTGCCACCACATCTATCCACTGTGATTTACATTCTATTCCTGTGGTACAGTTGACAACCATGGCCATGAACACAACATTAACAACAACAACGAACCTTCCTGAAGCATGTTATTCCTGTCACTCTCTATTGACCTCCGCCTAATTACAAAGACCCTCTCAGGATCCTTCACCCTGGACCCATCTTCCTCTACTACTTTCTTCACTGCCTCAGCATACAACACCTTCTGCACTACTGTGATCCTGGTAACCTCAACCTGTCTTTCTCTCACTGGACACATCTGATCTCCAGCACCATGTGTACCCCTACAGTTTATACACACAACTTTTTACATCAATACTACACATTCCTTTTTCTCAGGTCCTCCTGCACACTTCTCACATCTAGGAATCTCCCTGATACACACTGCAGGAAGGAAGTTGTCAAGGAAAGGAGTTTGTGTTTATACAGGAAGTACCACCTCACTTACCGTAAACCAATCATGTCAATGTCGCGCTATATGAGCTCTTCAGCTTGTAGTCTTAAAACTCGGAAATGAGTTACTTTTGGCTCGTTCAGCCATCCCAATGGGAAAAATTAATGGGGGAAAATTTGGGTTTTGGAATTGATGGCGAAAATAAGGTTCCCACAGGCTAAGGAGATCTTATACGTTTTTGTTCTATGAGATAATAGCAGTCAGTCAGTATGACCTTTATGAATTATGAAGCCTTTGTGATGTGCTTTGTTTTATTACATAAATACTTCAAAATTCACAAGAAGTGACATTCGCTGATAGATTGTATAGCATCTAAACCTGTGTTTCCACAGACCTTATTGTCTGCATTTATCCAAACACCATACAAAAACACCATTCATTTCCCCATAGGCTTTGTCCAGCGAACCATGGAAAAATTAGTGCCTATAAAATGATGGCATTACTATTTCTCTCTATAGAGCCCCACCGTGGACGAGTCATAATACCCATAAAACCTAGTGGCCAAAAAGGGAAATGGGTCCAATTGTTTTCCACCATTCATTTTTCCCAATAGGTGATTTACATTAGGCTTTCCCTGGTGAAACATTTTGATAACCGTGTAAATCTCTCTCAGAGAAGGTGACTTTTATCAATATATTCGGCACGATTTACTCTCAAATGTCACTAATGCTAATTAGCATTAAAGTAGACATCATGCAATGCTTCAGATCCATAAAAGCTCCTGCCACATCATCTCCAGCTGACAACATCACTAACAGGTATTGTGTAATTTTGAAACTTCCCCATGACAGGTCATTACTACATTTAGATCATTAATCCAGACATGCTTACGTTTATGCTAGATCATTGATTGCAAGATATTAGCTCTTGTATGTTAGTCTTTTAATAAATGCTTAACAGTAAACCTAGACACTTGTAACGGCTGTCCTCGTCATCTGATGAGGATTATGAAGGATCGGACCAATATGCAGCGTGGTAAGTGTCTGTTCATATTTATTTTAACTCAGAACACTAAGACAAAATAACAAAAAATAGACCAACACGAAACAGTTCTGTCTGGTGCAGAGACAGAAAACAACTACCCACAACCTTCCCAAGTTCTCTCACGTCACCCCGCTCCTCCGCTCTCTCCACTGGCTTCCAGTTGAAGCTCGCATCCGCTACAAGACCATGGTGCTTGCCTACGGAGCTGTGAGGGGAACGGCACCTCAGTACCTCCAGGCTCTGATCAGGCCCTACACCCAAACAAGGGCACTGCGTTCATCCACCTCTGGCCTGCTCGCCTCCCTACCACTGAGGAAGTACAGTTCCCGCGCAGCCCAGTCAAAACTGTTCGCTGCTCTGGCCCCCCAATGGTGGAACAAACTCCCTCACGACGCCAGGACAGCGGAGTCAATCACCACCTTCCGGAGACACCTGAAACCCCACCTCTTTCAGGAATACCTAGGATAGAATAAAGTAATCCTTCTCACCCCCCTTAAAAGATTTAGATGCACTATTGTAAAGTGGCTGTTCCACTGGATGTCTTAAGGTGAACGCACCAATTTGTAAGTCGCTCTGGATAAGAGCGTCTGCTAAATGACTTAAATGTAAATGTAAATGTAACCCATAGTGGGAAAACAGGCTGCCTAAGTATGGTTCTCAATCAGAGACAACGGTCGACAGCTGCCTCTGATTGGGAACCATACCAGGCCAAACACAGAAATACAAAACATAGAATGCCCACCCCAACTCACGCCCTGACCAAACTAAAACAGAGACATAAAAAAGGAACTAAGGTCAGGACGTGACAGCACTTGCATCTCATAATATTCCGAATGGTGATTCAAGGCTCGCTACCTTGGCTAGCCTCTCAAGGATCGGATCCTATTTTTCCCAATTTTCGACTAAAACGACATACCCAAATCTAACTGCCTGTAGCTCAGGACCTGAAGCTAGGATATGTGTATTTTTGATACCATTTGAAAGGAACCACTGAAGTTTGGAAATGTGAAATTAATGTAGGAGAATATTCTTGTTACTTACAACCTCTTGCTAATCACATTAGCCTACGTTAGCTCAACCATCCCGTGGGGGGACACCGATCCTGTAAAGGCTAGATTCATTGATACAATTATGGGCCTATAGCATTCATAATATTGGGAGTCAGTGAAAATTGTCTTTACTCTTCACCTTCTGGCAACGGTCCATACTTGATCTTACTCTTATTAATTTTTATTTTGGTCCTGATTCGTCCAACAATACATTACATTATCAAAGTATGTTTGTCTATCTTTTAAAAAAATTGTCGGGGGCTCTCCCCACCTGAGGCCTGGCCACTTTGTTAGGGTCATTTTCATTACGATTCAGAACAAGTTCTGATATGTATCCTAGAGTTTGTAGATCACATTTCTGTCGATCTGAACATTCTGAGAATGTGTCTGATGGATAGCTATGAATCTAATATTTCCAATGATATATGATTAAAGGGTATACATGAGTAATAACCTGTATGCTGACATTGTCATAGGGTAAAACCCTGATTGGGAAAACTGAAAGGGATGGAGGGATGAATAGAAATAGTGATAACACACAGAAAGCTACCATTGATGCAATGATAGAACACATTCAACTGTAGGGACATGGACTTTAAAAATAATCACAGACATTTTCACCCCGACCGAGCACCCTGGATCATACATAGATCTTTCCTTGACCTCATGAATATTATTATTCAATATATTATGGATTAGTTTTAGTATCATTTTAATCAATTTAGATATCACTTTAATTTTTATATTAACTCCCTATTTAGAAGATAATGGATTGAATTCATATTAAATTGAATACATTAATATACACCTATTGTTGAAACATTATTCTACATAATGACATTTAATAATAATAGTATCATGAGTACATTTTCTATGATAACATTTATCCACTTAGATCCCAATGTGTGATATTACATAGACACAGGGGAGACCTGATCCTAGATCAGAGCTGCATATTATGCTCCACAGAGGTTACCATGGTGATCAGACTAAGGCAACTGTTTGACAATGGGAGATGGATATGACTGTTCATAGACAGACCTAAGGTTTGTTCGCTGGTGTGAATTCAGGCTCCCTGATTGACTGAAGCTCTTCCCACACTGATCACAGCAATAAGGCTTCTTTCTCTCCAGCGTGTGTTATCTTGTGTCTATTCAGGTTGTAAGCAACAGCAAAGCTCTTCCCACACTGATCACAGCTATAAGGCTTCACTCCTGCGTGTGTTAGTTTGGGGTATGGTTAGGGCTCCTACACTAACAAAGCTTTTCCCACAATCAAGGCAGGGGTAAGGCTTCTCTCCTATATGAATTCTCAGATGAGATTTGAAGGTGTTAGAAGCAGAGAAACTCTTCCCACACTGAACATCTGTAAGGTTTCTCTCCAGTGTGAATCCACTGGTGAATAATGAAGCCACTCCTTCTAGTGAAACTCTTCCCAGAGTCAGAGCAGCCGTGGTGAGATTTCTTCCCTATACGTCTCTGCTGGTGTTCTTGAGATGTTCTGATCTGGAGATATTCTTTGTCTCGTAAGCAACATGATGATGTTGAGGCTCCCCAGATAAGTCCCTCCCACTGAGAGAGCAACGGTTAGGAGTGTCCCCTGTGAAACAAAGACATTGAATAAATAGGTTTTGGAAATATGGGTCCATAAACAAATACAATAACAATTAGGGTTAAGTACCTTGCTCAAAAGGTACAGACAGATTTTTCACCTCCTTAACGAAACTGTATCGATAATTTACTGGCCACCAAATGTTTTACTGTTTTATAATGTCATAAAATTACCTTTCAAATGTGTCCAGGCCTCGGGCGGGGAGAACCCCTGACCGGACCCCCACCCCATCATGGGCTACCACCTCCACCCAGACCACTACTCCTCAGAGAGGTCACTACATGCCTCAGAGAACTCTGATGTCAAAGTCAGAAGACTGTAAGAGTGCAACATATTTTCAGATAGAAACAGGAAATAGACAAACATACTTTGATAATGCAATGTGTTGTCAGTTGGACAAAACCAGGCCAAAATACACATTAGGAAAAGGTTAAGATCATTGAAGCAAATGAAAGAGTAATGGATCAAGTATGGACCGTTGCATGAAGAAGGTGAAGAGTAAAGAATATTTAGACTCTGACTCCAATATTATGTGAACGCTATAGGCCCATAATTGTATCAATGAATCTAACCAAGGTAGCGAGCCTTATGTCACCACTCAGAATACTATACGATGCAAGTGTCTAGGTTTACCGTTATGCATTCATTAAAAGACTAAGTGACAAGAGCTAATATCTTGCAATCAATGATCTAGCATTAAAGGTGAGAATCTCTGGATTAACTATCTAATAGCTAAATGTAGTAATGAATAAATTGGCTACATTTCTATAAATGGACAATTCTGTGACCTGTCATGGGCAAGATTTAAAATGACAATACCTGTTAGTGATGTTTTCGGCTGGAGATGATGTGCAGGAGCTTTTAAGGGATTTGTTTCATTGCATCATGTCTACTTTCATACTAATTAGCATTAGTGACATTTGAGATTAAAAACAGCAGACTATATTTATAAAAGTCACCTTGTCCGAGAGATGTCTCGCCAGGGTAAGCCTATGGGAAATCCCCTATTGGGAAAAATGAATGCTGGAAAACAATTGGAACCATTTCCCTGTTTGGCCACCAGGTTTTATGGGTTTTATGACTCGGCCATGTGGGGCTCTAAAGAGAGGACTAGTAATGGCATTTTTTTATAGGCACTAATTTTCCATGGTTGATTGGACGAAGCCTGTGGGGAAAATGTAACTGTTTTTGTATGGTGTTTGGATAAATGCTGAAAATAAGGACTGTTGTAAACACAGGTTTAGGAGATCTTATTAGATTTGTTCCAGAATCTTTATCAGCTAACGTCACTTGTGAATTTAAGAATTGATTGAACTAAAAAAGCATATAAATCACAAAGGCTTCATAATTCATAAAGGTCATATTAACTGACTGCTATTATCTCATAGATCAAAACGTATAAGATCTCCTCAGCCAGTGCTGACCTTATTTTCAGTGTTTATTCCAAAACTTCCATTTTTTTCCCAATGGGATGGCTGAATGAGCCAAAGGTAACTAATTTCTGAGTTTTAAGACTACAAGCTGAAGAGCTCATATAGCTAGACATTGACATGATTTGTTTACATTGGCGAGGTACTTCCTGTATAAACACGAATTCCCTTCCTTGACTACTTCCTTCCAGCACTGTGTATCAGGGACATTCCTAGATGTGAGAAGTGTGCAGGAGGACCTGAGAGAAAGGAATGTGTAGTATTGATGTAAAAAGTTGTGTGTATAAACTGTAGGGGTGCACATGGTGCTGGAGATCAGATGTGTCCGGTGAGAGAAAGACATGTTGAGGTTACCAGGATCACAGTAGTGCAGAAGGTGTTGTATGCTGAGGCAGTGAAGAAAGTAGTAGAGGAAGATGGGTCCAGGGTGAAGGATCCTGAGAGGATCTCTGTGATTAGGCCGAGGTCACTAGAGAATGATAGGAATAACATGCTACAGAAAGGTTGTTTTGTTTTGTTTTCATGGCCATGGTTGTCAACTGTACCACAGAAATAGAATGTAAAACACAGTGGATAGATGTTGTGGTGGCAGCTGTTGAGAAGTACTTGGGTGTACAATATTTTACTGCAGAATTACCAGGTGTTTTGAAGGATAATATCCCGTCCTCCCAGTCTGCTGGCCTGGTGTTGAATCAGAGGGCCAAAGTAGTGGAATAATGATTATGTTTTAATGGGTGTAGGGTTAGTTTGTTTTTCACAAAGTGTAGTGAGTTATTACTACAGAATAGTAGTCTGATGCACAGCCAATACACTAAGTGGCAGCATGCACCAATAATAGTTTGCGGACCGCCATAACACTAACGAAGAAGAAGACCACTTCCTTCACAGCTCAGCTCGGCTCTGCTCCGTGAAGCGGAATTAGTATACATCCACTAACTACTGTGGAGGTTGTATTGTTGTAAATGCTTCATGGCCCCTGCAGATTTTGGATTAAACATACATCAGCTTTTACTGGTTCCCTGCACGGATAGCGCTGCTGTAATCAGTCTGCTATTTTATAGGCTACACTTACTGGGCCTCAGGCAATTAAAACTATCTGGACTCTTGAAGAGGACGTTGTTCTAACAGACTCTCGGGTTGAGTTAGACGAACAGACATAAGGATTGTTGGTGAATAGGGTGTTGAACGTTTTCTTGACTCTAATAGAACCAGTAAAATCTTATCCAGGATCTTTCTGAAGTAAGATTACTTTAGATTAATCCAGTTTTGATATTTAAAAGGACGTTTGATTGCCTTGGTCTAGCTGTGACAAACAAAGTAACTGTAGTGTAAACTAGCTACAGATTAACGGTCACGTTTTTTATATTTGAAGAGACGTTGAAGAAAGAATAGCTTCCATGATGAATCGGGTAAGTTTGCTTTACTTTTATTAACAGTATTCCTACTGTGGTGTATAACATGTCGAGGCCTAGTTTTAACAATAGTTGATCTTCCATATCTCTTCGCTCCATTTGAACAACTGGACAAAATAAACAATGGTGGTAATAAACATTTGGGATATTTTGTCCTTCACCAAAGTAGCCTACTAGCCCAAAGCGCACAGATTGATACAAGGCAATGCGCAACAAGCAGGTAAAGTCAGAACCATAGAGAAATAATGAGGGCAAAGCTACATCTTGCAGCACCGGGGTAAAGTCACCGGGAAGCCAAGGCAGAAAAAGAGCCATATTACAACCTATGTGTTGTGATAATTGCTTTGTTTGCTCTATAATAACCTGTTAGTTCATATGCCTTGACACAACCGAGACAAGAAGGTGGCTGAATAAATTCAAATACACCTTTTGTTCAATCATAAAACCGGAGAAGAACATCAGTCCAGTTGAGTTCACAAAACATGTTGGATGTGAAACGGCTAGCTAGTTAGCGGGGTGCGCGCTAATAGCATTTCAATCGGTGACGTCATTCGCGTTGTGCCATTGAAGTAGTGGTTCCCCTTGCTCTGCAAGGGCCGCGGCTTTTGTGGAGCGATGGGCACACAGACAACAGTCGTGGGTGACTGTTTGTGTGCAGAGGGTCCCTGGTTCGAGCCTGGGTATGCGCGAGGGACGGACTAAAGCTATACTGTTACACATGTAACAAACAGTTACACGACCTACAGAATGGTCAAGCAAATTACATTTTCCAACGTTTTCAGAATACTAAACAACTATTGATTTAGAGTTACCGCAGGTCAAAAAGGAAACAGGCGCTGCCTCCAATATTCAAGCACCATTTCAACTTCAACATCCTCTAATCACCTATGTGCTTAGTCTACTACAGTGACAACTAAAATATACCAAAAACCAGGGGCGCAATTGTCACTGGGGATGGAGTGAACATGTCCCCACCACATTCTGAAATTGAAATTTGGTCCCCCCTGAGTTTTATCAATGTACTGTGATACTAAATGAGGTGACTGTGCTTTAGGACCACGCGGACCCCTCCGGCTGTTCGTACTGTGTAATCATTATGTCCACCCACTTCTGAAACCAAAACATGATTTAGTCCGATCAACCTAAGCTTAATATGATGCATCTATTCATGTGCATGCAAGTAGAAAAAAAAACATGTTGACTCACCCAACTGGTAGAGAAATGCAAATGCCATCTTCCTCTGTCAATAAGTACACACTTTTATTTTTTTTCTGTCCTCGGTGACCTGGCTAAGATGCTTGCACACTAGCCTTGTAAACTTCTATTCATGGGCAACGATGCCCCAGGCCAGCTAGTTAATAGCCCCTTTTCAAATGATTACTCTTTTTGAGAAGTAACTGTGAGATGCTCATCTCACTACAATGTCCCCCTCCCCAAATGTTTATTTTATTGTTTTAGATTCCATTATATTCCTGTCGTGAGTGTTCCGTATTTTCTGCACCTACTTCGCTAAAAGTCTTGCAAATAAAACAGCACTATTGCTTCCATAAAGTGACCATTGGACTTAAAATGTTTGACCACATTTGTAGGTGCAACAGTTTATCAAATGTATAATGTATCACTTTCAAGTGCACATTTATGTCCACTAAGAACCATTGACTACCTTTTTGTATTATTTCTGCAAATGCCAACTTCGTTTCAGCCAAATCTCAGAGTTCTAACCTGGTCAGCATCTCTGTTGCTTGGCAACAATGGTGGCAGGGTGGAAATCTCTCCTCTGGAACAGGGTAGATGTTACTGTCTTTGCAAGGGGGGAAATGGTGGAGGCCATCTCTGTCACTCCCCTTAGTGATGTGGTCACCCTCTCATTTAACATTTACATTTACATTTAAGTCATTTAGCAGACGCTCTTATCCAGAGCGACTTACAAATTGGTGCATTCACCTTATGACATCCAGTGGAACAGTAGTGCATCTAAATATTTTAAGGGGGGGGGGGGGGTGAGAGGGATTACTTTATCCTATCCTAGGTATTCCTTAAAGAGGTGGGGTTTCAGGTGTCTCCGGAAGGTGGTGATTGACTCCGCTGTCCTGGCGTCGTGAGGGAGTTTCTTCCACCATTGGGGGGCCATTGGGGGGGCCTCTCCTGTTGGGCATGCAGGTCATTGGTCCACATATGAATGATGATATGGCTTAGGGAGCCAAACTGGGCCACAGCTCTGTCTGTTGTGGGGCACCATAACTTTGACAGAATTTTATTTGGGAAAAGTTGATTCTCTAATATAAGCTTGCCATTTGATTGATGGGAGTAATTACAAGCCATGAGATGGGGATGGAGGTGGTCAGCTGGGTTGGTGCATTGTTTGGTTGGATTGGTTTGTATGTTCTGATTGAGCTGTTGTCCTGGTCCAAGGTGTTTGTGGAACTCTTTGTAGAGTGGATAGTGGTGGCTGAGAAATACCTGCCTTGGCTCATGTAGCTCCTTCTACAGGTCCTGCATGTGGCCAGTGTTGACTGTACTGGACAGCTCCTCTCTATGTCTGCAGGTTTCCATCCTGAGAGTCTGGTTGTCCTCCTCAACATTGTTCATTGCACACTGCTGCTCCCGGATCTCCTCCCTATGCTGACGCACCAGGCTGATCATCTCCTCTATAAGATGCTGTGGTGCAGGTGTCACGTGTGAGAGAGGCATGCTCAGGGCTGTGTCTGCTGCAGGTAATGGAGGGAGAGGGACACTGGGGACTAAATCAAATCAAATCAATCAAATTTTATTTGTCACATACACATGGTTAGCAGATGTTAATGCGAGTGTAGCGAAATGCTTGTGCTTCTAGTTCCGACAATGCAGTGATAACCAACAAGTAATCTAACTAACAATTCCAAAACTACTGTCTTATACACAGTGTAAGGGGATAAGGAATATGTACATAAGGATATATGAATGAGTGATGGTACAGAGCAGCATACAGTAGATGGTATCGAGTACAGTATATACATATGAGATGAGTATGTAGACAAAGTAAACAAAGTGGCATAGTTAAAGTGGCTAGTGACATAAGAATGCAGTCGATGATCTAGAGTACAGTATATACATATGCATATGAGATGAATAGTGTAGGGTAAGTAACATTATATAAGGTAGCATTGTTTAAAGTGGCTAGTGATATATTTACATCATTTCCCATCAATTCCCATTATTAAAGTGGCTGGAGTTGGGTCAGTGTCAATGACAGTGTGTTGGCAGCAGCCACTCAATGTTAGTGATTGCTGTTTAACAGTCTGATGGCCTTGAGATAGAAGCTGTTTTTCAGTCTCTCGGTCCCAGCTTTGATGCACCTGTACTGACCTCGCCTTCTGGATGATAGCGGGGTGAACAGGCAGTGGTTCGGGTGGTTGATGTCCTTGATGATCTTTATGGCCTTCCTGTAACATCGGGTGGTGTAGGTGTCCTGGAGGGCAGGTAGTTTGCCCCGGTGATGCGTTGTGCAGACCTCACTACCCTCTGGAGAGCCTTACGGTTGAGGGCGGAGCAGTTGCCGTACCAGGCGGTGATACAGCCCGCCAGGATGCTCTCGATTGTGCATCTGTAGAAGTTTGTGAGTGCTTTTGGTGACAAGCCGAATTTCTTCAGCCTCCTGAGGTTGAAGAGGCGCTGCTGCGCCTTCTTCACGACGCTGTCAGTGTGAGTGGACCAATTCAGTTTGTCTGTGATGTGTATGCCGAGGAACTTAAAACTTGCTACCCTCTCCACTACTGATCCATCGATGTGGATAGGGGGTGTTCCCTCTGCTGTTTCCTGAAGTCCACAATCATCTCCTTAGTTTTGTTGACGTTGAGTGTGAGGTTATTTTCCTGACACCACACTCCGAGGGCCCTCACCTCCTCCCTGTAGGCCGTCTCGTCGTTGTTGGTAATCAAGCCTATCACTGTTGTGTCGTCCGCAAACTTGATGATTGAGTTGGAGGCGTGCATGGCCACGCAGTCGTGGGTGAACAGGGAGTACAGGAGAGGGCTCAGAACGCACCCTTGTGGGGCCCCGTGTTGAGGATCAGCGGGGAGGAGATGTTGTTGCCTACCCTCACCACCTGTGGGCGGCCCGTCAGGAAGTCCAGTACCCAGTTGCACAGGGCGGGGTCGAGACCCAGGGTCTCGAGCTTGATGACGAGCTTGGAGGGTACTATGGTATTGAATGCCGAGCTGTAGTCGATGAACAGCATTCTCACATAGGTATTCCTCTTGTCCAGGTGGGTTAGGGCAGTGTGCAGTGTGGTTGAGATTGCATCGTCTGTGGACCTATTTGGGCGGTAAGCAAATTGGAGTGGGTCTAGGGTGTCAGGTAGGGTGGAGGTGATATGGTCCTTGACTAGTCTCTCAAAGCACTTCATGATGACGGAAGTGAGTGCTACGGGGCGGTAGTCGTTTAGCTCAGTTACCTTAGCTTTCTTGGGAACAGGAACAATGGTGGCCCTCTTGAAGCATGTGGGAACAGCAGACTGGTATAGGGATTGATTGAATATGTCCGTAAACACACCGGCCAGCTGGTCTGCGCATGCTCTGAGGGCGCGGCTGGGGATGCCGTCTGGGCCTGCAGCCTTGCGAGGGTTAACACGTTTAAATGTCTTACTCACCTCGGCTGCAGTGAAGGAGAGACCGCATGTTTTCGTTGCAGGCCGTGTCAGTGGCACTGTATTGTCCTCAAAGCGGGCAAAAAGTGATTTAGTCTGCCTGGGAGCAAGACATCCTGGTCCGTGACTGGGCTGGGTTTCTTCTTGTAGTCCGTGATTGACTGTAGACCCTGCCACATGCCTCTTGTGTCTGAGCCATTGAATTGAGATTCCACTTTGTCTCTGTACTGACGCTTAGCTTGTTTAATAGCCTTGCGGAGGGAATAGCTGCATTGTTTATATTCGGACATATTACCAGACACCTTGCCCTGATTAAAAGCAGTGGTTCGCGCTTTCAGTTTCACGCGAATGCTGCCATCAATCCACGGTTTCTGGTTTGGGAATGTTTTTATCGTTGCTATGGGAACGACATCTTCGACGCACGTTCTAATGAACTCGCACACCGAATCAGCGTATTCGTCAATATTTCCATCTGACGCAATACGAAACATGTCCCAGTCCACGTGATGGAAGCAGTCTTGGAGTGTGGAGTCAGCTTGGTCTGACCAGCGTTGGACAGACCTCAGCGTGGGAGCCTCTTGTTTTAGTTTCTGCCTGTAGGCAGGGATCAGCAAAATGGAGTCGTGGTCAGCTTTTCCGAAAGGGGGCGGGGCAGGGCCTTATATGCGTCGCGGAAGTTAGAGTAACAATGATCCAAGGTTTTACCACCCCTGGTTGCGCAATCGATATGCTGGTAAAATTTAGGGAGTCTTGTTTTCAGATTAGCTTTGTTAAAATCCCCAGCTACAATGAATGCAGCCTCCGGATAAATGGTTTCCAGTTTGCAAAGAGTTAAATAAAGTTCGTTCAGAGCCATCGATGTGTCTGCTTGGGGGGGATATATACGGCTGTGATTATAATCGAGGAGAATTCTCTTGGAAGATAATGCGGTCTACATTTGATTGTGAGGAATTCTAAATCATGTGAACAGAAGGATTTGAGTTCCTGTATGTTTCCTTCATCACACCATGTCTCGTTAGTCATGAGGCATACGCCCCCGCCACTCTTCTTACCAGAAAGATGTTTGTTTCTGTCGGCGCGATGCGTGGAGAAACCCGTTGGCTGCACCGCCTCGGATAGCGTCTTCCCAGTAAGCCATGTTTCTGTGAAGCAGAGAACGTTGCAGTCTCTGATGTCCCTCTGGAATGCTATTCTTGCTCGGATTTCGTCAACCTTGTTGTCAAGAGACTGGACATTGGCAAGAAGAATGCTGGGGAGTGGTGCGCGATGTGCCCTTTTTCGGAGTCTGACCAGAACACCGCCTCGTTTCCCTCTTTTTCGGAGTCGTTTCCTTGGGTCGCTGCATGCGATCCATTCCGTTGTCCTGTTTGTAAGGCAGAACACCGGATCCGCGTCGCGGAAAACATATTCTTGGTCGTACTGATGGTGAGTTGGCGCTGATCTTATATTCAGTAGTTCTTCTCGACTGTATGTAATGAAACCTAAGATGACCTGGGGTACTAATGTAAGAAATAACACGTAAAAAAACAAAAAACTGCATAGTTTCCTAGGAACGCGAAGCGAGGCGGCCATCTCAGTCGGCGCCGGAAGACTACATACTGGGGCACAGAAGGAGTGGAGGCTGTTGTGGGTAGTGACAGTGGAGATGTTGTAGGTAGTGACAGTGGAGATGTTGTAAGTGCAGCAACAAAATGTTTTATTTAGTCGAAGTAGTAGACCCAATCAATCAGAAATATTTGGTCTCGCCTCCTGAGTGGGGCAGTGGTCTAAGGTACTGCATCGCAGTGCTAGAGGCATCGCTACAGAACCGGGTTCCATCCCTGGGTGAAGCGAGCAGTGTGTCAAGAAGCAGCGCGGCTTGGCAGGGTTGTATTTCGGGAGGACACATGGCTCTCGACCTTCGCCTCTCCTGAGGCCGTACTGGAATTGCAGCGATGGGACAAGACTGTTAATTACCAATTGGAAATCATGAAATGGAGGGTAATAATTATAATTCTGTGTACAATACTTCCTCTGGTCACCAGGACAGAGCTGGTCCGTCCCCCTCCACCCTGCCAGAGTCTCCGGGTTGCAACTCTCCCGGTAGCGCCTTACTGCTGGGTCTGAAGAGGGTGGCTTCATTGCTGATCGACTGCAGGAAAACACCAGGGCAGAGTGGATCTTCGAGAGGTGGACACGAGGAAAATGGAGATTTGATTTCATCAAGTAAGAACAATGTTCTATGTGGATTAGACTACATTCTGCTTCTGAAACTTTTGTTAATTGATTGATAAACAATATACACTCCTTGCCAGTTTATTAGGTACACCCATCTTGTACCGGATCGGAGCTGCCTTTTTCTCCAGAACAGCCGTAATTCTTCGGGGCATTGATTCTACAAGGCGCCGGAATTTTTCCAGAGGGATATTGATCCATGCTGACACGATGGCATTACGCAGTTGCTGCAGATTGGACAGCGTCACATTCATGCTGCCAACAGCCCGTTCCATCTCATCCCAAAGTTACAACAATGTTCAGATTGGCTGTGGCGTTAAATCGTTGCTCAGTTGGTATCAAGGTACCTAACATGTGCCAGGAAGACATTCCCCACACCAGTACACCACCGCCAGGCTGAATGGGTCCATGGGATCATGCTTTGCACACCAAATCCAGACTGCCATCAGCATGACGCAACAGAAACCGGGATTTGTCGGACCAGGTAATGTTTTCCAGGGTAGCCTAGTGGTTGGACTAGTAACCGTAAGGTTGCAAGTTCAAAACCCTGAGCTGACAAGGTACAAATCTGTCGTTCTACCCCTGAACAGGCAGTTAACCCACTGTTCCTAGGCAGTCATTGAAATAAGAATTTGTTCTTAACTGACTTGCCTAGTTAAATAAAGGTAAAAAAAAAAAAATGGTCCAGTTTTGATCGCGTGCCCTCTGGAGCCGTTTCTTATTTTTAGTTAATAGGAGTGGAACCTGGTGTGGTCCTCTGCTGTAATAGCCCACCCGTGACGAGGATCGACTAGTTATGCGTTCCGTGATTCCGTTCTGCACACCACTGTTGTACTGCGCTGTTATTTTTTTGTGGCCCGCCTGTTAGCTGGCACGATTCTTGCCATTCTCCTTCAACCTTCAACCTGTTTTCACCCACAGGACTGCCGCTGACATTGTCTTTTGTTTGTCACTCGTTTTGCCTATTCTAACGTTTAATCAAACAGTAACTGAATGTCTCTACCTGTCTGCCTGCTTTTGGTAGCAAACCACAGCCACGTGACCCACTGTCTGACAGTGTACCTAATAAACTGGTCACTGAGTGTACTGTATTTATTGATGATAATTATTTGTTTATGGACACGTATTTCATAAACCTAGTTATTCAATGTCTTCGTTTCACAGGGGACACACCTAAACGTGGTTATCTCGGTGGGAGGGGCGTATCTGCTCACCTTCAACCACATGTTGCTGACGAGGCAGAGAAGTGTCTCTCCAGATCAGAACACTTCAAGAAACACCAGCAGAGACGTATAGGGAAGAAAACTCAACACTGCTGCTCTGACTGTGGGAAGAATTTCACTAGCCGGAGTTGCTTCATTATTCACCAGCGGATTCACACCGGCGAGAGACCGTACTTCTGCTCTCAGTGTGGGAAGAGGCACATCTCTGCAGGGCGTCTTAAAGAACACCAAAGAATCCATACAGGAGAGAAACCTTACAGATGCTCACAGTGTGGGAAGAGTTTTGCTCTATCTGGCACCTTAAAATCTCACCTGAGAATACATACAGGAGAGAAACCCTACTGCTGCTCTCAGTGTGGGAGGAGTTTTACTGTATCTACCGCCTTAAAATCTCATCTGAGAGTCCATACAGGAGAGAAACCGTACTGCTGCTTTCAGTGTGGGAAGGGTTTTGCTGTATCTAGTGCCTTAAAATCGCATTTGATAATTCATACTGGCGAGAGGCCTTACCCCTGCCTTCGTTGTGGGAAAAGCTTTGTTAGTGCAGGAAACCTAACTGTACACAAGCGGATACACACTGGAGAGAGGCCTTATAGCTGTGATCAGTGTGGGAAGAGCTTTGCTCTAGCTTCTGTTCTAACTTCACACCGGCGCATACACACTGGAAAGAAACCTTATAGCTGTGAACAGTGTGGGAAGAGCTTTGCCGTAGCTTCCTCCCTGACTAGACACCAGCGAACACACACTGGAGAGAAACCTTATGTTTGTCTTTGTGGAAAGAGCTTTGCTCAGTTAGGGACAATGAAAAGTCACCAGAAAACAAAAACGTGCCGTATTTCATCTCCATCCTATACGGCACCTGTTCCAGATCCCTAAATAAACTATCAACAAAAAACTTCTAGTGAACAGGCATATCCATCTCCCATTGTTAAACAGTTGACTTAGTTTGATCACCATGGTAACCTGGAGCATAATATGCAGCTCTGATCCAGCATCAGGTCTCCCCTGTGTCTGTAATTTCACACAATGGGATTTAAATGAATAAATGTTATCATAGAAGATGTCATAGTCAACCTGTGTGTGTGCGTGTGCTCATAAAACTAATCAATGATACATTGGATAATCGGTCAAGGCAAGAACTATGCATATTGTCTTGTAACACCGGTTAATGTAATAACTTTTAGATGTGTAATGTAATATCTTGTACCCCAGAAATTGAACGTAAATCACAGAAAATAGATGCTGTGGTGGCAGTTGCAGAGACTTATTTGGGTATATGAGATTTGGCTTCAGAAGAGTTGCATGGTGTGTTGAAGGGTGATGTCCCATCCTCCCAGGCTGTAGGGGTGGTGCAGGAGCAGATCGGGTCAAAGTAGTTGAATGGGGTAGTGGGTTTTTAATGTGAAGTTGGCAGCTGCTGAGAAGTACCTGGTTGTACAATAGTTTACTGCAGGAGAGTTATAATAGATGTTTTGAGAAGGAAATATATATGAACTCAGCAAAAAAAGAAACGTCCTCACACTGTCAACTGCGTTTATTTTCAGCAAACTTAACATGTGTAAATATTTGTATGAACATAAGATAAACAGAGACATAAACTGAACAAGTTCCACAGACATGTGACTAACAGAAATGGAATAATGTGTCCCTGAACAAAGGGGGGGGGGTCAAAATCAAAATGTATAGTCAGTATCTGGTGTGGCCACCAGCTGCATTAAGTACTGCAGTGCATCTCCTCCTCATGGACTGCACCAGATTTGCCCGTTCTTGCTGTGAGATGTTACTCCACTCTTCCACCAAGGCACCTGCAAGTTCCCGGACATTTCTGTGGGGAATGGCCCTAGCCCTCACCCTCCGATCCAACAGCTTCCAGATATGCTCAATGCGATTGAGATCCGGGCTCTTCGCTGGCCATGGCAGAACACTGACATTCCAGTCTTGCAGGAAATCACACACAGAACGAGCAATATGGCTGGTGGCGTTGTCATGCTGGAGGGTCATGTCAGGATGAGCCTGCAGGAAGGGTACCACATGATGGAGGAGGATGTCTTCCCTGTAACGCACAACGTTGAGATTGCCTGCAATGACAACAAGCTTAGTCTGATGATGCTGTAACACAATGCCCCAGACCATGACGGACCCTCCACCTCCAAATCGATCCCGCTCCAGAGTACAGGCCTCGGTGTAACGCTCATAACTTCTACGATAAACGTGAATCCGACCATCACCTCTGGTGAGACAAAACCGCGATTCGTCAGTGAACAGCACTTTTTGCCAGTCCTGTCGGGTCCAGCGACGGTGGGTTTGTCCCCGTAGGTGAAGTTGTTGCCGGTCATGTCTGGTGAGGACCTGCCTTACAACAGGCCTATAAGCCCTTAGTCCAGCCTCTCTCAGCCTATTGCGGACAGTCTGAGCACTGATGGAGGGATTGTGTGTTCCTGGTGTAACTCGGGCAGTTGTTGTTGCTATCCTGTACCTGTCCGGCAGGTGTGATGTTCAAATGTACCGATCCTGTACAGGTGTTACACGTGGTCTGCCGCTGCGAGGACGATCAGCTGTCAGTCCGGTCTCCTGTAGTCTTCGGTGTCTCACAGTACGGACATTGCAATTTATTTCCCTGGCCACATCTGCAGTCCTCGTGCCTCCTTGCAGCATACCTAAGGCACGTTCATGCAGGTGAGCAAGGGACCCTGGACATCTTTCTTTTGGTGTTTTTCAGAGTCAGTAGAAAGGCCTCTCATTAGTGTCCTATGTTTTCATAACTTTGACCATAATTGCCTACCGTCTGTAAGCTGTTAGTGTTTTAACGACCGTTCCACAGGTGCATGTTGATTAATTGTTTATGGTTCATTGAAAAAGCATGGAAACAGTGTCTTGTACAATGAAGATGTGTGTTGTACAAGCCCTTTACAATGAAGATGTGTGAAGTTATTTGGGTTTAAAAAATTATCTTTGAAAGACAGGGTCCTGAATAAGGGCCGTTTTCATTTTTTGCTGAGTGTTACAGTTAAAGTCAGAAGTTTACATACACCTTAGCCAAATGCATTTAAACTCAGTTTTTCACAATTCCTGACATTTAATCATAGTAAAAATTCCCTGTCTTAGGTCAATAAGGATCACCACTTTATTTTAAGAATGTGAAATGTCAGAAAAATATTCCCAGTGGGTCATAAGTTTACATACTCTAAATTAGTATTTGGTAGCATTGCCTTTAAATTGTTTAACTTGGGTCAAACGTTTTGGGTAGCCTTCTACAAGCTTCCCACAATAAGTTGGGTGAATTTTAGCCCATTCCTCCTGACAGAGCTGGTGTAATTGAGTCAGGTTTGTAGGCATCCTTGCTCGCACACGCTTTTTCAGTTCTGCCCACAAATTTTCTATGGGATTGAGGTCATGGCTTTGTGATGGCCTCTAAAATAGTTTGAATTTGTTGTCCTTAAGCCATTTTGCCACAACTTTGGAAGTATGCTTGGGGTCATTGTCCATTTGGAAGACCCATTTGCGACCAAGCTTTAACTTCCTGACTGATGTCTTGAGATGTTGCTTCAATATATCCACATAATTTTCCCATCCTCACGATGCCATCTATTTTGTGAAGTGCACCAGTACCTCTTGCAGCAAATCACCCCCACAACATGATGCTGCCACCCCCAAGCATAACAATGGTCATTATGGCCAAAGAGTTCTATTTTTGTTTCATCAGACCAGAGGACATTTCTCCAAAAAGTACAATCTTTGTCCACATGTGCAGTTGCAAACCATAGTCTGGCTTTTTTATTGTGGTTTTGGAGCAGTGGCTTCTTCCTTGCTGAGCGGCCTTTCAGGTTATGTCGATATAGGACTCATTTTACTGTGGATATAGATACTTTTGTGCCTGTTTCCTTCAGCATCTTCACAAGGTCCTTTGCTGTTGTTCTGGGATTGATTTTCACTTTTCGCATCAAAGTACATTAATCTCTAGGAGACAGAACGCGTCTCCTTCCTGAGCAGTATGATGGCTGTGTGGTCCCATGGTGTTAATACTTGCATACTAATGTTTGTACAGGTGAACATGGTACCAAAATTTGAGGCCTACAATATTTTTTTCTGAGGTCTTGGCTGATTCCTTTTAATTTTCCCATGATGTTAAGCAAAGAGGCACTGAGTTTGAAGGTAGGCCTTGAAATACATCCACAGGTACACCTCCAATTGACTCAAATGTCAATTAGCCTATCAGAAGCTTTTAAAGCCATGACATTATTTTCTGGAATTTTCCAAGCTGTTTAAAGGCACAGTCAACTTTTAGTGTATGTAAACTTCTGACCCACTGAAATTGTGATGCAGTGAATTATAAGTGAAATAATCTGTCTGTAAACAATTGTTGGAAGAATGACTTGTCATGCACAAAGTAGACGTCCTAACCGAGTTGCCAAAACTATAGTTTGTTCACAAGAAATTTGTGGAGTGGTTAAATTACAAGTTTTATTGACTCCAACCTAAGTGTATGTAAGCTTCTGACTTCAACTATATATATATATATATATATATATATATATATGATGAGATAGTGGTATATATATATATATGATGAGATAGTGGTGTGTATATATATATATATGATGAGATGGTGGTATATAGGTGTCGGTTTGGTTGGTGGTGAAATTGTCTTTCTTTTTTGTATTTAACATGTAACATGATTGAAACACCCACTACTGCAGAGTAGGTGGCAGCATGCACAACCATGCAAATGCAATGACACCGAAGAAGACCATTTCCGAATGCCTGACTTCTGTGGAGGAAGCATCGCCTTAAATACTGTATGGCGACCCGTCATTCAGGGCATGTGGGCAGAAAATAGATATATTTGTAAAAAAAAAAAATGTTGGCTGTTGTTTTGCCATTAATACATGTTTCATATCAGTTTGCAAACTATTTTTAAAAATGTATAAATAATTGAGTTAATAAAGCTGCATACAAACGTTTCTTTCTTTCTTAAGGCAGCTCCAAAATGCAGGTGTTTCAAGCCTAGCTCAGTGCTTTCTGTGGTTGTGGGGCAGCCAGTGGAGAATACAGGACATTGTGGTTGGTAATGTTCTCTAGTTACGCTGTGTTGCACATTTTCTTAACATTCGTCATAATTAGCAATGAATTTGTATCCCCTCTTGTCGGCCTTCGACTGCATATTTTCTTCCAACATGAAAACGTTGTGAAGCCAAGCCCATTTTCTGAATTTCATTATGCGCCCAAAAAGTACAGAAATGGTGTCCATTGCTTGTATACCTCATATTTTGGCGAATGTAGTACGACAACCCGGGACTTTTTGGCATACTAACTATGACTAATAAGCACACTACATACTCAATTTAACTCACAAATAGTATGGTTAGTGTGGTTAGTATTAGAGGTCGACCGATTAATTAGCGCCTATTTTCAAGTTTTCATAACAATCGGAAATCTGTACTTTTGGACACCGATTTTGCCATTTAAATATATATAATTTTTTACACCTTTATTTAACTAGGCAAGTCAGTTAAGAACACATTCCTATTTTCAATGACTGCCTAGGAATGGTGGGTTAACTGCCTCGTTCAGGGGCAGAACGACAGATTGGCACATTGTCAGCTCGGGGGATCCAATCTTGCAACCTTACAGTTACCTAGTCCAACGCAATAACGACCTGCCTCTCATTGCACTCCACAAGGAGACTAACTGCCTGTTACGCGAATGCAGTAAGCCAAGGCAAGTTGCTAGCAGCTCTTCGTAGTGCGTCAAGCTTTGCGCTGTTTGACTTCAAGCCTGTCAACTCCCGACATGAGGCTGGTGTAACTGAAGTGAAATGGCTAGCTATTTAGCGCGCGCTAATAGCGCTTCAAACGTCACTCGCTCTGAGACTTGGAGTGGTTGTTTCCCTTGCTCTGCATGGGTAACGCTGCATCGAGTGTGGCTGTTGTGTTTCTGGTTCGAGCCCAGGGAGGAGCAATGAGAGGGACGGAAGCTATACTGTTACACTGGCAATACTAAAGTGCCTATAAGAACATCCAATAGTCAAAGGTTAATGAAATACAAATGGTATAGAGGGAAATAGTCCTATAATTCATATAATAACTACAACCTAAAACTTCTTACCTGGGAATATTGAAGACTCATGTTAAAAGAAACCACCAGCTTTCATATGTTCTGAGCAAGGAACTTAAACGTTAGCTTTCTTACATGGCACAGATTGCACTTTTACTTTCTTCTCCAACACTTTGTTTTTGAATTATTTAAACCAAATTGAATTATTTATTTGAGGCTAAATTGATTTTATTGATGTATTATATTAAGTTAAAATAAGTGTTCATTCAGTATTGTTGTAATTGTCATTATTACAAATAAATAAATACAAATTGGCTAATTTAATCGGCATCGGCTTTTTTGGTCCTCCAATAATCGGTATCTGTATCGAGGTTGAAAAATCATAATCGGTCGACCTCTAGTTAGTATGTGTATTCGAACACAGGTTAGGTCACAGAAATCTTTGGGGAGCTCGACTGGGAAAATACGGTTTGAACAGTCGTCCAACTCGGAATTCCATTTAGTGAACTTGGGCCTCTAGAGCTCTGACCTGAAAATCATTGACGTCATGATTCAACCTTTGTTTTTTCCCCAGAGTTTTCAGTTGTCTTGAAAGCATCATAAATCCAGAGAATGCCAGACTTTGGTTACAAAATTTGCCCACAAGAAGGACCGTCGCACCACCTTCCTGTTCAAGTGAGCACAGGGCCACATGGTGAGTCCAAAAATGTATTGTATGCTGCTGCATAAATGATGTAATATGCCAGGGAGATATGTATACTGTAGTTAAGTATGTAATACTAAGTGTATGTTGTGTAGTAAGCTGTTAATGGCCCATGTGCCTCACCTTAATAATTTGGTACCTTTCCCCCTCATAACTTAGCCTACTGTTCTGACTTGGTGGTGTATGTTTAGCCTATAGCCTGTTTTCGATAAATTGAATATTGTAAGAGCTTTCATCGTCTGCTTACATACCCCCTTTATTTATCCTACAGTCTGACTTGGTGTACAGGGAGAATAGCCTACTGTAAGACCAGCCCATATTCTGAATTCTGTCAGTGTACATTTCAAAAGTGCTGAACAAATAGTTATATTGACTGTTACTTTATATTTATATATATATATATTTATATTACTACTACGTTGTTCATTGTCTTAATTGAAATTACGGATTGCCTCATCTGCTCATCCGTTACCTTATGTCATAGTTTGTACATCTCAATTGTCAGTGGAAACCACATTTGTTTAAGCAAGTCAGCCATATCAGCTATGTTTTTTTTAAAGGCAGTAAATGAGGCTGAATTAACTGTTAGGCTGCCAGACAAGGCGCCGTTAATAGTAAGGGTAAGGATTCACTCCATGGTGCTGAAAAGATAGCTCTGCTGTTGGGACAGCTTTACGTAGGCCCTAATACTTTGTGGGCAATGTTTGTCACTGTTACAGTGCAATTAATGTATTGTTTAGTGTTCTGTTGTTGCTTTGCATCCCTAAAAATGTTTGGGGTTTGCCCCACCAAGATTTACATGCTGAAATCATCACTGGCTTTACTGGTTCACTGCACGGATAGCGTAGTGGTAATCAGTCTGTTATTTACGAGGCTACTCTACTGGGCCTCAGCCAATAACAATATCTGGACTCTGGAAGAGAACGTTGTCAGAGAGGAAGCCCAACTCGAGCCACCTAGCCATGGTCTCATTTGAAAGACAATAGCAAGGGATTTCACTAATCTCAAATTCGGCCTGCCACTTTACAGCAAACCGAAGCCAGCCATAGACAGCAAGTTGTTTTTGTTGTTTCTATAAATACCTTAGAGTTGTTGTGATTTTAATTAGATTTTAGTTGCAAATGTTAAAATAATGCAACCACACGTGGACATAATGCAGTTGCAATCATTGAGGATGACACCAAAAATCTGATAATCTGATCAAATAATTTAATGTTCAAATAGATTAATGATATATTGATTATAGCAAAAACAACCTACATGTTTTACATTAATTTAACATACTATATGTTTGAGACAATACTAACAGTTATTTTCTAGCAATAAATTAATCCCTAAACCGCATCACCCATTTGTAGAAAAGTGTTTGACTGTGTGCAGTAGGTGGCGGCACAATTTAAACACTACAGAAGAAGCCGAAAAACATCAACAGGAAGTGCTTTGTTATCGTCCTCTTGCGTTTTTAAACCAAATAAAGAGCCGCAGGCTTTTGCTGGATCTTTTCGGATGTAAAATTAGTCTACATGAAATGTTTATTTGTCCAAATTTTAAATCGAGTTTTGATAATTAATTAGGTGTGATCTAGCTTTTATTTGTTTGAACGCTACGACAAGGAAATTAACTGCAGTGTACACATTTACTGTCTTGTTTGTTATTTGAAACGTTGAAGAACGAATACAGTAACTTCCACTATGGATCGGGTAAGTTTGTTTGACTTGTATTAACAGTATGCCTACTGTGGTGTATAACATGTCTAGGTCTTCATCTTTGAACTTTCAATAACCATGAGTTCGATTTGAACAGCCGGACAAAAGAAACCGTGGTGGTAATTTCAGCCAAGTAGCCTACTAGCCTATCGCGCACAGATTAATGATACAAGGCAATGCGCAACAAGCTGGTAAAATCCGAACCATGGAGAGAAATAATTAGGCATCGCCTTCACCAATTATGTATATAACCCCTGGATTGCTGATTCTACGTATTGGCCATTGTGAGGCTTTGAAGCCACCGGTTAACCTCTTTGAGGTATTTTCTGAACACCTCTTCACTTTTTCTCCAGATGTCAGTTTGACCACACACACCGTTTACACACATTTTTGGTGCCCAAATAAAGAAAACGACCATTGAAAATAGGTGATTTTTGTTGTTAGGCTACCAGTTACGGTGCTTTTAGCTTGTGTTTTCCCGCGTCTTTATGCGGAAGTAATACAACAATGATAGCTCGTGTCGAATAATGATATGGAGTTAATACTAGTCAAATTACTATCAGATTGTCCTTATTTATCAAGATCCTAATGTGGTCCACAGTCGGTCCTATCAAATCAAATTGTATGTCACATGCGGGAATACAACGGTTGTAGACTTTACAGTGAAATGCTTAACGTTACTTACAATAAGGAGACCAGATTTCTGAAATGAAAACCGGGGACATTTCCAGTTCGGCGGTCAACATATCATTAAAATATCCAATGTTATTATCTATGAAATAAAGGCGGTCAATATATCATTAAAATATCCAATGTTATTATCTATGAAATAAAAAAGGGGGACACTTCCGGGTTCATGTATTTAGTCTAACAGGCCCACTGTGATAGAGAAAACAACTATACTACAGAAACACTACAGACGAGACCGAACTGTCCAATCTGAACAGCCATTCAGTGGTCCTGCTAGTCTGGGTAGAATAAGAGCAGAAGTGAACATGAGCAAAATTGGGGAAAAAACAGGCAATAGTATATGTGAAATACTTAACACAAAGAAATAAGACAATGATGTGATTGGTAACTACATAATATAATTTATACCAACCTAATCTGTATATTTCTCAGAAGAATGTATCTTCTTAAAGCATTTCTCTGTCTTTGGCCTGCTTCTCCATGAACTCCTGGCAGGGGAGGTTGAAGTTTGTCTTAACAATAAGCACGGCCTTGATGGTAGGAACAGTGAACCGATTTCTTGCTGCTGTCCATAGATCATTCATTCCAAATCAAATTTTATTTGTCACATATACATGGTTAGCAGATGTTAATGTGAGTGTAGCGAAATGCTTGTGCTTCTAGTTCCGACAATGCAGTAATAACCAACAAGTAATCTAGCTAACAATTCCAAAACTACTACCTTATAGACACAAGTGTAAGGGGATAAGAATATGTACATAAAGATATATGAGTGAGTGATGGTACAGAGTGGCATAGGCAAGATACAGTAGATGGTATTGAGTGCAGTATATACATATGAGATGAGTATGTAAACAAAGTGGCATAGTTAAAGTGGCTAGTGATACATGGATTACATAAAGATGCAGTAGATGATATAGAGTACAGTATATACATATACATATGAGATGAATAATGTAGGGTATGTAAACATATTAGGTAGCATTGTTTAAAGTGGCTAGTGATATATTTTACATTTCCCATCAATTCCCATTATTAAAGTGGCTGGAGTTGAGTCAGTGTGTTGGCAGCAGCCACTCAATGTTAGTGGTGGCTGTTTAACAGTCTGATGGCCTTGAGATAGAAGCTGTTTTTCAGTCTCTCGGTCCCAGCTTTGATGCACCTGTACTGACCTCGCCTTCTGGATGATAGCGGGGTGAACAGGCAGTGGCTCGGGTGGTTGTTGTCCTTGATGATCTTTATGGCCTTCCTGTGACATCGGGTGGTGTAGGTGTCCTGGAGGGCAGGTAGTTTGGCCTTACGGTTGTGGGCGGAGCAGTTGCCGTACCAGGCGGTGATACAGCCCGACAGGATGCTCTCGATTGTGCATCTGTAGAAGTTTGTGAGTGCTTTTGGTGACAAGACACATTTCTTCAGCCTCCTGAGGTTGAAGAGGCGCTGCTGCGCCTTCTTCCCGATGCTGTCTGTGTGGGTGGACCAATTCAGTTTGTCTGTGATGTGTACGCCGAGGAACTTAAAAACTTCAGTTTCTTGGGGAGAGCCATTGTACCTCCTCTGTCTGCTCTTATTACTCTTTTCCTTCCTCTCCAATCTTTCTCCTCTTTTCTTCACTCATCTTACTGCTCTTTCTTCCTTTCCTTCTCTTCAAATTTCCACCTCAATCTTCTACAATCTCATCACTTCACTCTTTTTACTCTCCATTTTTCCTTCTCCTTCCTCTCCAATCTTTAAAAATAAATAGTACACTATTAGATAAAATACTTTGGTTAACAGATTCCCATTGCTTGCCTCATTTTTGTATTTTATTTCAAAAACATTGTTTGGAATAAAAAAATTGGCAGGCTCTGTAATCATATCTTTACCTTTCCTCTTCTCTCTCTCACTCTTCCTATCCAGTCTTCCTCCTCTCCACTCTCTAACAGAAAACATTATGCTAATGTTTTCCATGAAAATGTCAAAATATATTTTCACACTACTTATTATAATGCCAAACCATTAAAATTGTAATCTAAATCAAATCAAATTTATTTATATAGCCCTTTGTACATCAGCTGATATCTCAAAGTGATGTACAGAAACCCAGCCTAAAACCCCAAACAGCAAGCAATGCAGGTGTAGAAGCACGTAGAAGCATCTACAAATAAATATTCTCATAATTAATTGTGCATTAATTTAATATAATCATATTTTCAAAATAGCCCGTCCACTGCATGTTTACGTGTGAACGTTTTTTAACCTAGCTACCATTACAGTAGCTAGCTAACCTAGCTAGATAACTTAAACGACATAGGTTATGCTAGCTAACATTAGCTATTTTAAATCTTAGAGCAGATCATCAAACTATATAATAAAGTGTGACATTATAACATCACTAGCTAGTATCTCAAACGATTGTAACTTACCTGGCTTGTTTGTTTGTGGTGATGTTGTGGATTCACTTGACACTTGCTAGCTTCTGGCCGAGTTTTCCACAGCAGTTCTCTCTAAAACTAGCTCCTGGCAAATAGTTAGTTTGAGACATCAACCGGTAGGCTCTGCTGCCCGGTCTTTCTTGCCACGTAAAATATTATTTCACTTTGCAGTCTGTTTTTAACGCACTGTTAAAAACAGGGACATTTCCGGGGACAGCTTCAACCGGGGACAGGCCACCAAAAACGGGGACGTCTGGTCACCCTAACTTACAAGCCCTTAACCAACAATTCAGTTTTAAGAAAATCCCTAAAAAAGTAAGATAAAAATAACAAATAATTAAAGAGCAGCAGTAAATAACAATAGTGTTACTTGTACAGAGTCAATGTGTGGAGGTGTTGAGGTAATGATGTACATGTAGATTGCCACTTTAATAACTCTATGTATAGACACTAACAGAGTTGCAGCAGCGTGGTGGGGCAATGCAAATAGTCTGGGTAGCCATTTGATTAGCTATTCAGGAGTCTGTTTAGAAGCCTCTTGGACCTAGACTTGGCGCTCCGGTACAGCTTGCCCGGGGGGTAGCAGAGAGAACGGTCTATGATTAGGGTGGCTGCAGTCTTTGACCATTGTTAGGGCCTTCCTCTGACGCCGCCTGCTATAGAGGTCCTGGATGGCAGGGAGCTTGGCCCCAGTGATGTACTGGGCTGTTCGCACTACCCTATGTAGTGCCTTGAGGTCAGAGGCAGAGCAGTTGCCATACCAAGCAGTGACGCAACCAGCCAGGATGCTCTCGATTGTGCAGCTGTAGAACCTTTTGAGGATCTGAGGACCCATGCCAAATCTTTTCAGTCTTCTGAGAGGGAATAGGTTTTGTTGTGCCCTTTTCACGACTGTCTTGGTGTTCTTGGTCCATGTTAGTTTGTTGACGTAGACACCAAGGAACTTGAAGCTCTCAACCTGCTCCACTGCAGCCCCGTCGATGAGAATTGGGGTGTGGTCTGTCCTCTTTCCTGTATTTCACAATCATCGCCTTTGTCTTGATCACGTTGAGGGAGAGGTTGTTGTCCTTGCACCACACGGTCAGGTCTCTGACCTCCCTATAGGTTGGATCATTGTTGTCGGTGACCAATGTTGTCATCAGCAAACTTAATGATGGTGTTGGAGTCGTGCCTAACCGTGCAGTCATGAGTGAACAGGGAGTACAGGAGGAGACTGAGCATGCACCCCTGAGGGGCTAAACTGTTGAGGATAAGCGTGGCGGATGTGTTATCTACCCTTGCTACCTGGGGGTGGCCCGTCAGGAAGTCCAGGATCCAGTTGCAGAGGAAGGTGTTTAGTCCCAGGGTCCTTAGCTTATTGATGAGCTTTAAGGGCACTATGGTGTTGAACGCTGAGCTGTTGTCAATGAATAGCAGTCTCACATAGGTGTTCCTTTTGTCCAGATGGGGAAGGGCATTGTGGAGTGCAATAGAGATTGCATCATCTTTGGATCTATTGGTGTGGTATGCAAATTGGAGTGGGTCTAGGGTTTCTAGGATAATGGTGTAGATGTGAGCCATGACCATACTTTCAAAGCATTTCATGGCTACAGACTGTAGCGGTAGTCGGTAGCCATTTAGGCAAGTTACCTTTGTATACAGGGATTATGGTGGTCTGCTTGAAACATATTCGTATTACAGACTCGGAGAGGGAGAGGTTGAAAATGTCAGTGAAGACACTTGCCATTTGGTCAGCGCATGCTCGAACTACACGTCCTGATAATCCGTCTGGCCCATCGCCCTTGTGAATGTTGACCTGTTTAAAGGTCTTTCTCACATTGGCGGCGGAGAGCGTGATCACACAGTCGTCTGGAACAGCTGATGCTCTCATGCATGTTTCAGTGTTTTCTTGCCTCGAGCGACATGGCTCGTCTGGTAGGCTCGTGTCACTGGGCAGCTCTGGGCTGTGCTTCCCTTTGTAGTCTGTTATAGTTTGCAAGCCCTGTCAGAGCCGGTGTAGTACGATTCGATCTTAGTCCTGTATTGGCGCTTTGCCTGTTTGATGGTTCGTCGGAGGGCATAGCGTATTTTCTTATAAGCTTCCGGTGTAGTCTCCCTCCTTGAATGTGGCAGCTCTACCCTTTAGCTCAGTACAAATGTTGCCTGTAATCCATGGCTTCTGGTTGGGGTATGTATGTACAGTCACTGTGGGAACGACGTCATCGATGCACTTTATTGATGAGGCTAGTGACTGATGTGGTGTACTCCAATGCCATCGGAAGAACCCCGGAACATACTCCAGTCTGTGCTAGCAAAACAGTCCTGTAGTTTAGCATCTGCTTCATCTGACCACTTTTTTATAGAACGAATCACTGGTACTTCCTGCTTTAATTTTTTTCTTGTAAGCAGGAATCAGGAGAATATAATTATGGTCAGATTTGCCAAATGGAGGGTGAGGGAGAGCTTTGAAAGCGTCTCTGTGTGTAGTATAGGTGGTCCAGAGTTCTTTTTCCTCTGGTTGCACATTTAACATGCTGATAGATATTTGGTAAAACGGATTTAAGTTTCCCTGCATTAAAGTCCCCGGCTAATAGGAGCACTGCCTCTGGATGAATGTTTTCCTGTTTGCTTATGGGGGAATACAGCTCATTGAGTGCGGTTTTAGTGCCAGCCTCTAACTGGTAGTATGTAGATGGATACAAAAAATACAGATACACTCTAGGTAGATAGTGTGGTCTTCAGCTTATCATGAGATACTCTACCTCAGGTGAGCAAAACCCTTCGACTTCCTTAGATATCGTGCACCACCTATTAGAGGTCGACCGATTATGATTTTTCAACGCCAGTACCGGTTATTGGAGGTCTTAAAAAAGCCGATATCGATGATTAATAGTCCATTTATATATAAATTACATTTTTTATTTTTTTATTTTTTTATATATATATATATATATTTGTAATAATGACAATTACAACAATACTGAATGAACAATGAACTCTTTTATTTTAACTTGATATAATACATAAATAAAATCTATTTAGTCTCAAATAAATGAAACATGTTCAATTTGGTTTAAATGATGCAAAAACTGTGTTGAAGAAGAAAGTAAAAGTGCAATATGTACCATGTAAAAAAGCTAACTTTTGAGTTCCTTGCGCAGAACATGAGAACATACGAAAGCTGGTGGTTCAATATTCCCAGTTCTTCAATTTTACGGAGCCGTTCCGTTATTCTTTTTTATTTTAGATTACGGGCGGCAACAATGACGGCCTAGGAACAGTGGGTTAACGCCTAAATATTACTGTTCATATACCTTTAACTGTTGAATGTTTTAATAGGCACTTTAGGCTGGCAATACTAATCTCAGGAGTTGATAGGCTTGAAGTCATAAACAGCGTCGTGAAGCAAGCATTGCTAAGAGCTGCTGGCAAACGCAGTAAAGTTTGAATGACGCTTACGAGCCTGCTGCTGCCTACCACCACTCAATCAGACTGCTCTATCAAATCATAGACTTAATTATAATATAATAAACACAGAAATACGAGCCTTTGGTCATTAATATGGAAAACAAAAGTTAATTCTTTCAGTGAAATACGGACACGCTAAATATTACTGTTACATCGCACAACCTTCAATGCTATGTCATAATTATGTACAATTCTGGCAAATTACTTCGCAATGAGCCAGGCAGCCCAAGCTGTTGCATATACCCTGACTGTATGCAATGAATGCAAGAGAAGTGACACAATTTCCCTCGTTAATATTGCCTGCTAACATGAATTTAACTAAATATGCAGGTTTAAAAAATATATACTTCGGTGTTTTGATTTTAAGGCAAAATATGTTTATGTTTAGGTACATTCGTGCAATGATTGTTCATTTTTTGCGAATGCGCTTTTGTTAAATCATCTGCCGTTTGGTGAAGTAGGCTGTGATTGGATGATAAATTAACAGGCACCGCATTGATTATATGCAACACAGGACAAGCTAGATAAACTAGTAATATCATCAACCATGTGTAGTTAACTAGTGATTATGTTAAGATTGATTGTTTTTTATAAGATAAGTTTAATGCTAGCTAGCAACTTACCTTGGTTCCTTGTTGTACTCGTGTAACAGGCGGTCAGGCTGCCACGCAGTCTCCTCATGGAATGCAATGTAATTGGCCATAATCGGCGTCCAAAAATGCAGATTACCGATTCTTATGAAAATCGGCCCTAACTAATCGGCCATGCCGATTAATCTGTCGACCTCTACCAAAACAATGCATAGGCCCCCCCCTTGTCTTACCAGAGGCTGCTTTCTGTCCTGCCGATTTTGGTGTGTAACCCGCAAGCTGTATGTCCTTAATGTTGTCGTTCAGCCATGACTCGGAAACATAAGATATTACAGTTTTTAATGTCCCGTTGGTAGGATGTACGTGCTTTCAGTTCGTTCCATTTATTTTCCAGTGATTGAATGTTAGCTAGCAGAATGGAAGACAAGGGCAAATTAGCCACTCGTCGCCTGATCCTCACAAGGTATCCTGATCTCTTTCCGCAAAACATACGTTTCCTTTTCCAGCAAATCACAGGGATCTGGGCCTGGTCGGGTGTCTGTAGTATATCCCTCGCGTCCGACTCATTGAATCGAACGAGAAGTTCTTCTTTGAGGTGAGTAATCCCAATACTGATGCCCAGAAGCTCTTTTCGGTCATAAGAGAAGGTAGCAGCAACATTATGTGCTGAGAAAATATACAATGTAGGCCGCCTGTCAGTATTTGTCATCATATTGAGAAAATAGTCTTATGTGGACATCTTATCTCAGGATATATGAGTCAATATCCGGCCAAACCATGAATGATATCTGGAGGGAATCCAAAAACGATTTGTGCATAATAGAAAAGTATGGATTTCATTATTGAGCCTTTGCTGAACACTGCATCAGAAATCCTCCTTATTTTCAGCATATCGAGGTCAATATATGGACCTCACCGAGAGAAACTTCATGTCTTGAATGTGCTGAGAAAACACAGATATGCAATGTATACAGTCAGTATTTATCAACATGAAGAGAGAAAATAGCGTGTCACACCTCAGGATATTGAATGATTCCATATTCGACCATAGGAAATGTCCATGTGTGATATTCCGAGTAATCCCAATATATATATATATTTTTTTTTATTTCACCTTTATTTAGCCAGGTAGGCCAGTTGACATTTACAACTGCGACCTGGCCAAGATAAAGTAAAGCTGTGCGACAAAAACAACAGGGTTACACGTGGGATAACACAATAGAAAAATCTATATACAGTGTGTGCAAATGTAGTAAGATTAGGGAGGTAAGGCAATAAATAGGCCAATAGTGGTGAAATAATTACAATTTAGCATTAACACTAGAGTGATAGATGTGCAGATGATGATGTGCAAGTAGAGATACTGGGGCTATTTACAGATGAGCTGTGTACAGGTGCAGTAATCGGTAAGCTGCTCTGACAGCTGATGCTTAAAGTTAGTCAGGGAGGTAAGTCTCCAGCTTCAGTGATTTTTGCAATTTGTTCCAGCAGAGAACTGGAAGGAAAGTCGGCCAAAGTAGGTGTTGGCTTCGGGGATGACCAGTGAAAAATACCTGCTGGAGCATGTGCTACGGGTAGGTGTTGCTATGGTGACCAGTGAGCTGAGATAAGGTGGGGCTTTACTAGATGACCTGGAGCAGGTGGGTTTGGCGACGAATATATAGCGTGTGTCAGCCAACGAGAGCATACAGGTCGCATTGGTGGGTAGCATATGGGGCTTTGATGACAAAACGGATGGCACTGTGATAGACTGAATGCAATTTGCTGAGTAGAGTGTTGGTGGCTATTTTGTAAATTACCTCACCGAAGTCGGAAGGATAGTCAGTTTTACGAGGTTATGTTTGGCTGCATGAGTGAAGGAGGCTTTGTTGCAAAATAGGAAGCCGATTCTAGATATAATTTTGGATTGGAGATGCTTAATGTGAGTCTGGAAGGAGAGTTTACAGTCTAACCAGACACCTAGGTATTTGTAGTTGTCCACATATTCTAAGTCAGAACCGTTCAGATTAGTGATGCTAATCGGGCGGGCGGGTGCGGGCGGGCAGCGATCGGTTGAAGAGCATGCACTTAGTTTTACTTGCATTTAAGAGCAGTTGGAGGCCACGGAAGAAGTGTTATATGGCATTGAAGCTTGTTTGGAGGTTTAATAACACAGTTTGCAAAGAAGGGCCAGATGTATTCAGAATGGTGTCGTCTGCGTAGAGGTGGATCAGAGAATCACCAGCAGCAAGAGCGACATCATTGATTTTATACAGAGAAAAGAGTCGTCCCTAGAATTGAACCTTTGGCACCCCCATAGACTGCCAGAGGTCCGAACAACAGGCGAGGCAGTCATTTGAGAAACCAAGGCTATTGAGACAAGAATGTGGTGACAGACAGTCGAAAGCCTTGGCCAGGTCGATGAAGACGACTGCACAGTATTGTCCTTTATTGATGGCGGTTATGATATCGTTTAGGACCTTGAGCATGGCTGAGGTGAACCCATGACCAGCTCGGAAACCAGATTGCATAGCGGAGAAGGTACAGTGGGTTTCGAAATGGTCGGTGATCTGTTTGTTAACTTAGTGTGCTTCTTCTGGTGTGCTGTGTATGGGGTTATTCTGTGTGGTCATCTGTGGGATTAAAGCTGGAGCACTTTGCCAAAAAACAATCACACTCCAGATTCCCTGTTGCAGAACACATGCAGCTGACGTCGCTATAACGAATTTTCCCAGGTGAAAGAGTGACCACCTGGTGGAGCCTCAATGTGGACGATACGGCTGGAAGGTCAGCTGGCATTTATTTCACTGCATCCTCCACAGTTTGCTCCTGAATGTAAAACAATTTCACCTTGGATTGTCCCTCACTCGGAGCTTGGTACAGGGACAATTCCATGGGGATATCAACTCTTTGGCTGACAAGCCTGTTGGCCCTGCTCTTCAATGTGCCACCCACACCATCTGGGGCACCTTTGCCCTGACTAGCTTTGAAGTAGTTCCAGGTTCCTCTTGTAAACCCCTTCTTGAAAATGTCAGTACAAAAGAGGTAAAAATTACCACTCTGCTTGTACTGTGTGTAGGAACCGTCGCAAAAAAACCAACATCCGGGCATCTCTCTTGGATTTCCCTCAGGATGGGCTCCAGGTGTTGCCATATGGCAGGTGGTCACTTCAGTCTGGATGACAATACAGTGCAGAAGGAGGTAGGGGCAGATGCTGTTAACCTCTTGCTTCTACCTGAGACGCTTGCGTCCCAACTAGAGCTCTGGAAATGCAAATGTGCTACGCTAAATGCTAATAGTATTAGTTAAAACTCAAACGTTCATTAAAATACACATGCAGGGTATCGAATTAAAGCTACACTCGTTGTGAATCCAGGCAACAAGTCAGATTTTTAAAATGCTTTTCGGCGAAAGCATGAGAAGCTATTATCTGATAGCATGCACCAATACACTACAACACAAAAGCCACGCAGGGGACGTAAACAAAATAATTAGCATTTCGGCGTTACACAAACCGCACAATAAAATAGAAAACAGTCATTACCTTTCACCATCTTCTTTGTTGGCACTCCTAGATGTCCCATAAACACTATTGGGTCTTTATTTCGATTAAATCGGTCCATATAAAGCCTAGATATCGTTATATGTAGACTGTGTGATAAACGAAAAAAACATCGTTTCAAAACGTAACGTCATTTTTTTAAATTCAAAAAGTCGACGATAAACTTTCACAAAACACTTCGAAATACTTTTGTAATGCAACTTTAGGTATTAGTAAACGTTAATAAGCGATAAAATTCATCAGGAGGCGATGTAAAGATCATTAGCTGTCCGTCTGGAAAAATGTCCGGCTAGAAACTCAACGAAAATATCCGGTCCTAGACCTGAAGAAATACGGTGCCTCGCATGTGTTTGACCAAGAAAAAACTCGAAGGGAAATGACAACTCTAGACACCGTGTGGAAGCTGTAGGTACTGCAACCTCAGTCAATTAATTGTGGTTCACCTTTATCAATGGGTTCAAGTAGCGCATGGATATATTTTCCCATTTTCAGTGATCAGTTTTTCCTGTGCTTTTCGATGTAAATGCCGTTCTGGTAAAGCCACAGCAGTGATTTAACCAGTTTTATAAACGTCTGAGTGTTTTCTATCCACACAGACTAAGCAAATGCATATACTATATTCCTGGCATGAGTAGCAGGGCGCTGAAATGTTGCGCGATTTTTAACAGAATGTTCAAAAAAGTAGAGGGTCGACTTAAGAGGTTAATGTGATGCACCAAAATGGACAGCTTGTGCTTGAGTGTTGTACTTGCAGCCGTAGTTCTCAGAGAAGTCAATATGGACTGCACATTAATTTGCAAGGAGGTTCAGCGCCTGTGAGAAAACATATTGCTGTCTGATGTTATAGAGATGGTGCCTGAACTTCTGGAGCAAAATGTTTCCACCAGCTCTTCTTGTGGGGCATTCAAATCATTTTTTCAAAGTGCTCTTTGTCCACAGTGGTACACTGAAGGTGGGAGATGCGATCGGTGTCTCTGTAGTGGCTTTTGAGTGTCTAGGTATTATTGCTGCATTTCTCACATTCCCCATACATACATACATACATACATACATACATACATGCATGCATGCATGCATGCATACATACATACATACATACATACATACATACATACATACATACATACATACATACATACATACATACATACATACATACATACATACATACATACATACATCTATACATACATACATACATACATAGCTTGCTTGTGGTGTCACACGTGACGGCATGCGTCAGGCTCTCCACATTGGATGTGTAGATGATGTGCATCTGGTGAAGCTGTTAGGCTCTCCACATTGGATGTGTAGATGATGTGCATCTGGTGAAGCTGTTAGGCTAAATAAAGCCTCATGTTGTTTGCACATGCATGTGTCACGATCTGCCAATGTTGGAAGCACAACCCAGTAGGAGGGGAAGTGTGCAGAACAGTGAGTATGATAGACGGAGGTTGGTATGCTCATCTAGGAACTTCAAATGGAGGGTCTTCATTGAATCCACCATATTTTCTTTTTTTTGTCAGCTTTTTCTTTTTTTCCTGTTGTGATCCTGCTGACATCGTCACATAAAAATAATCATCTCACCGTTGATCTCAGCGTGACAGCAATCCCCTTGTGCTTCTTCCTCTGGTACCCGTAGACATTTTAATTTACCAGTTGTATCCACAACCTCCTGCCAATCTCTGCAACCTGTACTTCAGGATTTTGCTGGTGACTATTCCTGCAATGACTTGTCTGTCACTCTCTATCTTTGAATGTGTGTACTTGTTATGTACTTCCTCAGCTACTGCTGTATGAAACAACAGGGTTCTCCTTAGGGATGTGCCCGAGATTTGCCGAACCAACTTGTTGACTTTGGATCTTGGAGATGGGTGGTCCTTTTTCGATCGTTGGAGCCGCTTTCTGTATTTCTCTGCTCGCTGTTCGACTTTCCTCAACTGATCTTGTAGTTTCTGCAGCTCCCTGTTTAATTTTGCTTTGACAGCGCTCCTTTTCTTCTCCCAAAGTCATGTTGCCTAAAAGAAACATATAAATATATTGTTACTTAACCATTTCACCTGCAGCAAAATAGACAGCGCCAGCCGTTAACTGTAACCATATAGATACTTTCATTATTGATTTCACAGTAGCAACTTATTTGAGGGTCGTTACCCAGTAATTAATAGATATAAATGACTTACTAATGCTGGTTATTATAAAGTGTTACCCTTAATTATTACATATTATACCTGTCAAGTCAAAGTGATGCCTATTTCACTGTTCATTGTGCAGATAGTTCCTTTTCTTTACTTAAGCGTATACAAGTACCTGTTTTCTTTGTTCACCTCTCAACACAGAATGGCCGCATGTGTTCGCGCTCCTTCAAATCGCTTGAAGAAAATATCCTTTCTATTTTATACAGCTAAGTTCAATTGTTTTCTTCATACTATAAAATAATGCCACGGAATTCTAAGCAAATCTTGCCTGCTAAATGAACTAGTGTAGCCAACAGCCATATGGCATATCCATATCAGGGCTTAACATAAGTACTGTCATGACTGGCCTGTTCGGGTCAGGTTACTGTGGACCACAATCCTGCAGAGACATCTCTCATACCCACCGGAGGGGGAGAGATTGAGAGGTATGGAGGTGGGGGGTTTTATGACACCTCACGCCCATTGTAAATCGTAAATATATCCTTATGATCTGTGCTTACACTAATGTAACAATACATGTATGTTTTGGTCGATCAAGTTCATATTTATATCCAAAACCTCAGTTTACATTTGGCTTTGCCTCCAAAGCATCCTGTGAATTTGCACAGAGCCACATCAATTTACAGAAATTCTCATAATAAACTTTGATAAAAGATACAAGTATTATGCACAGAATTATAGATATACTTCTCCTTAATGCAACCGCTTTGTCAGATTTCAAAAAAGCTTTACGGAAAAAGTAAACCATGCAATTATCACAGTATGGCGCTCAGAGACCAAAACAAGCCAAACAGATACCCGCCATGTTGTGTAGTCAAGAGAAGTCAGAAATAGCATTATAAATATTCACTTACCTTTGATGATCTTCATCAGAATGCACTCCCAGGAATCCCAGTTCCACAAATGTTTGTTTAGTTCGATAAAGTCCATTTATGTCCAAATACCTCCTTGTTGTTCGCGCCTTGAGTTCACAAATCCATGACGCGCGATCACTAGGTCCAGACAAAGTCAAAAAGTTCCGTTACAGTCCGTAGAAACATGTCAAACGATGTATAGAATCAATCTTTAGGATGTTTTTAACATAAATTTTCAATAATGTTCCAACTAGAGAATTCCTTTGTCTTTAGAATTTCATTGGAAGCAGGTCGCTCTCACGTGAGTGAGCGTGATCAGCTCATGCCACTCTGGCAGACACCTGACTCAATCAGCTCTTATTCTCCCCCACTTCACAGTAGAAGCCTCAAACAAGGTTCTAAAGACTGTTGACATCTAGTGGAAGCCTTAGGAAGTGCAATATTACCCCATAGACACTGTATATTCAATAGGCAATGAGTTGAAAAACTACAAACCTCAGATTTCCCACTTCCTGGTTGGATTTTTCTCAGGTTTTCGCCTACCATATGAGTTCTGTTATACTCACAGACATCATTCAAACAGTTTTAGAAACTTCAGTGTTTTACATTTACATTTAAGTCATTTAGCAGACGCTCTTATCCAGAGCGACTTACAAATTGGTGCGTTCACCTTAAGACATCCAGTGGAACAGCCACTTTACAATAGTGCATCTAAATCTTTTAAGGGGGGGGGGGTGAGAAGGATTACTTTATCCTATCCTAGGTATTCCTGAAAGAGGTGGGGTTTCAGGTGTCTCCGGAAGGTGGTGATTGACTCCGCTGTCCTGGCGTCGTGAGGGAGTTTGTTCCACCATTGGGGGGCCAGAGCAGCGAACAGTTTTGACTGGGCTGCGCGGGAACTGTACTTTCTGTCCAATACTACTAATATTATGCATATATTAGCATCTGGGCCTGAGTAGCAGGACGTTTACGCTGGGAACGCTTTTCATCCGAACGTGAAAATGCTGCCCCCTCACCCAAACAGATTAATCAGCATCACGTCTGGCACGGTAGCGCCTCTGCTTTTCAGCAGCGCTCAATGGTGTGCCAGAACTCTGTTGAATGATGTGGCAAATCGCGGTTCTAGTGTTGCACCCTTGGCCCTCACGCTTGCTCTACTTCTGCCTAGATAATATGTTAAGGAATCCCTAATTGTCTTTCTTTCCTCCCTAACTGTGCACTTGTTCACTTCCCTTAACTGATTTGAAAGGAAATGGCTGTTATAAAACATATGGTGGATTCTCCCACTATCACATGACTCCACCAATCCAATGACGTTTTTTTCTCTCTTTGGTGCAATTTTCACAAGGATGTGGTACATTTTCACAAGGATGTGGTACATTTTCACAAGGATGTGGTACATTTTCACAAGGATGTGGTACATTTTCACAACTCTAAGCACAAAAATCTGTTTAAAAATTCTTAGGCCATTTTCAATAAATTACTTTTGAAAAGATTTTCCTGTCATTTGTAAACTATACATTTATCTATAATTTAATGAAACTGCTAAAAACTGAACCACGAAACCAAAATTGGATAGTGTCGAGTTTACGTACAGTTTGAAAAAAAAAACGGTATAAATTGACATCAATTTAATTTAGGTTGGAAGCTAAAACCAAATAATTGATGTATTTGACTGTAAATACTACACCACTCTTCTTCAGCCAGTGTACTTCTATACAGTAGGGCAAAGTGAGTCACTGTGCTACCATTTGAAATGATGGTGTGGTGTACAATGCACTGCTAAAATACTTGGGTGATTTGACAAAATCTGTACGTTTGTGGAAAGTAGTGAACGATTGCACACTTCAGGAGAGATGGGGTATTATAAGGATGCAGCCATCAGAGATTTAGACTAAAGTCATCACATTGTTTGGTCTAATGATATTCTATGTACAATACTTCCTGTGGTCACCAGGACAGAGCTAGTCCGTCCCCCTCCAACCTGCCAGAATCCCTGGTCACAACTCTCCTGGTAGCACCTTACTGCTGGGTCTGAAGAGGGTGTTTGTGCGGCTGGTCGACTGCAGGAAAACACCAGGGCAGAGTGGAACTGTGAGAGAAGGACACGAGGATGGAGATTTGATTTCATCAAGTAAGAACAATGGTGTGTGTGGATGAAACTACAATCTGATTCTGCAACTTCTGTTAATTCATTGATAAACAATATATACTAATTGGCCAGTTTATTAGGTACACCAATCTAGTTCCGGATCGGGCCAGCCTTTGTCTCCAAAACAGCCTGAATTCTCCGGAGTGTGGATTCTACAAGGTGTCGGAAACGTACCACAGGGATGTTGGTTCATGCTGACGCAATGGCAACACGCAGTTGCTGCAGACGGCTGCTCATTCATGCTGCCAACAGCCCGTTCCATCTCATCCCAAAGATACTCTATTGGGTTTGGTCAGCAACAATGTCCAGATACACTGTGCAGTTATTTGTCTGTTTGTGGCCCGCCTGTCAGCTTGCACGATTCTTGCCATTCTCCTGTGACCTCTCTCGTCAATGAGCTGTTTTCACCAACAGGACTGCTGCTGACTGGATATTTGCTTTTTTGATGCACCATTTTTGGTAAACTCTGGGCACTGTCATGTGTGAAAAGTCCAGGAGGGAGGCTGTTTCTGAGATTCTGGATCCGGTGCGCCTGGCACCGACGATCTTACCACGCTCAGTTGCTTAGGTCACTTGTTTTGCCCATTCTGATGTTCAATCAAACAGGAACTTAATGTCTCTGCCTGTCTGTCTCCTTTATATAGCAAGTCATAGCCACGCGACTCACTGTCTGTAGGAGTGACCTATTTTCATGAACTGGGGAGTGTACCTAATAAACTGTCCACTGAGTGTATAATGATATATTGTTGATGTTTGTTTATGGACCAATATTTCCAAAACAGAGTTGTTCAATGTCTGTTTCAATGTCTGTTTCACAGGGGACTCTCCTCCTCTCAGTGGGAGGGACTTATCATCTGGGAAGCTTCAACAACAACATGTTGCTGACAAGGCAGAGAAGAGTGTCTCCCAATCAGAACACCTCAAACCCCAGCACAGACGTACAGGGAAGAAATCTCACCACAGCTGCTCTGACTGTGGGAAGAGTTTCACTACACGGAGGTCCTTCATAATTCACCTGCGTATTCACACCGGAGAGAAGCTTTATCACTGTTATCAGTGTGGAAAGAGCTTCAGTCAGTCAGGCAACCTGACAACACACCAGGTAACACACACTGGAGAGAAGCCTTATAGTTGTGATCAGTGTGGGAAGAGCTTTGCTCGGTCTGGACAGCTGACTACACACCGGGTAACACATACTGGAGAGAAACCTTATAGCTGTCTTCAGTGTGGAAAGAGCTTTAATCAGGCAGGCAACCTGACAGCACACCAGCTAACACATACTGGAGAGAAGCCTTACAGCTGTGATCAGTGTGGGAAGAGCTTCAATCACTCAGGCAACTTGACAGCACACCAGGTAACACACACTGGAGAGAAGCCTTATAGCTGTGATCAATGTGGGAAGAGGTTTGCTCACGCTTCCAACCTAACTAGACACCAGGTAACACACACAGAAGAGAAGCCTTACAGCTGTGATCAATGTGGGAAGAGTTTTGCTCAAGCTTCCAACCTAACTAGACATCAGGTAACACACACCGAAGAAAAGCCTTACAGCTGTGATCAATGTGGGAAGGGGTTTGCTACATATTACACATTCAAATATCATCTGAGAATTCATACAGGGGAGAAGCCTTACCGCTGCCTTGATTGTGGGAAAAACTTTGCGAGTGCAGGATCCCTAACCATACACCAGAGTGTACACACAGGAGAGAAGCCTTATAGCTGTCATCAGTGTGGGAAGAGCTTTGCTGTAGCTAACACCCTGATTATACACCAGCGCATTCACACTGGAGAGAAGCCTTATAGCTGTAATCTGTGTGGAAAGAGCTTTGCTGTGGTTTCCACCTTGAATAAACATCAGCGCATACACACTGGAGAGAAGCCTTATAGCTGTGATCAGTGTGGGAAGAGCTTTGCTCTATCAGATAAACTAACTATACACCAGCGAACACACACAGGAGAGAGGCCTTATAGCTGTGATCAGTGTGGAAAGAGCTTTGCTCGAGCTTCCACCCTGAATTCACACCAGCGAACACACACTGGAGAGAAGCCTTATAGCTGTGATCAGTGTGGAAAGAGCTTTGCTGAGTCAGGGACCCTGAATTCACACCAGCGAACACACACTGGAGAGAAACCCTATGTCTGTCTATGTGGAAAGAGTTTTTCTCTTTTAGGGCAAATAAAAAAACACCAGAAATCAAAAACGTGCCATATTTCATCTCCATCCTATACCCGACAGTGGTTATAGATCCCTAAATTAAAGGCTCTATAGAAAACATATCCATCTCCCATTCTTAAACAGTTGACTTAGTCTGATCACCATGGTAACCTCTGTGGAGCATAATATGCAGCTCTGATCTAGGATCAGGTCTCCCCTGTGTCTATGTAATATCACACATTGGGATCTAAATGGATAAATGTTATCATAGAAAATGTCATATTGTGTGTGGGAGGGGGGGGTGATGTTGATAATTGTATCGTCTTTCATATACGCATGATACTATTATTAAATCTCATTATGTAGAATAATGTTTCAACAATAGGTGTATTTTCATGTATTCAATTAATCAATAAATTCAATCTAATATCTTATAAACAAGATATCGCTTTAATGTTAGTTTTCTTGTGTGAGCAAGATGGTGCCAACAGAAAGGGTCGCCTCGCTTCTAGTCCAGCCGGGAAGAACTATTGGATATCAGAGTGACGTCAACTTACCAACAATTTGACCAGGAATACAACTTTCCTGATGCAGATCCTTTGTTCGCACCACCACCCAGGGCATTCGATCTGATTCCAGAGGCCGACCCAAAACAACGTCGCCGCAGAAGTGGTAGACGGAGTGGCCTTCTGGTCAGAATTCGGAGGCGTGCACACCACCCACAGCTTCCGAGTATATTACTCACTAAAGTCCAGTCTCTAGATAACAAGGTAGACGAAATTAGGGCAGGGGTTGCTTTCCAGAGAGACATCAGGGACTGTAACATACTCGGTTTCACGGAAACATGGCTCTCTCAGGATATGTTGTCGGAGTCCGTACAGCCACCGGGATTCTTTATGCGTCACGCTGACAGAAATAAACATATCTCTGGGAAGATGAAGGGCAGGTTGTTTGTTTCATGATTAAGGACTCATGGTGTAATCATAACAACATACAAGAACTCAAGTCCTTTTGTTCACCTGACCTAGAATTCCTCACAATCAAATGCCAACCGTATTATCTCCCAAGATAATTCTCGTCTGTTATTGTCTCCGCCGTGTATATCCCCCCTCAAGCCGATACCACGACGACCCTCAAGGAACTTCACTGGATTTTTTGCAAACTGGAAACGATATATCCTAAGGCTGCATTTATTGTAGCTGGGTATTTTAATTAACAAAGCAAATTTGAGAACGAGGCTCCCTAAATTCTATCAGCATATTGATTGTAGCACTCGTGAGGGCAATACACTGGATCACTGCTACTCTATCTTCCAAGATGTATACAAGGCCCTCCCCTGCCCTACGTTTGGCAAATCTGACCACGTCTCCATTTTGCTCCTGCCTTCCTATATGCAGAAACTCAAACAGAATGTATCTCCTGACGAGGACTATTCAACGCTGGTCTGACCAAGCGTAACCCACGCTTCAAGATTGTTTTGATTGCGTGGACTGGGACATGTATCAGGTAGCCTCAGAAAATAATATCGATTTATACGCTGATTCGGTTAGTGAGTTTATAAGGAAGTGCATTGGAGATGCTGTACCTACTGTGACTATAACCTACCCCAACCAGAAACCGTAGATAGATGGCGGCAGGTTCTGAAATTAACACCCGCCAAGCGCCAAATGTGGGTAGATTTTTCATTTGGCGAGTAAATCTCAGAAGGTTATCAGCCACACTGGCGGGTAAATGTTTGTACAAAAATAGTAATGTAATCAAATCTGGCATGATGGCTCAAGGGAATTACTCATGTTTGCCAGCCTACCACAGACCGTCTCTAGTGCTCCTAGTTTCGCGGCACTGTTTACCACACGGTACATCAGCTACTCGACATCGCTCACTTGCCACGGGTCTGCTGCTAGCTACTGTTCAATAAATAGCTATTATGTGGCTATATTTACCTGGAGTGAGCCAACCTTTTGAAATGAAAACCCACTGATGAAAAGGAGGACGAATCACAGAAAGTTTTGTGAGAAATGAAGGTTTGGAGATAAAGGCGTTTCAAGAGGCTGGCTACAGTAAGATGCGGAGACTGTGGTGATGAATTGTTCTGTGTGTCACCAGTGTGCTGAAGATAAAAGCAGAAACAACTAATTTGTTATCAGAAATAAAATGATGAACCTGGAGAACATTTTTGACCATGAACACAGCAAGTGTCACCTTGCCTGCGTGCCTTGAGTGTCCCAGGCTCAATCAGAGCCTCTCTTCTTGACACCCTCTGTGACTGCAATAATGGCAATGTCAGAGCAGACCAGCACGAAGATGAAGATACTGTTTAGGACTGTACATGCCATTGGCAAGAAGGTGAGACCACTTTCTGACTTCGAGTGGATGTGTGAATAAGTGAATGTTGTTACTCTTGTAGCTAGACTAGTACTTGTGTAGATTTTTCAAGTCTATTTAGCAGACGTGGTCCAGTATTGTAGGTTATTTCTCAGTTATTGATAAGCTTTGGTTCACCTCAAAATAGTGTATACATAACCAAATTATAGGCCTACTGATGATGACATGGATCTCCATGCTTTCCTATGGCTCTGTGACATTCTATTTGAATGTTTGTCTCCAGATGCTGTTTACATTTTGAAGCATTGTGACACAATTGACTTTACCAGCCTTATAGTGTTGACCCTTAAGTAAACAAAGGCTAGAAGGCTAATTTAGCACAATCAACTGACAGCTATATTGGATAACATGATTGTATATTTAATTATTATTGAATTAATTTGATGTCTTTATTTTTGCGGTTTGGATGAGAAAAAAGGAATCGCTGCGGGCTTAACTAATAGAAATGAGAAGCAGGCCAAAGAGTTTATGCACCATATTGCAGAGGTCTTGAAAAAGAAGGGTCAACACTGCAAATATTGACTCTTTGCATCAGCTTTATGTAATTGTCAATAAATGCCTGTGACACTTATGAAATGCTTGTAATTATACTTCAGTATTCCATAGTAACATCTGACAAAAATGTCTAAAGACACTGAAGCAGCAAACTTTGTGGAAATTAATATTTGTGTCATTCTCAAAACTTTTGGCCACGACTGTACACCTTCTACCACACCAGTCCACTGAACAGGGCAAACCTGGTGAACAGCTTCCAGGCTCTTGGGCACACACCGCTGGTGCCACCAGAATTGGCAGGACTCGATGGGGAAGGACACCTATTGCGTGCACTGGACCACTTCCTGCGACGGTACCAGGGGCTTGCTTGTCCAGCGTCTGGAACAGGTAGTGGCTCTAGATTGCTATTCTAAGTTCTCCAGAAGTCATCATCAATATGCAATGTCCAGTAAATAACAACAAACACGGTTACCGTTGGTAACATCATGTTTCAATGATTTATGTACTAATAAAATGACATATCTAATATAGGTTTTTTTGGACAGCAATTCATTGTCTATTTGTATGTCTTTGTTCTTTATGTATTTCAGATTCAATCTGCTGATGCCCAAAATGTGTCAGGTGTCCAGCAGGCCAAGGCCAGGAAATACTACAGTACTGCGAGGGAGGCTGTTGTTATCCACTTCTGTGGCTTCCTGCATGACACTCTAACACATCTGAGCAACCTGTTCGCCCGTCTGCAGAGGTCCACCATCACCAGAGCAACCTGTGCGCCTGTCTGCAGAGGTCCACCATCACCATAGCAACCCATTCGCCTGTCTGCAGAGGTCCACCATCACCATAGCAACCCGTTCGCCTGTCTGCAGAGGTCCACCATCACCATAGCAACCCGTTCGCCTGTCTGCAGAGGTCCACCATCACCATAGCAACCCGTTCGCCTGTCTGCAGAGGTCCACCATCACCATAGCAACCTGTTCGCCTGTCTGCAGAGGTCCACCATCACCAGAGCAACCTGTGCGCCTGTCTGCAGAGGTCCACCATCACCATAGGAGAAGCCCACAGCTCCTTGTGCTCAACACAGGCAATACTTAAACATACCTGGTTTTGTACTTCTTATTTAATCTGCAATAAGAAATAGTTACCTTAAGAGAAAGGACTACGTCATTAAGAGAGAGAGAATGTTGTAAAAGAACATTCTGAAAGGATGGTAAAATGAGCCTGTTGTCATCAGAGAAGGGCCTGTGATGAAGGCCACAATGGCCAACAGATATGAGGGGATTTCGATTGCCCTATGGTGACAGCAAGACACTCGTCACATCACCGGACAAAATGCTTGACGGGCTAGTGGAGAGTATGACTGACAGGTTCCAGGACCCCAGTGTAGAGGTCCTGTGTGCCAACAAGCTGGTCAGCTTCACCAGTGTAGAGGTCCTGTGTGCCAACAAGCTGGTCAGCTTCACCAGTGTAGAGGTCCTGTGTGCCAACAAGCTGGTCAGCTTCACCAGTGTAGAGGTCCTGTGTGCCAACAAGCTGGTCAGCTTCACCAGTGTAGAGGTCCTGTGTGCCAACAAGCTGGTCAGCTTCACCAGTGTAGAGGTCCTGTGTGCCAACAAGCTGGTCAGCTTCACCAACTGGCCAGAGTCAGGATTTTGTATTACAGGGCAGTCAGGTTACTTTATGTTTTGTATTACAGGGCAGTCAGGTTACTTTATGTTTTGTATTACAGGGCAGTCAGGTTACTTTATGTTTTGTATTACAGGGCAGTCAGGTTACTTTATGTTTTGTATTACAGGGCAGTCAGGTTACATTATGTTTTGTATTACAGGGCAGTCAGGTTACTTTATGTTTTGTATTACAGGGCAGTCGGGTTCGGGATCATATTTTTATACTTTGAGAAGTAAAACTGCATGATCTTGTTGTAATGTATACAGTTATTCTAGATTTTGGAGACACTGAACTGGAAACCCTGGTGGACCACTTCCTGTCCTGGAGACCTCTGGCATCCATGTTGAAAGGATCCCTGACCAGTGGACTGTCCTGGAGACCTCTGGCATCCATGTTGAAATGATCCCTGACCAGTGGACTGTCCTGGAGACCTCTGGCATCCATGTTGAAATGATCCCTGACCAGTGGACTGTCCTGGAGACCTCTGGCATCCATGTTGAAATGATCCCTGACCAGTGGACTGTCCTGAAGACCTCTGGCATCCATGTTTAAAGGATCCCTGACCAGTGGACTGTCCTGGAGACCTCTGGCATCCATGTTGAAAGGATCCCTGACCAGTGGACTGTCCTGGAGACCTCTGGCATCCATGTTGAAAGGATCCCTGACCAGTGGACTGTCCTGGAGACCTCTGGCATCCATGTTGAAAGGATCCCTGACCAGTGGACTGTCCTGAAGGTGCTGATATACCAAAAGCCCCAGTCCCTGTAGAAGATGTCCTGGTTCTGTGTCAATGTAACGGATGTGAAACGGTTAGCTTAGTTAGCGGTGGTGCGCGCTAAATAGCCTTTCAATCGGTGACGTCACTTGCTCTGAGACCTTGAAGTAGTGGTTCCCCTTGCTCTGCAAGGGCCGCAGCTTTTGTGGAGCGATGGGTAACGATGCTTCGTGGGTGTCAGTTGTTGATGTGTGCAGAGGGTCCCTGGTTCGCGCCCGGGTATAGGTGAGGGGACGGTCTAAAGTTATACTGTTACATCAACAGCAGCGATCAGCAGTCCTGCCCTGATGTGCTGGCATTGGTTGATCTGGTCCTCTCCTTCCCTGCCTCCACAGCTGAATGTGAAAGAGGTTTTTATACAATGAAACAGATGAAAACTGATTGGTGGTCCAACCTAACGCCTGATACATTGATACATTGTCAGATCTTTTTGTTTTTTATTCAACCTTTATTTAACCAGGTAGGCAAGTTGAGAACAAGTTCTCATTTGCATCTGCGACATGGCCAAGATAAAGTGTAGTAATTCGACACATACAACAACACAGAGTTACACATGGAATAAACTAAACATACAGTCAATAATACAGTAGAACAAAAGAAAACAAAAAGTCTATATACAGTGAGTGCAAATGAGGTAAGTTACGGAAATTAATAGACCATGGTGGCGAAGTAATTACAATATAGCAATTAAACACTGGAATGGTAGATCGGCAGAAGATGAATGTGCAGGTAGAGATACTGGGGTGCAAAGGAGCAAAATAAATAAATACCAGTATGGCGTCGAGGTAGGTAGATAGATTGGCTGTTTACAGATAGGCTAAGTACAGGTGCAGTGATCTGTAAACTGCTCTGACAGCTGGTGCTTAAAGCTAGTGAGGGAGATGTGAGTCTCCAGCTTCAGAGATTTTGCAATTCGTTCCAGTCATGGGCAGCAGAGAACTGTAAGGAAAGACGACCAAAGGAGGAATTGGCTTTGGGGGTGACCAGTGAGATATACCTGCTGGTGCGCGTGCTACGAGTCTCCTTATGGTCCAGCTGTCCTCTCCAGAGATCAGGGAGTATGATCTGATAAATGCTGTGATGCTGTGGCACCAGGACTCTTGTCAGGAGCAGGAGGCCAGACTTCATGGACCGTGCAAAGAGGGTGATTGCGGTAGAGAATGAGGAGTCTGAGGTTTAAGTTGATTAAAATGTTTAAGCATCTGACAGGTTTACAAAACCTTCAAATGTACTTTTAGGTTTGATCCTTAAGTACATTTAATAGCAAACACTTCAGTAGAATTTTGATAAAAGATAGCTCTTTGGAAGCTCTCACCATCACTTTGGTCACAATGTTTCTGTCCTACAGTGCTCATCATCAATGAGTCATGAGGTCTTCAGCTTGTTTTAGGCTGTCTTTTACACACTGCTTGTACACTTATTTTGCAGTGCTCTGCAATCTCTTCAACCTCTTTCCATAGTTCTCCAATGTAACCCTCACTTCTGTAGTCCTGCAATGTGTCTGTAAGGGCACCTACTAGATCCACAGCCCTTGCTAGGTCAAGAGAGCTTGATTGGAGCATGTCAGAAAGACATTTGGCATCACCAAGCACTTTACAAAAGGTAACCAAAAGCCCTATAAAATGTGAATATATCTGAGAATGAAGGCCCCTTGCATCCACTGACTATTTTCAAGTGTGATATCCTGTAATTGATTCAAATTAATCAATTATACATTGGATAATAATTTCCATGAGGTCAAGGCAAGAACTGTGCATTCTATGTAATAACTTTTAGATGTATAATGTAATAAAACTGGTACAGTTGAAGTCGGAAGTTTACATGCACTTAGGTGTAAGTCGCTCTGGATAAGAGCGTCTGCTAAATGACTTAAATGTAATGTAATGTTGGAGTCATTAATTAAAACTTCTTAGGGATAGCCCCCTTTTTTTCAATTTTCGACTAAATGACATACCCAAATCTAACTGCCTGTAGCAGGGATATGCATATTCTTGGTACCATTTGAAAGGAAACACTTTGAACTTTGGAAATGTGAATTGAATGTATGAGAATATATCACAATAGATCTGATAGAAGAAAATGCAAAGAAAAAAACAACCTGTTTTTTTTCTACCACCATCTTTGAAATGCAAGAGAAAGGTCCCAGTTCTAGCCATCACTCTGGTTGTAATTCAGATGGTGTCCACAAGATGGCAGCAGTGTGTGTGCACAGTTTCAGACGGATAACTTGAAGTATGAGCGTTCTACATGACATTTAGTGTGAAGTCACCCAGGTACATTTGTGCAAATCTTGAAGGAGACGTTTACATTCATAATACATTTTTCTGCAAGAATATCGTCAAGTCTGTATACTTTAACTTTGATATAGCTTTTCCATTATTAGTAGCCATATTATTAATTCAACATTTGCAAAACAACCAGTTTTCATAACTCTGAATATTCTTATAGTTTTTGTCCAAAAGGAAAAGGCATGCTGTCACAAAAGGTTAGCACCTACATTTTGTGACAGACACAGGGTTTCCGGATACTCCCGTAATCTAGCTAGCTTTGTTTGACCCCGATTGGTGCTTATTTGACAAAGATACAATTGTAAATGCTGGTGTTCCTAGCTCCAACAGTGCAGTAATATCTAACAATACACCCGTCTAAAAGTAAAATAAAGGAATTATTGACATGTACACACCTGTACAATCACTCTCTCTCACACACACACACACTTGGGTAATGCAAGTTATTTTGCTGTTAGGGGAATAACCTGTAATGTGAATGTAATAATCTGCTGCTGTATTGTTTTGTATTATCTGTGATGGTTTTGTTTGTCTTGTTTAGTTTATTAATCATTGTACCTAAACTGTATGTATAAACATGTATACGCAGGGCCCAGCTGTAAAAGAGGTCTGTCTGTGTTCCTTGTTGAAATAAAGTTATAATAATAATACACATTGATAAAAAAATTACAGAATGTATTTGTAGACCTTGTTGTCAATGAGCCAGGGGGCTTGTTCAGGCTCACTTGGGGTGACAATGTATATGTTCCTAGAGTGTAAAATGTATTCTATCATTGCAGCAATGGTACCTTTCTGTGTGTTTATCACTATTTCTATTCATCCCTCCATCCCTTTCAGTTTGCCCATAGGGTAAAACCCCTATGACAATGTCAGCATACAGTACATCAGGTTATTACTCATGTTTACCCTTTAATCATATATCATTGGAAATATTAGATTCATAGCTGTCCATCAGACACATTTTCAGAATGTTCAGATTGACAGAAAGTTGATATTTGACCTCTAGGAAATATATCAGAATTACCTGTCATTGCTTTAAAAAGTAAATTATTCATTTTTAACTTTGTTTGACATGTGGTTCTGAAACATCGTAAAAATGACCTTTTAAAAAATGCCATGCCTCGGGGGGAGATCCCTCGACTGGACCCCCACCCCATAATGGGCTACCACCTCCACCCCGACCACCACTCCTCAGAGAGGTCACTACATGCCTTAGAGGACTCTGATGTCAACGTCAGAAGACGTACGAGTGAAAAATATCTTCAGATAGAAACATAAAATAGACAAACATACTTTGATAATGTAATGTGTTGTCGGTTGGATGACACAGGACCAAAATACACATTAGGAAAAGGTGAAGATCATTGCCTTGCATCAGCATTTGAGAATAAATATAGCTGACTATACTGATCAAGTCACCTTGTCTGAGAGAGAGTTACACGGTAATCAAAATGTCTTCCCAGGGTAAGCCTATGGGAAAAATGAATGGGAAAAAATGAATGGAACCATTTCCCTGTTCGAGCACTAGGTTTTATGGGTATTATGACTAGTACACTGTGGGGCTCTAAAGAGAGAAATAGTAATAGGTACTAATTTTGCCATGGTTCATTGGACAAAGCCTATGGGGAAAATGTAATGGCGTTTATGTAGGGTGTTGGATAAATGCCGAAAATAATAACGTTTTGCTCCACAATATTTATCAGCTAACGCCACTTCTTGTTCATTTTGAAGAATTTGTAACAAAAAAAGCACAGAAGGCTTCATAAAATACACTGCTCAAAAAAAATAAAAGGAACACTAAAATAACACATCCTAGATCTGAATGAATGATATATTCTTATTAAATACTTTTTTCTTTACATAGTTGAATGTGCTGACAATAAAATCACAAACATTATCAATGGAAATTAAATGTATCAACCCATGGAGGTCTGGATTTGGAGTCACTCAAAATTAAAGTGGAAAACCACACTACAGGCTGATCCAACTTTGATGTAATGTCCTTAAAACAAGTCAAAATGAGGCTCAGTAGTGTGTGGGGCCTCCGCGTGCCTGTATGACCTCCCTACAACGCCTAGGCATGCTCTGTTGGAGCGAACCATTAAGGAGAGAGCTGAGCATTACATAGGTCTGGTTGCAAGGCTGAAATAGCAAGGACATGCACATTAAGAGAAGATGACATATACTCTATTTTTGAAAGAATACATTAACCAAGACCATGCGTGCATTTATGACAGCTGAACGTGCTATGGTCAGCAGGATACAGGAAGAAAGATGTAGGCACGGGGGTCTCTAAATGAGCAGGTCACGCCATAATACAGCTCTGAGAAGAAATATGAAAAATGATATATATATAATAAATAAATAAAAACAACAGAGGTCTGCATTGGATGGGTGAAGAGGATATGAAGACAAGCTGACCCGATTAGGCAGTAGTAGTCATACCCTGGAAAAACCCATAGGATATGAACCGGTTTAAGAGGCCATAGTTCGTTTTAGGTCAAACGTAGTGTGTGAATGAACAAATGTGAATAAATGCTTGAATGGAGGGTTCTCTGTGTTAAGTGTATCAGAGCAAGCTAGAATTGTGGAGTAAGGAGGAGGAAAAGTTGTGTGTGTGTGTGTGTGTGCCAACTGATCAGGGAAAGGAATGCGCAAGCCCCTCTGTGACAGTTGACGGAGTGTAATTTGAGAAGGAGAGTGCATTTAACTGTTACTGAGAGGAGGGGGATAGAATCAATGGATGTTGGAAAAATAAGAATAAAATAAAAACTACGTAAAGATATATATATATATACATTGACATAATAAATGTGTTAATAACTATTCTGGAATGCGTAGAACTTGTTAAAAAGTATTAAACAAGGCACATATAGTATAACAGTTTGTGAAGTAGAGAGAAAAAAAACATACAGGTAAGCACAAATTATACTATGTGGTAAAAATGTACCTAAACTGTCTAGAAGAAATAGTGAAAACAAACACATAAAAAAGTAACGGGGTAAAGCCTAGGTATATACTGGAGACATTACAGCACCGTGGGATAATAATAGCCTGAAGGAAAGGCAGAGGTGTCAGGTTACAGAAGCCAGAAGAGAGTGGGACTGGAGAACATTTTCAAGATAGGATAAATTAGGAATAAGAAACAGTAGAATAGAATATAATAAGTAAGAACCAATAAATAAAAAAGTGTAGATATTATAAATAATTAAATTAAAAGGAAAAAGTATCAGCTAGAATCAAAAGAAACAGAGTAGACAACTGAAAAAATGAATAGAACACCAGTAGAGATCTTAGGGGCGAGGCACCCCCTGAGCAAAAAAATAAATAATAAAGACTTCTATAAAATGGGAAAAAACGCACAAGAAAATTGAACACCAAATGGCCAGCGGTAGGGACATTGGATGTCTCTATGTGTGAAGAAATGGAGACTCTAATAAAGAACCATAAACCAAATGATTTTTAAAAAAGGAGAGAGAAACGAGAAAGAGAAAATGAAATACTAAAAATGTTTAAAGAAGAAGGAGTTGGTTTACTACAAAGCATGAAGACAGCAAGAGAAATGCTGAAGAAGAATGACAAAACAAACCAAGGAAAAGCAGAATGGGTAACTAACCCCCCCACCTTATTCCCATGGACAATTCCCAATGATACCTAGACACATGGAAATAAAAGGTGAAGTAGAAATGAAGGAAGAAAGAGAAGAGGTTGACACACCTGGTGCAACATGTGCCCCTTCTTCCCATTCAACAGACAGAGGCAAGAAAAGGACGGTGAAGCACACAGAATTAGACCAAGACGGCTTCAATTGCTATGGGGGCCTGAGAAAAGCCCTGGCAGCAATGGAAACCGCAATGATAGAAAAAGGAGTGTTTAGGAAAAATAAATAAATAGTGGCATAAAAACAAACGGACTGTTTCTCCCTGGAAAATAGAGATAGCGAAATTTAATAAATCCATGGAGTCGCTGAAAGAAGTGCACATTAATTCTACCAATTCGGCTTGAATATGAAAGAGCAAACTGGATAATGTAGGGCAACATTACCCGGTAAACAGGATAAATAAAATAAACGATTAAGGGAGGCAATTATGAATTGGAACGATCACAAAAAAAACATAATAAGAAGCTCAATTTACCAGCGTTTTGATGTTAACCTCTTGAACCTCTGGGGGCAGTATTTCATTTTTGGATGAAAAACGTTCCCGTTTTAAACAAGATATTTTGTCACGAAAAGATGCTCGACTATGCATATAATTGACAGCTTTGGAAAGAAAACACTCTGACGTTTCCAAAACTGCAAAGATATTGTCTGTGAGTGCCCCAGAACTAATGCTACAGGCGACACCAAGATTAAATTTCATACAGGAAGTGAGCCAGATTTTGGAGGCGCTGTGTTCCAATGTCTCCTTATATGGCTGTGAATGCGCAAGGAATGAGCCTATACTTTCTGTCGTTTCCCCAATGTGTTTGCAGCATTGTGACGTATTTGTAGGCATATCATTGGAAAATTGACCATAAGAGACTACATTTACCAGGTGTCCGCTCGGTGTCCTCCATCAAAACTATTGCGTAATCTCCAGGTGCATGCACGTTTCCATTTGGTTCAGAAGAGAAAGTCAACTGCCCCGAATGATTTATCATCGAAAGATATGTGAAAAACACCTTGAGGATTGATTATAAACAACGTTTGCCATGTTTCTGTCGACATTATGGAGTTAATTTGGAAAACAAATTGCGTTGTAATGACTGAATTTTTATTTATTTTTTCTTAGCCAAACGTGATGAACAAAACGGAGCGATTTCTCCTACACAAATAATCTTTTTGGAAAACGGAACATTTGCTATCTAACTGAGAGTCTCATTGAAAACATCCGAAATTCTTCAAAGGTAAATGATTTTATTTGAATGCTTTTCTTGTTTTTTAGAAAATGTTGAGGCTATAATTACGCTCCCGGATACGGGATTGCTCGTCGCAACAGGTTAACATTCTACCATCAGAAAATACATTACGAAGGGGGACAGATATGAATCTGCTTGGTTAGCAGAGCTATAGAGAATATCTCAGCGTAAGAAAATAGTTCCCTGTTTTAGATGAGGAGCTAATGGGTATGGAAAGAATGAGTGTAAGGTGACGCTGGAACTTAGTGCGGTAGCAGAGAATGCCGCTATACAGCAGTTTGCATCTTTTTCAAAAAAGCAACAACTAATCGTTTTGAGGTTCGTAAGAATTCAATTTTCACCAAGCGGTGTAAAGTCTCTGATCGATCAATAAGTGGTTCATAGAAATTACAGTTTATATGTGATGAAATACGTACTAGATCACATTTTACCTAACTTCTAGTAATATACCGATGGGATTTACTAATAGTCTCACTTGGAATCATTTTGCATTAAAACAATAGTTTCAGTGGTGATAAAATACGTGGATGATTTGTTATTAGCATCAAAAGACGGGAAAATAAACGTATATGAAAAATCACCACCTTGGTAAAATTAGTTGGAGGAAAAGAAAAATGTAACATATTTGGTGTTTTCAATTTCTAAGGGCAAGAACCTGGGATCAGGAAAGAACTATGCGTTCTGTGCATGGCTAAATTTATCTCGCATGTTCAAAAAAACGTAAGGGGTTTTCAGTTTTGATAGACATTCTATACCGTCATTCTCTGAAACTGCTAATACGCTTATAGAATTAAATCAATGTATAAGTAATACTGTTGGCTTGCTGATTAAAAGGTAACATTGTGAATGCTAACGAAATGTACACTTTCTTTTCCAGGGGGTTTCATATTCTCTGGTCAAAAGGTCCTTGGAGACTGCGATATTGGGAAAAGCAGTTAGTGAAAGTCATCCGCTTTAAAAGTAAAAGTATCTGGATAAGGCTATAAATGGAGTTCCGGATAAGTGAGGCTAGTTCCTGTGTGTTCTTAAAACCTGTTAAAGATAGGGCTGACTACTGCCCCCTTTGGAGGAATTGCGTGCCCATAGTAAACAGAAAAAAGATCTGTCCAAAATTGCTAATATATGCATATATATATATATATATATATATATATATATATATAGAAAACTCTAAAGCTTCTAAAACCGTTCAAATTATGTCTGTATGTAAAGCAGAACTCTCAGGGCAGCCATTCTCCCAAACTCTCTCTTGTCATCTGAAAAGTTGGCCCAACTTTGACATCATCGCCCCCACCCTTCCCAAGCAGCTACCGATCCAGGAACAGTTTCTATGTCTTCAGCGCAATGTCTGCTTTCAATGGGGCTTGTCATTGTGAGAATCGCCGCCCACACGAGTTTTGGCGAGCTGAAACCTTCGGGTCACGCGGAAATACATGCGCGCGCTGGCTCCAGAGCTCTCTTTCTTCCAGGATTTACCAAACGATGTCGGTGTATCTGTTCAAGCTAAGGATTGTTTTGGACGTTTATAACATGTTTAAGCTTGATTCTGCACTTAGTTTGACCAGTTTAGTCGACATATAATATGTAATTTTGAAGTTTTGGTGCGCATCCACTAGAATTTTGGTTGCATTTCAACCGGAATTTGTCGCGTTTGATAACCTAAAGACACAGACTTCAAAACCAAACGCTGTTTTTAGTAATTATGAGTCCTTCCACGTCTTCTGATCGAAGAACATCAAAGGTAAGATAATATTTATGTGGTAAATTTGGGTTTCTGTGGACTCCAAGATAGAGGAGACATAATGCTAATTTCTGAGCGCCGTCTCATATTATAGCCTAGTGAACGAATTCTGTAACGTTAAAAATAAATGTAACACAGCGGTTGCATTAAGAAGAAGTGTATCTTTCTATCTATGTGTAGAACATGTATATTTAGTCAAAGTTTATGATGTGTATTGCTTGTTAGCAGACGTTATCTGACGGAGCTATCATCATTTCTCCGGACATTTGAGTGGCATTTTTTGAAAATGTCGTCATTGTAAACAGAGATTTATGGATATGAATGGCATATTATTGAAAAAAACATAAATGTACTGTGTAACATGTTATATTACTGTCATCTGATGAAGATTTTCAAAAGGTTAGTGAATTATTTTTCTTTTAATCCTGCGTTTGTTGATTGCATATTTTGTTCAACTTGGCTATTCAAATTAGCTGTGTCTTTGGTGGTGGTTTGAAATAAATATGTGCTATGTTTTCGCCGTAAAACATTTTAGAAATCTGATGGGTAGATGAACAAGGTGTTTATCTTTCATTTGAGCTATTGGACTTGTTAATGTGTGGAGGTTAAATATTTCTAAGAATATTTTTGCGTTCCATGCGCCACGTTCCAGCTGAACGTGGGAGGGTTCGTTCCCAAATGGGAACCCTAACCCGTCAACAGGTTTTAACCTATGGTTCACTAGTAGGTGCACACCTTACACCGTGAAGAATATGTGTTAGTGGATTTATTTTGAAAGGAGTCCTTTTCAATTCAGTTTCAAATTGGGTATGCAGAAGGATGGAAATGTTTTTGAAAATGTTTTTTAAGAAAAGGGAGTGGAAACAATGGTGTCAAATGCCCTGAATCCTAAGAATTTCCTGTGAAGACTGATCAACTTCACTAGAAATTGTTGGAACATTTATTTAACATGTGTTCATAAAATAATAATAATAAAAAATTAAAAAATGATCAGTTCCCTGGGGTTATGGTCTTTGGGTAAATACACAAATGTGCTTTGTTCAGTTTGCATATAGAAGGGAAATATATGTAAACAAGGGATGACAGTTACTCCAAATGGTTTATGATATAAGTACTGGGATAATTTCATTTTGGGTTTCAACACTAAATTTGCAACATTGGAATATTGGAGTGTGGGTTTCTGCGAGGGTTATGTTGATAACTACATAATCTGTAACTCGTCTGAGAGACTGCCAGTAGAATAAGGGAGTTATCATGGAAGGTGACGTCAGAATGCTTTAATGCAATGGGAGAGATATTTTTATCGGCAAGTCCATTTCTCCAAATAGTGCAGCCTCTCCCACTGCTTCTCCTGCTGCCTCTGTTGCTTCTCCTGCTGCTGCCTTTGCTGCTGCTGCTGTTGCTCCTGCTGTACCTGTCGCTGCTTCTCCTGCTGCTGCTGTTGCTGCTGCCTCTGTTTACCACGTCGCTTGGTCCTTGGTTGGTGGGTGATTCTGTAACGGTTGTCTTCTGGTGAAAGAGAGGCGGACCAAAATGCAGCGTGGTTAGTTTTGTACATCTTTAATAACGAAGAAAGTACAACAAGCTACAAAACAAGAAACGTTGAAAAACCGAAAACAGTCCTATCTGGTGCCACAAACACAAAGACAGGAACAATCACCCACAAGAGACCTAAAGAATATGGCTGCCTAAATATGGTTCCCAATCAGAGACAACGATAAACACCTGCCTCTGATTGAGAACCACTCTAGGCAACCATAGACTTACCTAAGAGTACTACTCTAACCACAAACAAACCCACATAAAACCCCATGTCACACCCTAGCCTAACCAAAATAATAACGAAAACACAGAATACTAAGGCCAGGGCGTGACAGTATCAAACTATGGAAGGAAAATAGGAGTAGTGACTTATATGATATGGGAACTGCATTGGGGATCTGAGGGGGATCATAAATGATGGTTATGATAGTGGAGGGGTGTTATTTCTAGAAACTATGTATATTATTAGAGAAGATACCTCACAGAAAAGGAAGGACAGCTGGCTGTGTAAAATGTAGAAATATAAAATATAGAGACAATTGTAAAGAAAATTGAACATTACACATACCTAGATTATGGTAAAAGTGATAAGTGGTGGAATTTTGAACACTATAGCAAAAGTTTAAGAAACTTGTGACTGAGTTTTGTTAGGATTGGATATTCTTCCAACTGGAAGACACTTGACTGATTACATGTTATTCTTACAGCAGTTGCTGTAGGGACCATAATTTGGCTATCATTATGTATAACTATATCAATGGCAGGAGGCAAGGTATTTGAGACAGAATGTTTACATAGGGCTGTTATTTAAATATTACAAATTTGTGATCTTGCTATAAGGAGAAAGTCGGTTGTCAGAAATAACCCATGCGTTAGTGTATGTCCTCAGGAAAAAACAGCACATAAGAGGCCAGATGGAAGGGCATGGGCTGAATTCTGGAGACTGAGTGTACATCAAGATACACCAGGCTGGAGGTATACCATACAGCACCTGCAGTGGTAAAGATCGCTATGGCTCTCTTCGGTGGGTGAATAATTCTCACAAAAAGTAAGGTCCAGCTGAATAATGGGTGAGCTTGAAAACACCATGACAGAGGAACCAAGTTAGAGAGAAAGACTAGATTCCACTGTAGACATACTGGGTTTGGTTTGGAAGCTACTTGTTTTATTTGTTAATGCATCATGTGAAAAAGGATAGATGTTAGGGTAGTTGTACTCTAAACAACATGTTGAAGGCTTGATGTGAAAGCAGATACAGTGTTGAATTACTTCAAGAAGAAATCATGTTGATTAAGGTTATGCACATGCTTATCAGTTGAAATAGAGCAGATGAGGAACTAAGTAAAAAATGACATGATTTGGGAACACCTCTCAGAACCTGGGGCCGAAAGGGGAAGACTGGGTGGAAGCATGAGGAAGCTTTTCAGGGCTTTTATTTTTGTGGAGTCCAGCAGAAAAGTATCCTGGAGGCATAGAGTCAGGTGAAGAGAGAGTGGGAATTGTCATAGTCTCAGATTTCAGTATTCATGAATATATTCATGCATAACACATAACATTGTCAATACTGTTATGTTTTGTCCTTTGCTTTCCAAGTCTTATGTTTAGGAAACCAGATGGAGAAGGGTTCGCCAGCTTCAGCTGGAATGTCAGTTTGTTGTGTGATGAGTGATGGAAGTAAGAGAATGTATGGTGTAATCATAGAACAGAGGCCATAAGTCTCTAAGTCTGAATGCCTCACAGAAAGAAGGCAGAAACCTGAACCAGGACGAGGGGTTCCATGTCTGATGATCCAAGGGGACCAGAAGGACCTCTCCCAGTGATACCAGGAGATCTAGTCTACGTTTGAGTGTTCCGGAGGAAGTGGGATCAACCGAGGAGAGAAGGACCCTACGAGGAGGCCGCAGCAACAAACACGGCCGTCCAAGTGAAAGAAAGCAAGACGTGGTACCATGGTACCATCTGAATCACTACACCTGAGTCCCAACAGAAAGAAGGACACAACCATATAGAGATGAGAACACAGAGGATGCTGATCCATCAGGCAGGAGCTCAGAAGGAGCAGGAACAGCGAAAGCAATCGAGATGCCAGGGAGGAGCCAAGAGAACAGCAGACCAAGTGAAAGCCAAAATACAACAGGTGCATCGCCTAATGCACTCAGAAGAAGACGAAGGAGAGACAACACTGGGGAGAGAACCTGCAAACAACCAGAATTCACTCCTGTGGGGCCAGAGAGTCCAGGGATGGGAGGGAGTAACATGCCTGCTATTCTTGATGACATACAGTGCCTTGCGAAAGTATTTGGCCCCCTTGAACTTTGCGACCTTTTGCCACATTTCAGGCTTCAAACATAAAGATATAAAACTGTATTTTTTTGTGAAGAATCAACAACAAGTGGGACACAATCATGAAGTGGAACGACATTTATTGGATATTTCAAACTTTTTTAACAAATCAAAAACTGAAAAATTGGGCGTGCAAAATTATTCAGCCCCTTTACTTTCAGTGCAGCAAACTCTCTCCAGAAGTTTCCGTATAAATGCACCTGCACTGTGATAGTCTCAGAGGTCCGTTAAAAGCGCAGAGAGCATCATGAAGAACAAGGAACACACCAGGCAGGTCCGAGATACTGTTGTGAAGAAGTTTAAAGCCGGATTTGGATACAAAAATATTTCCCAAGCTTGCCAACGCCAGCATTCAAAAGTGACCAAAACATCAGCCAGGAAGCATAGGAACTGAGAAGTGGTCTGTGGTCACCACTTGCAGAACCACTCCTTTATTGGGGGTGTCTTGGTAATTGCCTATAATTTCCACCTGTTGTCTATTCCATTTGCACAACAGCATGTGAAATGTATTGTTAATCAGTGTTGCTTCCTAAGTGGACAGATTGATTTCACAGAAGTGTGATTGACTTGGAGTTACATTGTGTTGTTTAAGTGTTCCCTTTATTTTTTTGAGCAGTGTATATAAAGTTAATATTAACTGACTGCTATTATCTCATAGAACAAACGTATAAGATCTCCTCAAGCCTATGCTTATCTTATTTTCGGTATTTATTCCAAAACCAAACATTTTCCCCATTGGGATGGATAAACGAGCCAAATGTATCTCATTTCCGAGTTTCAAGACTACAAGCTGGCGAGCTCGTATAGCTCGACATCGAAATGATTGGTTGACGGTAAGTGGGGGCGGTACTTCCTGTATAAAAACAAACTCCCTTCCTTGACTACTTCCTTCCAGCAGTGTGTATCAGGGAGATTTCTAGATGTGAGAAGTGTGCAGGAGGACCTGAGAGAAAGGAATGTGTAGTATTGATGTAAAAAGTTGTGTGTATAAACTGTAGGGGTACACATGGTGCTGGGGATCAGATGTGTCCGGTGAGAGAAAGACAGGTTGAGGTTACCAGGATCACAGTAGTGCAGAAGGTGTTGTATGCTGAGGGAGTGAAGAGAGTAGTAGAGGAAGATGGGTCCAGGGTGAGGGATCCTGAGAGGATCCCTGTGATTAGGCCGAGGTCAATAGAGTGTGATAGGAATAACATGCTTCAGTAAGTTTTGGCCAAGTTCATGGCCATGGTTGTCAACTGTTCCGCAGGAATAGAATGTAAAACACAGTGGATAGATGTTGCGGTGGCAGCTGTTGAGAAGTACTTGGGTGTACAATATTTTACTGCAGAGTTACAAGGTGTTTTGAAGGATAATATCCTGTCCTCCCAGGATGCTGGCCTGGTGTTGAATCAGAGGGCCAAAGTAGTGGAATAATGATGAGGTTTTAATGGGTGTAGGGTTAGTTGGTTTTTCACAAAGTGTAATGAATTCATACTACAGAATAGTAGGCTGATACACAGCCAACACACTAGGTGGGGAAGTGCATCTATAGTCATTGTTTGCGGACCGCCATAACACTAAAGAAGAAGAAGACCACTTCCTTCTCAACATCTCTGGATCTGGTCTGTAAAGCGGAAGAATTATAAATCAATCCAATTGTATTGGTCACATACTTGTGTTTAGCAGATGTTATAGCGGGTGTAGCGAAATGCTTGTAACACACTGACTACTTCGGAGGTTGCATTGCAGTAAATGCTGCATGGTTCGCAGCACGTATAGCTGTAATTTGGTATTTTTTAGGCTACACTTACTGGGTCTCAGACAATTAAAACTATCTGGAATCTCGGAAGAGGACGTTGTTCCAACAGACTATGGGGTAGAGGTAGACGACAACAGTATTTTTGGTGAATAGGGTGTTGGACGTTTTATTGACTTTAATAGATTACAATCTTATCCAGGGTCTTTCAGTAAGATTGTACATCAGACATATATTTGTCACAACGTAAGTAGTGTTGATATTTAAATTACGTTTGTTCTGGTCTAGCTTTATCTGAACGCGGTAACAAAGAAAGTAATTAGTGCAGGCTAGCTACAGATTTACTGTCACGTTTTTATTTGAAGAAACTTTGAAGAAAGAACGGCTTCAACGATGGATCGGGTAAGTTATGTCGACTTATTAACAGTTTTCCTACTGTGGTGTATAACATGTCTAGTTTAATCATCTTTGATCTTCCATATCCATTCGTTCCAGTTGAACAGCTGGACAAAATAAACAATGGTGGTAATAAACACGTGGGATATTTTGTCCTTCAGCAAAGTAGCCTACTAGCCTAAAGCACACAGATTGATACAAGGCAATGCGCAACAAGCAGGTAAAGTCAGAACCATGGAGAAATAATGAGGGCAAAGCTACAACTTGCAGTAGCGGTGTGTAGGTAAAAATCACCAGGGAAGAAAGCCAGAAAAATAGCCATATTACTTACATGTTATAATAATTGCGTTGTTATAACCTGTTAGTTCATATGTCTGGACTCAGCTGAGACAAGAAGACAGTAGCAGAATACATTCAACCAGACCTTTGTTACATCATAAAACTAGAGAGCAACATCTGTCCTGTTAAGTTCACAAGAAATGTTGCATGTAACAGTTACATGACCTTCAGAATGGTCGAGCAAGTGAATGTTTTCTGACATTTCAGGAAACTAAACAACTATTGATTTAGAGTTACTGAAAAGTAAACAGGTGCTTCCTCCACTGTTAAAGCACCATTTCAACTTCAACATAATCTAATTTAGTCTTCTAAAACAGTGACAACTAAAAGATACCAAAACCAGGGTGCAACGTTCACTGGGATTGAGTGTATCTGCAGGAACAGTCACACCCATGGCCCTCACGCTAGCTCCACTTCTACCTACATAATATGTTAAGGAATTCCTAGTTATCTTTCCTTCCTCCCTAACTGTGCACTTGTTCACTTTCCTTCACTGTTTTGAAAGGAAATGGCTGTTATAAAACATATGGTGGATTCTCCCCACCATAACTCAATCCAATGACGTTTTTTTCTCTCTTTGGTATAATTGTCATAAGTATGTTGTAGATTTTCGTAACTGTAAGTACAATGATGTTCCTGTCATTTGTTAACAATACATT
>NC_088421.1:42790204-42796448 GCF_034236695.1 Oncorhynchus nerka | reverse complement strand
GATGCTTAACCTCTTGCTCCTACCTGACACGCAGGCGTCCCATCTGGAAATGCAAATGCGCTACGCTAAATGCAAATAGTACTAGTTAAAACTCAAACATTCATTAAAATACACATGCAGGGTATTGAATTAAAGCTACACTCGTTGTGAATCCAGGCAACAAGTCAGATTTTTAAAATGCTTTTCGGCGAAAGCATGAGAAGCTATTATCTGATAGCATGTAACACCCCAAAAGACCCGCAGGGGACGTAAACAAAATAATTAGCATAGTCGGCGCTACACAAACCGCACAAATAAAATATAAAACATTCATTACCTTTGACCATCTTCTTTGTTGGCACTCCTAGATGTCCCATAATCACTATTGGGTCTTTTTTTCTATTAAATCGGTCCATATATACATTAAAAACTGTTCTTAACTGACTTGCCTGGTTAAATAAAGGTAAAATTAAATTAAATATAGCCTAGATATCGATCTATGAAGACTGTGTGATAAACGAAAAGAAATAGCGTCTTATAACGTAACGTCATTTTTTTAAATTACAAAAGTCGACGATAAACTTTCACAAAACACTTCGAAATACTTTTGTAATGCAACTTTAGGTATTACTAAACGTTAATAAGCGATCAAATTGATCACGAGGCGATGTATATTCTATAGGGGTACGTCTGGAAATAATGTCCGGGTAAATCTCAACCAAAATATCCGGTCCGAGACCTGAAGAAATGGGCTGTCTCTTCTTCGTTTGACCAAGAAACAAAGCCTAGGCAAATGACAAGACTGTTGACATCGTGTGGAAGCTGTAGGAATTGCAATCTCGGCTCCAGGTAATTTGCTTTCCCATAGACAATACATGCAAGTGGCGCATTGATATATTTTCCAATTTTCAGTGATCAGATTTTCCTGCGCTTTTCGATGAAACGCACGTTCTGTTATAGTCACAGCTGTGATTTAACCAGTTTTATAAACGTCTGAGTGTTTTCTATCCACACATACTAATCATATGCATATACTATATTCCTGGCATGAGTAGCAGGGCGCTGAAATGTTGCGCGATTTTTAACAGAATGTTCGAAAAAGTAGGGGGTAGGAGTAACAGGTTAATGTGAGTCTGGAAGGAGAGTTTACAGTCTAACCAGACACCTAGGTATTTGTAGTTGTCCACATATTCTAAGTCAGAACCGTTCAGATTAGTGATGCTAATCGGGCGGGCGGGTGCGGGCGGGCAGCGATCGGTTGAAGAGCATGCACTTAGTTTTACTTGCATTTAAGAGCAGTTGGAGGCCACGGAAGAGGTGTTATATGGCATTGAAGCTTGTTTGGAGGTTTAATAACACAGTTTGCAAAGAAGGGCCAGATGTATTCAGAATGGTGTCGTCTGCGTAGAGGTGGATCAGAGAATCACCAGCAGCAAGAGCGACATCATTGATTTTATACAGAGAAAAGAGTCGTCCCTAGAATTGAACCTTTGGTACCCCATAGACTGCCAGAGGTCGAACAACAGGCGAGGCAGTCATTTGAGAAACCAAGGCTATTGAGACAAGAATGTGGTGACAGACAGTCAAAAGCCTTGGCCAGGTCGATGAAGACGACTGCACAGTATTGTCCTTTATTGATGGCGGTTATGATATCGTTTAGGACCTTGAGGCATGGCTGAGTGAACCCATGACCAGCTCGAAACCAGATTGCATAGCGGAGAAGGTACAGTGGGATTCGAAATGGTCGGGTGATCTGTTTGTTAACTTAGTGTGCTTCTTCTGGTGTGCTGTGTATGGGGTTCTTCTGTGTGGTCATCTGTGGGATTAAAGCTGGAGCACTTTGCCAAAAAACAATCACTCCAGATTCCCTGTTGCAGAACACATGCAGCTGACGTCGCTATAGCGAATTTTCCCAGGTGAAAGAGTGACCACCTGGTGGAGCCCTCAATGTGGACGATACGGCTGGAAGGTCAGCTGGCATTTCTTTCACTGCATCCTCCACAGTTTGCTCCTGAATGTAAAACAATTTCACACCTTGGATTGTCCTTCACTCGGAGCTTGGTACAGGGACAATTCCATGGGGATATCAACTCTTTGGCTGACAAGCCTGTTGGCCCCTGCTCTTCAATGTGCCACCCACACCATCTGGGGCTGCTTTGCCCTGACTAGCTTTGAAGTAGTTCAGGTTCCTCTTGTAAACTTTCTGAAAATGTCAGTACAAAAGAGGTAAAAATTACCACTCTGTTTGTACTGTGTGTAGAACCGTCGCAAAAAAACCAACATCCGGCATCTCTCTTGGATTTCCCTCAGGATGGGCTCCAGGTGTTGCCATATGGCAGGTGGTCACTTCAGTCTGGATGACAATACAGTGCAGAAGGAGGTAGGGGCAGATGCTGTTAACCTCTTGCTTCTACCTGGAGACGCTTGCGTCCCAACTAGAGCTCTGAAATGCAAATGTGCTACGCTAAATGCTAATAGTATTAGTTAAAACTCAAACGTTCATTAAAATACACATGCAGGGTATCGAATTAAAGCTACACTCGTTGTGAATCCAGGCAACAAGTCAGATTTTTTAAAATGCTTTTCGGCGAAAGCATGAGAAGCTATTATCTGATAGCATGCACCAATACACTACAACACAAAAAGCCACGCAGGGACGTAAACAAAATAATTAGCATTTCGGCGTTACACAAACCGCACAATAAAATAGAAAACAGTCCTTACCTTTCACCATCTTCTTTGTTGGCACTTCTAGATGTCCCATAAACACTATTGGGTCTTTATTTCGATTAAATCGGTCCATATAAAGCCTAGATATCGTTATATGTAGACTGTGTGATAAAAAAAAACATCGTTTCAAAACGTAACGTCATTTTTTAAATTCAAAAGTCGACGATAAACTTTCTACAAAACACTTCAAATACTTTTTGTAATGCAACTTTAGGTATTAGTAAACGTTAATAAGCGATACAATTCATCAGGAGCGATGTAAAGATCATTAGCTGTCCGTCTGGAAAAATGTCCGGCTAGAAACTCAACAAAAATATCCGGTCCTAGACCTGAAGAAATACGGTGCCTCGCATGTGTTTGACCAAGAAAAAACTCGAAGGAAATGACAAGACTCTAGACACCGTGTGGAAGCTGTAGGTACTGCAACCTCAGTCAATTAATTGTGGTTCACCTTTATCAATGGGTTCAAGTAGCGCATGGATATATTTCCCATTTTCAGTGATCAGTTTTTCCTGTGCACCGATGTAAATGCCGTTCTGATAAAGCCACAGCAGTGATTTAACCAGTTTTATAAACGTCTGGTGTTTTCTATCCACAGACTAAGCAAATGCATACACTATATTCCTGGCATGAGTAGCAGGCGCTGAAATGTTAAGCAATTTTTAACAGAATGTTCAAAAAAGTAGAGGGTCGACTTAAGAAGGTTAATGTGATGCCAAAATGGACAGCTTGTGCTTGAGTGTTTGTACTTGCAGCCGTAGTTCTCAGAGAAGTCAATATGGACTGCACATTAATTTGCAGGAAGGGTTCAGCGCCTGTGAGAAAACATATTGCTGTGATGTTATAGAGATGGTGCCTGAACTTCTGGAGCCAAAATGTTTCCACCAGCTCTTCTTTGGGGCATTCAAATCATTTTTTCAAAGTGATCTTTGTGCTCTTTGTCTGATGGTACACTGAAGGTGGGACGATCGGTGTCTCTGTAGTGGCACGGGTGTATGGGTATTATTGCTGCATTGCTCACATTCCCCATACATACATACATGCATACATACATACATACATGCATGCATGCATACATACATGCATACATACATACATACATGCATACATACATAGCTTGCTTGTGGTGTCACACGTGACGGCATGCGTCAGGCTCTCCACATTTCAAATCAAATCAAATCAAATTTTGTTGTCACATACACATGGTTGCAGATGTTAATGCGAGTGGCAGAAATGCTTGTCACTTCCTAGTTCCCGACAATGCAGTGATAACCAACCAAGTAATCTAACTAACAATTCTAAAACTACTGTCTTATACAGTGTAAGGGGATAAAGAATATGTACATAAGGATATATGAGTGAGTGATGGTACAGAGCAGCATACAGTAGTGGTATCCAGTACAGTATATACATATGAGATGAGTATGTAGACAAAGTAAACAAAAGTGGCATAGTTAAAGTGGCTAGTGATACATGTATTACATAAGGATGCAGTCGATGATGTAGAGTACAGTATATACGTATGCATATGAGATGAATAATGTAGAATTAAGTAACATTATATAGGTAGCATTGTTTAAAGTGGCTAGTGATATATTTACATCATTTTCCCATTATTAAAGTGGCTGGAGTTGGGTCAGTGTCAATGACAGTGTGTTGGCAGCAGCCCACTCAATGAGTGGCTGTTTAACAGTCTGATAGCCTTGAGATAGAAGCTGTTTTCATCTCTCAGTCCCAGCTTTGATGCCTGTACTGACCTCGCCTTCTGGATGATAGCGGGGTGAACAGGCAGTGGCTCGGGTGGTTGATGTCCTTGATGATCTTTATGGCCTTCCTGTAACATCGGGTGGTGTAGGTGTCCTGGAGGGCAGGTAGTTTGCCCCCGGTGATGCGTTGTGCAGACCTCACTACCCTCTGGAGAGCCTTACGGTTGAGGGCGGAGCAGTTGCCGTACCAGGCGGTGATACAGCCCGCCAGGATGCTCTCGATTGTGCATCTGTAGAAGTTTGTGAGTGCTTTTGGTGACAAGCCGAATTTCTTCAGCCTCCTGAGGTTGAAGAGGCGCTGCTGCGCCTTCTTCACGACGCTGTCAGTGTGAGTGGACCAATTCAGTTTGTCTGTGATGTGTATGCCGAGGAACTTAAAACTTGCTACCCTCTCCACTACTGTTCCATCGATGTGGATAGGGGGTGTTCCCTCTGCTGTTTCCTGAAGTCCACAATCATCTCCTTAGTTTTGTTGACGTTGAGTGTGAGGTTATTTTCCTGACACCACACTCCGAGGGCCCTCACCTCCTCCCTGTAGGCCGTCTTGTCGTTGTTGGTAATCAAGCCTACCACTGTTGTGTCGTCCGCAAACTTGATGATTGAGTTGGAGGCGTGCGTGGCCACGCAGTCGTGGGTGAACAGGGAGTACAGGAGAGGGCTCAGAACGCACCCTTGTGGGGCCCCGTGTTGAGGATCAGCGGGGAGGAGATGTTGTTGCCTACCCTCACCACCTGGGGCGGCCCGTCAGGAAGTCCAGTACCCAGTTGCACAGGGCGGGGTCGAGACCCAGGGTCTCGAGCTTGATGACGAGCTTGGAGGGTACTATGGTGTTGAATGCCGAGCTGTAGTCGATGAACAGCATTCTCACATAGGTATTCCTCTTGTCCAGGTGGGTTAGGGCAGTGTGCAGTGTGGTTGAGATTGCATCGTCTGTGGACCTATTTGGGCGGTAAGCAAATTGGAGTGGGTCTAGGGTGTCAGGTAGGGTGGAGGTGATATGGTCCTTGACTAGTCTCTCAAAGCACTTCATGATGACGGAAGTGAGTGCTACGGGGCGGTAGTCGTTTAGCTCAGTTACCTTCGCTTTCTTGGGAACAGGAACAATGGTGGCCCTCTTGAAGCATGTGGGAACAGCAGACTGGTATAGGGATTGATTGAATATGTCCGTAAACACACCGGCCAGCTGGTCTGCGCATGCTCTGAGGGCGCGGCTGGGGATGCCGTCTGGGCCTGCAGCCTTGCGAGGGTTAACACGTTTAAATGTCTTACTCACCTCGGCTGCAGTGAAGGAGAGACCGCATGTTTTCGTTGCAGGCCGTGTCAGTGGCACTGTATTGTCCTCAAAGCGGGCAAAAAAGTTATTTAGTCTGCCTGGGAGCAAGACATCCTGGTCCGTGACTGGGCTGGATTTCTTCTTGTAGTCCGTGATTGACTGTAGACCCTGCCACATGCCTCTTGTGTCTGAGCCATTGAATTGAGATTCCACTTTGTCTCTGTACTGACGCTTAGCTTGTTTAATAGCCTTGCGGAGGGAATAGCTGCATTGTTTATATTCGGACATGTTACCAGACACCTTGCCCTGATTAAAAGCAGTGGTTCGCGCTTTCAGTTTCACGCGAATGCTGCCATCAATCCACGGTTTCTGGTTTGGGAATGTTTTTATCGTTGCTATGGGAACGACATCTTCGACGCACGTTCTAATGAACTCGCACACCGAATCAGCGTATTCGTCAATATTTTCATCTGACGCAATACGAAACATGTCCCAG
>NC_088421.1:42534823-42789704 GCF_034236695.1 Oncorhynchus nerka | reverse complement strand
GATCATGGAATGGGCAGTCCTTCCCGGGAGGAAGAGCAGCTCCGTCTTGCCGAGGTTCAGCTTGAGGTGGTGATCCGTCATCCACACTGATATGTCTGCCAGACATGCAGAGATGCGATTCGCCACCTGGTCATCAGAAGGGGAAAGGAGAAGATTAATTGTGTGTCGTCTGCATAGCAATGATAGGAGAGACCATGTGAGGTTATGACAGAGCCAAGTGACTTGGTGTATAGCGAGAATAGGAGAGGGCCTAGAACAGAGCCCTGGGGGACGCCAGTGGTGAGAGCGCGTGGTGAGGAGACAGATTCTCGCCACGCCACCTGGTAGGAGCGACCTGTCAGGTAGGACGCAATCCAAGCGTGGGCCGCGCCGGAGATGCCCAACTCGGAGAGGGTGGAGAGGAGGATCTGATGGTTCACAGTATCGAAGGCAGCCGATAGGTCTAGAAGGATGAGAGCAGAGGAGAGAGAGTTAGCTTTAGCAGTGCGGAGGGCCTCCGTGATACAGAGAAGAGCCGTCTCAGTTGAATGACTAGTCTTGAAACCTGACTGATTTGGATCAAGAAGGTCATTCTGAGAGAGATAGCGGGAGAGCTGGCCAAGGACGGCACGTTCAAGAGTTTTGGAGAGAAAAGAAAGAAGGGATACTGGTCTGTAGTTGTTGACATCGGAGGGATCGAGTGTAGGTTTTTTCAGAAGGGGTGCAACTCTCGCTCTCTTGAAGACAGAAGGGACGTAGCCAGCGGTCAGGGATGAGTTGATGAGCGAGGTGAGGTAAGGGAGAAGGTCTCCGGAAATGGTCTGGAGAAGAGAGGAGGGAATAGGGTCAAGCGGGCAGGTTGTTGGGCGGCCGGCCGTCACAAGACGCGAGATTTCATCTGGAGAGAGAGGGGAGAAAGAGGTCAGAGCACAGGGTAGGGCAGTGTGAGCAGAACCAGCGGTGTCGTTTGACTTAGCAAACGAGGATCGGATGTCGTCGACCTTCTTTTCAAAATGGTTGACGAAGTCATCTGCAGAGAGGGAGGAGGGGGGGAGGGGGAGGAGGATTCAGGAGGGAGGAGAAGGTGGCAAAGAGCTTCCTAGGGTTAGAGGCAGATGCTTGGAATTTAGAGTGGTAGAAAGTGGCTTTAGCAGCAGAGACAGAAGAGGAAAATGTAGAGAGGAGGGAGTGAAAGGATGCCAGGTCCGCAGGGAGGCGAGTTTTCCTCCATTTCCGCTCGGCTGCCCGGAGCCCTGTTCTCACCAAGGCATTGTAAATAAACTGCCAGCATTAAGCCTCAGAGGCTCCTCTCAGTACTTTCACACTGTCTGTTGGCCTAATTGAAGAATATTCTAATAAAAGGTCATTTGAATAACAATGTTGTAATTTATACCAAACACTAGGATAGGTAGGATAGTCAGTTGTAGGAGGGCATGTTTGGCGGCGTGAATAGGAAGCCGATTCTAGATTTAATTTTGGATTTAATATGAGTCTGGAAGTAAAGTTTACAGTCTAGCCAGACACCTAGGTATTTGTAGTTGTCCACATATTCTAAGTCAGAACCGTCCAGAGTAATGATGCTAGTCGGGCGGGCGGGTGCAGGCAGCGAACAGTTGAAGAGCATGCATTTACCTTTACTAGCGTTTAAGAGCAGTTGGAGGCCACGGAAGGAGTGTTGTATGGCATTGAAGCTCGTTTGGAGGTTTGTTAACACAGTCAGTTCTTGAAAAGATGTACGTGGAAAACAACGGCACAAGATGGCAGCTTCAGCAAGTCCCATTACTTTGTTTGTACCGATCCTCACGTTGAGAGCATAGCTGGAGGTATACAGTCGTGGCCTTAGAGCTTGTGTTATTTGTTTATGTAACAGTAAAGACTTTACGCCTGTCCCCTCGCCCCGACCTGGGCGCGAACCAGGGATGCTCTGCACACGTCAACAGTCACCCTCGAAGCATCGTTACCCATCGATCCACAAAAGCCACAGCCCTTGCAGAGCAAGGGGAACCACTACTTCAAGGTCTCAGAGCAAGTGACGTCACCGATTGAAACGCCACTAGCACGCACCACCGCTAACTAGCTAGCCATTTCACATCGGCTACATTTAGAAGGGCCAAATGTATATAGAATGTTGTCGTCTGCGTAGAGGTGGATCAGGGAATCACCCGCAGCAAGAATGACATCATTGATATACGCAGAGAAAAGAGTCAGCCCGAGAATTGAACCCTGTGGTATCCCCATAGAGACTGCCAGAGGTCTAGACAACAGGCCCTCCGATTTGACACACTGAACTATCTGAGAAGTAGTTGGTGAACCAGGCGAGGCAGTCATATGAGAAACTAAGGCTGTTGAGTCTGCCGATAAGAATACGGGGTACGCAACACAAGCTCACAGAATGGGACCACCGAGTACTGAAGCACGTAGCACGTAAAAATCGTTTGTCCTCAGTTCCAACATGTCATACCGGGTACCAAACTGCCTCTGGACGCAATGTCAGCATAATAACTGTTGGTCGGGAGTTTCATGAAATGGGTTTCCATAGCTGAGCAGCCGCACACAAGCCTAAGATCACCATGCGCAATGCGAAGCGTCGGCTGGAGCGGTGTAAGGCTCGCCACCGACGGACAAATCTGGGTTTGGTGGATGCCAGGAGAATGCTACCTTCCCCAGTGCATAGTGCCAACTGTAAACTTTGGTGGAGGAGGAATAATTGTCTGGGACTTTTTTACATGGTTCGGGCTAGGCCCCTTAGTTCCAGTGAAGGGAATTCTTAACGCTATAGCATACAATTACATTCTGCCCTTCCAACTTTGTGGTAACAGTTTGGAGAAGGCCCTTTCCTGTTTCAGCATGACAATGCTCCTGTGCACAAAGTGAGGTCAATACAGAAATGTTTTCTCGAGATTGGTGTGGAAGAACTTCACTGGCCCGCACAGAGCCCTGTCCTCAACCCCATCAAACACCTTTGGGATGAATTAGAACCCAGACCCCGAGCCAGGCCTAAACGGCCAACATCAATGCCCAACCTCACTAATGCTCGTGGCTGAATTGAAGCAAGTCCCAACAGCAATGCGCCAACATCTAGTGGAAAGCCTTCCCAGCAGAGTGGAGGCTGTTATAGCAGCAAAAGGGGGACCAACTCCATATTAATGCCTGTGATTTTGTTAAGAGTTATTCGACGAGCAGGTGTCCCTATACCTTTGGTCATGTGGTGTATGATGGGATAGTCGTGTAAATGCAACACAGGGACACTGAAAGTCAATCTTAAAAGAATCATTGTTTTATCAGCATGCTGGAGACGTCAGTCAAACTTAGAAGTATAAAGTACCGTTCTGAAGGTATCTCCCTCAGGGCAGTACTGCTACATCTCTTATATACTGGTTACAGACACGTTACATAGTCATAGTTCATAGGGTTGGTTCTGGCACGTCTGGCACCGCCTCCTGTCTTAACTTATAGAACTAATTCTGGGCCTCTGACAGATGGTCCTAAGGGGGGGGGGGGGTCATGTTGCCCCTCTTCATATCTTTACCAAGTACAGGCAGGAACCAAGGATTATTTGACAAGATGAACATTTCCAAGGCTGCTCTTCACATGATAACATTTTCCATCACAGGATGTATAGACATTATGGGGATGGAATATTTACTATATCTGTAGAATACGTAGGATCGAATAGTGTGTGTGTGTGTATGTATATATATATATATATATATATATATATATATATACAGAAATAGTTGAATAGCATGGCCTTGACTAGAATACAGTATATACATATGAAGTGGGTAACAGTATGTAAACATTATTCAAGTGACCAGTGTTCCATGTCTATGTACATAGGGTAGCACAACCGGGTGGTAGTCAGCTAGTGACAAAGTTCAGGGCAGGGTACTGGGTGGACACCGGCTAGTGATGGCTTTTGTCATGATGTTGCCCTCTTTGGGTACAGCAAGCCCCATCCCCCTGCCTGCCTCCTTCAACTAGGCTGCTGTGGTCAGAGAAGTCATAAATTCCTCGAAGATATTATCTCCTCATGGCCACAGTATAGAGAGAGTGAATTTTCATAGAGAACAAAGGAATTTCTTCCACCTCACAGAACTTGAGGTCCGAACAACATTTATGTTCCGGAGGAGGTATAAAAGATCAGTGAAGAATCCAGCTACGAACTGGTACATTTGGTGCAATTTTGTGGGGCTCATGGGAGACGGTGCGGCCACATTACCATAACACTGTTTATATAATAGCCTCAGATATGAGGTTTACATCTAATTGTTGTATAAGATGAATGAGTGAGGATGATACTGTTTGTAAAATTGTGTAATGTGATTTTGTACTTTTTATTGAAGGAAACTCCAATTCCCTTTGGAATTGAACTAAATCAGAGGACCGGCCATGAGCCCAGTTAGGGTCGGGCATCCTGGGACAGCCCTTTTCTGCTCTTCCGAATAAAACCCCAACTTCGAGAAATTCTCAGTAGACCATGTTTTTCTCAATCACGAGAGGACAAAAAGGTTGCAGACAGGGAGAGGGGGATGGGGCTTGCTGTTCCCAAAGAGGGCAACGTCATGACAGTTGGATATTTGACAACGGCCATTCCAGTGGAGTGGTGCTTGGGGTGGGGGAGGGGCTAATGCCCCCCAAACCCTGATTATATAAATGTATAGGATAACATAACTCTGCAACGCTTTAGGCTAGAAACAAACTGTAAAAGGCAACAGAAAGCGGTGGCTCTATTGTTCATGGGGATAACTGTATACATTTACATTCATTTAATTCAGGGTGGAAGGTAAAACCAAATAATTGATGGATTTAGCTCTAAATACTACATAATTATGAGCAGCAGTAGTTCAGGTGGTTTGCTTTTTCCTCTGGTTATTACGACAAATCATGGTTTCGCAGGTGTTGGCGTTCGCCAACATTTTGGAAAGGGGAAGGGACATTCGGCCCATATCTTGAGGGTGGAGCTCTTCCTTCTAGCATCTGTTAAGCTCTCATCCTAACACGTATGAACTCAGATCTAAATCGTGCAGCTGACTAATTACATGAGACATTAGTTCTGTGTTAACCAAGATTGGCTCAGGGGTGAAAAACTTGTTCAACTCCAATGAACACTCAAAGGTTCTGAACATAAGACAGGAGGCATTACAAGTGTACTACTTCCATTTAGAAAAATTAGAAGTGTTGTACGTTTGTACATTTGTAAAAAAATCTACCACTAACATTTGAAAAATTCTCTGAAGTGATTGAAGTGTAAAGTAGTGAACGATTCCACACTTCAGGAGAAAGAAGGTATTATAAAGTAATCAAATGTTTGGTCTAATAATATTCTATGTACAATACTTCTGTGGTCACCAGGACAGAGCTAGTCCGTCCCCCTCCAACCTGCCGGAGTCCCCTGGTCACAACTCTCCTGGTAGCGCCTTACTGCTGGATCTGAAGAGGGTTTCTGTGCGGCTGGTCGACTGCAGGAAAACAGCAGGGCAGAGTGGGGCTGTGAGAGAAGGACACAAGGAGGGAGATTTGATATCATCAAGTAAGAACAATGGGGGGTGTGGATGAGACCACAATCTGATTATGTAACTTCTGTTAATTGATTGATAAACAGTAAACACTCAGTGGCCAGTAAATTGTCGATCCAGTTTCATGAACGGGGGGGTGTATATTGTATATTGAGTGTATATTGATGATCAGGGCCACTAATTGTAAGGTTGCTGGTTAGAATCTTTAAGCAGACTAGGTGAAAAATCTGTCCATGTGCCCTTGAGCAAGGTACTTAACCCTAATTGCTGCTGTAATTCTCTCTGGATAAGAGCATCTGCGAAATAACAAACGTATTTATTCACACATATTTCCAAAACCTAATTATTCAATGTCTTTCACAGGGGACACCCCTAACTCTCGTTCTCTTAGTGGGAGGGGTTTATCATCTGGGGAGCCTCAGCCACATGTTGCTGAAGAGACAGAGAAGACTCTCTCCAAATCAGAACATCTCAAGAAACCCCAGCAGAGACGTACAGGGAAGAAACCTCACCACTGCTGCTCTGACTGTGGGAAGATTTTCACAAGCCGAAGTGGCTTCATTATTCACCAGCGGAGTCACACCGGAAAGAAACCGTACTGCTGCTCTCAGTGTGGGAAGAGTTTCACTGCTTCTCAAACCTTAAAATATCATCTGAGAATTCATTCAGGGGAGAGGCCTTACCCCTGCCTTGATTGTGGGAAAAGCTTTGCTTATTTGGGCGCCCTAAACATACACAAGCTAACACACACTGGAGTGAAGCCTTATAGCTGTGATCAATGTGGGAAGAGCTTCAGTCAGTCTGGCCACCTGACAACACACCAACTAACACACACTGGAGTGAAGCCTTATAGCTGTGATCAGTGTGGGAAGAGCTTTGCTCTAACTTCCTCCCTGACTAGACACCAGCGTACACACACTGGAGAGAAACCTTATGTCTGTCTATGTGGGAAGAGCTTTGCTGTAGCTTCCAATCTGACTACACACCAGCGAACACACACCAGAGATAAGCCTTATAGTTGTTATCAGTGTGGAAAGAGCTTTGCTTCTTCAGAAACACTAACTATACACCAGCGCATACACACAGCAAAGAAACCTTTTTGCTGTGGTCAGTGTGGGAAGAGCTTTGCTGTAGCTTTCTCCTGATTATACACCAGCGAACACACACTGGCGAAGCCTTACAGCTGTGATCATTGTGGCAAGAGATTCAGTCAATCCGTACACCTGAATACACACCAGCGAACACACACTGGAGAGAAACCTTATACCTGTGATCAGTGTGGGAAGAGCTTCAGTCAATCAGGGAACCTAAATTCACACCAGCAAACACACACTGGAGAGAAACCTTAGATGTGTGGAAAGCTTTGTTCATTTAGGGCCTATGTGGAAAAACACCAGAAAACTACAAATGTACGATCTTTGTCCCCGTGTGCAGTTGCAAACCGTAGTCTGGCTTTTTATGGCGGTTTTGGAGTAGTGGCTTCTTCCTTGCTGAGCGGCCTTTCAGGTTCAGAAGCTTCTAAAGCCATGTCAATTTTCTGGAATTTTCCAACCTGTTTAAAGGCACAGTCAACCTGTTTAAAGGCACAGTCAACCTGTTTAAAAGGCACAGTCAACCTGTTTAAAAGGCACAGTCAACCTGTTTAAAGGCACAGTCAACCTGTTTAAAGGCACAGTCAACCTGTTTAAAGGCACAGTCAACCTGTTTAAAAGGCACAGTCAACCTGTTTAAAAGGCACAGTCAACCTGTTTAAAAGGCACAGTCAACCTGTTTAAAGGCACAGTCAACCTGTTTAAAGGCACAGTCAACTTGTTTAAAAGGCACAGTCAACCTGTTTAAAAGGCACAGTCAACCTGTTTAAAAGGCACAGTCAACCTGTTTAAAAGGCACAGTCAACCTGTTTAAAAGGCACAGTCAACCTGTTTAAAGGCACAGTCAACCTGTTTAAAAGGCACAGTGTATATAAACTTCTGACCCACTGGAATTGTGATAGTGAATTATTAATGAAATAAGCTGTAAACACGAATATGACGAATATGTAGCGAGGGCCAGCCGACTAGAGCATACAAGTCGCAGTGGTGGGTGGTATAAGGTGCTTTGGTGACAAAACGGATGGCACTATGATAGACTGCATCCAGTTTGCTGAGTAGAGTGTTGGAAGCCATTTTGTAGATGACATCGCCGAAATCGAGGATCGGTAGGATAGTCAGTTTTACTAGGGTAAGCTTGGCGGCGTGAGTGAAGGAGGCTTTGTTGCGGAATAGAAAGCCGACTCTTGATTTGATTTTCGATTGGAGATGTTTGATGTGAGTCTGGAAGGAGAGTTTGCAGTCTAGCCAGACACCTAGGTACTTATAGATGTCCACATATTCAAGGTCGGAACCATCCAGGGTGGTGATGCTAGTCGGGCATGCGGGTGCAGGCAGCGATCGGTTGAAAAGCATGCATTTGGTTTTACTCGCGTTTAAGAGCAGTTGGAGGCCACGGAAGGAGTGCTGTATGGCATTGAAGCTTGTTTGGAGGTTAGATAGCACAGTGTCCAATGACGGGCCGAAAGTATATAGAATGGTGTCGTCTGCGTAGAGGTGGATCAGGGAATCGCCCGCAGCAAGAGCAACATCATTGATATATACAGAGAAAAGAGTCGGCCCGAGAATTGTACCCTGTGGCACCCCCATAGAGACTGCCAGAGGACCGGACAGCATGCCCTCCGATTTGACACACTGAACTCTGTCTGCAAAGTAATTGGTGAACCAGGCAAGGCAGTCATCCGAGAAACCGAGGCTACTGAGTCTGCCGATAAGAATATGGTGATTGACAGAGTCGAAAGCCTTGGCGAGGTCGATGAAGACGGCTGCACAGTACTGTCTTTTATCGATAGCGGTTATGATATCGTTTAGTACCTTGAGCGTGGCTGAGGTGCACCCGTGACCGGCTCGGAAACCAGATTGCACAGCGGAGAAGGTACGGTGGGATTCGAGATGGTCAGTGACCTGTTTGTTGACTTGGCTTTCGAAGACCTTAGATAGGCAGGGCAGGATGGATATAGGTCTATAGCAGTTTGGGTCCAGGGTGTCTCCCCCTTTGAAGAGGGGGATGACTGCGGCAGCTTTCCAATCCTTGGGGATCTCAGACGATATGAAAGAGAGGTTGAACAGGCTGGTAATAGGGGTTGCGACAATGGCGGCAGATAGTTTCAGAAATAGAGGGTCCAGATTGTCAAGCCCAGCTGATTTGTACGGGTCTAGGTTTTGCAGCTCTTTCAGAACATCTGCTATCTGGATTTGGGTAAAGGAGAACCTGGAGAGGCTTGGGCGAGGAGCTGCGGGGGGGGCGGAGCTGTTGGCCGAGGTTGGAGTAGCCAAATCAGGTACAAATCAGAGTATAATGCTTGTATGTCAACCCCAACCAGCAAATGTTAATTTCATATTCCCCAATCAACTGCATTACAGTTAAAAATGATTGACTACCACCACCAGATACTAGCTATGCTAACCAGGGTAAGCATTTAGAAGTCACTTCAACTTTTAAACGTTATCCTGCAAAAACAGCCAAATATATCCAAATTGGACTTAAGTAACCACATTGTGAGCCTGTTACAATACATATAGTGCATTCGGTAAGTATTCAGACCCAGTGATGACCCCAAATTAGTCGATTGTTTGGTTGTCAGGCTGTTGGTTTTAGTCAAGTAGGAACGTGTGTGTGTGAGACACACATACATTTTCGGATCAAGCATGAATATGCTTTTAGTTTAGGCCTCCAATAGATTAGTTACCTGAGATGGGCTTTTAGTCTAGGCCTCCAATAGATTAGTTACCTGAGATGGGCTTTTAGTCTAGGCCTCCAATAGATTAGTTACCTGAGATGGGCTTTTAGTCTAGGCCTCCAATAGATTAGTTACCTGAGATGGGCTTTTAGTTTAGGCCTCCAATAGATTAGTTACCTGAGATGGGCTTTTAGTCTAGGCCTCCAATACATTAGTTACCTGAGATGGGTTTTTAGTCTAGGCCTCCAATAGATTAGTTACCTGAGATGGGCTTTTAGTCTAGGCCTCCAATAGATTAGTTACCTGAGATGGGCGCAAATATATATATGCTCCTCCCAAATTGTTTTTTGCTCTTTAGCTCCGCGTTGACGGTACATCCTGTAGAAAATAAACTCACTTCTTACACTGTTTCGCGAAGTGCAAGAAGTATGAATTCCCTGACTTCTACTGAGGTCGTATCACCATAAATGCTGCATGGCCGATGCAGATGTCAGATTGACCATACAGCGCCCAGATGCACAATGTGCTTCTCTCTCCAAAACGCTCTCTCTCCTGCCAATTTGTGCACATTCATTGTTTCATAATTTCATTGTGTGAATTGTTTGCGTTTGATATCACTTCCCCATTACATATCACCAGTAGTGCATTCAAACGTTAATTCCTAATCTACAATGTTTGTTACTTTGGTTACAGTAATTTCTGTTAATGCATTCAATATAATTATTCCAGTATTATTGTCGGAGTCGACACGTTGTTTGCAGACCGCACAACCTATGCTGCACTTGAGAGAAACAAGTTTTGGTTGATTTCATTCCATTTATGAGTTTTGTCATTTTAGTCAGTCTTTTGTTTGGAGCCTCCTGTCAATGTTGAGTAAGGACCCACATGCATAGAAGTAGGCCTATAGGCTACCTGGCCGGCGGGCAAATGTACATAAATGTGCCCATTTGGAGATCTGATAGTATTTCTGGTTGGCTTAACGCACCATCACTAATGACCCGTGGAGCTTCTCAAAGTAAATGTTGTCTTCTTCACCTTAAAACAGCAAGCAACCAAAGTCTGTTTTTACATCCATTGAGAATTGCAATAGTTAATCATTGTATTTGGAAAATCTTTCCAGCTCTCTCACTTTAAATAACCAGTGTGAAAAGATAAAATGCCATGCTCTGATCCAGTGGAAATGTCATAATAGGCCTACCTGATCACTTCTTATCAGTGCTCTGATCCAGTGGAAATGTCATAATAGGCCTACCTGATCACTTCTTATCAGTGCTTGACTTGGACTGAAACAGGTTCTGGTACTCATGCTGGTACTGTTTATATTTTGGTGCAGAAGCTCTACAATACTTTTGAGCTAATATTCTACAAGACTAACAGAAGCTCAAGCAGTAGAACATTTTGAGGTGCCGGTACTCAGCTCCATTGAGCTCCTGCCGAAGTGTCTTATCCCTTGTGCAAATGACCTACAGCTGTGTCTATCCAGAGCTCATTGGAACAGGAAACTGAGGGTTCATCTCATCTTTTTCTTCATGTTGCAAGTTCGCTAGCATAAGCTTCGAGCCGGACCCAAGTTAATAGTTGACATAAGTTCGTTGCAGACAGGTCATATGTCGCCAATGTGATTCATAGGATATTTCATTTGAAAGAATCAGGATATTTTCTACCTGCAATGTTTATTTGTTGGCTTCATGTAGGCTATTTTTACATAGTTGGCAATTGCATTTATTAAGATTTGGCTAGGTTTGTTTAACCACATGACAAATGTGCATATGAAAACCATAACTGGCACGCAGATTGGTAGAAATGGTAAGATATATTGGCATTCCACATGAGAAAGGTTGCCAACTCCTCCTGTAGCCCATTACTGGCAACTTCAGGAGAGTAATGGCAGAATCGGAGAAAGCCAGCAGGAGCGGGAGGAGAATAGTTGGATCGGGTACGTTTTTTTATCTAGATCTCTGGCGCCCTCGAGGCATTTGCCTTATTTCATTAAACCGTAAGCTTAAAATCATCAGATAAGATCAGTGCATATAGTTCATTTTATTAAAACACATTGGGTGTGTCTATATGTAGAAAAATACACTTTGAAACATTTAGATCAATCAGTTGGTCAAAAGAACAAATTAATTTCAGTCTACAGAATTTTTTTGTTGGGATAGCCCTAGTCTGAATACTTTCTGGATGCACTGTAAATCATGCCGATTTGACGAATATCCACTTTGTTAGATCAGATTTGTTGAACGGTCTTCGTTCCATTGACTCCTTTACTGCATCTATAATATGCAGCTCTGATCTAGAAGCAGGTTTGCCATGTCCATGCAATATCACACATTGTCATCTAAATGGATACATGTTATATATTATATTGATTTAAAAGTCACCTTGTCCGACAGAGATTAACATGGTTATAAAAATGTCTTGCCAGGGTAGGCCTACATGAAACACATCCCTTATAGTTAGTGTTTCTAAAATCTCATAGGGGATAAATGAATGGTGGAAAAACTATTGGAACCATTTCCCTGTTTGACCACCATGTTTTACGGGTGTTATGACACGTCCACTGTGGGGCTCTAAAGCATGAAATGGTAATGGTATCTTTTTATAGGCACAAATGTTGCCATGATTGGAAGCCATTTTGGGGGGAGTGATGTTTTTGGATATATGCCAAATATAAAGGTCTGTGGGATACGTTTTGTTCTATGAGAGTCTTCATCAGCTAATGTAACTTTGAAGGATTTATGTAATAAATATTGTAATTGTAATTCTTTACGGTCATTAACTGACTGATACTATGTCATAGAACAAAACCTATAAGTTCTCCTAAGACTTATTTTCTGCATTTATTCCAAAAACCCTATTCTTTCTCCCATTTAATTTTACCCATAGAGATGGCTGAACGAGTCATAGGTAACTCATTTCCGGGATATAGGACTACAAGCTTCTTTTTTAAAGGACGACAATCTCTATAGCTCTGTATAGTTCCACATTGATATGATTGGTTGATGGTAGGTGGGGGCTCTGGTCTGGCTGTTCTTTATCTGAACGCTGTAACAACGAAAGTAACTGTAGTGTAGGCTAGCTACAGATTTACTGTCACTAAGAAACGCTGAAGATTTAATAGAGTCAACAATAGATCGGGTAAATTGTGATGTAGTATTCCTATTGTGGTGTATAACATATCTAGTTATCTTTGTTCTTCCATATCCATTCGTTCCATTTGAACAGTTGGACAAAATAAACAATGGTGGTAAATAAACACGTGGGATATTTTGTCATTCAGCAAAGTAGCCTACTAGCCTAAAGCACACAGATTGATACAAGGCAATGCGCAACAAGCAGGTAAAGTCAGAACCAGGGAGAAATAATGAGGGCAAAGCTACAACTTGCAGTAGCGGTGTGTAGGTAAAAATCACCAGGGAAGAAAGCCAGAAAAATAGCCATTTTACATGTTGTGATAATTGCGTTGTTATAATCTGTTAGTTCATATGCCTTGACACAGCTGAGACAAGAAGACAGTGGCAGAATACATTCAACCAGACCTTTTTATTACATCATAAAACCGGAATGCAGCATCTGTCCGGTTAAGTTCACAAAAAATGTTGCATGTAACAGTTACATGACCTTCAGAATGGTCAAGCAAGTGAATGTTTCCGATGTTTTCGGACTACTTAACTATTGATTTAGAGTTACCGCAAGTCAAAGAAAATAGGCGCTGCCTCCACTATTCAAAAATAGCCTACATTTTTGCCATTAAGTTAACACTATATATTTGAGGGAATACCGTTATTTTCTAGCAATAAATGACACTCCCTAAACCGCTTCAGGCACTTGAAGTGTTGATGACTATGTACAGTAGGTGGCGGCACCTCGTAAACACCTCAGCAGAAGCCGAAAAGCATCAACAGGAAGTTCTTTGTTACCATCCTCTATCTCGTTTTCAAACTAAAATAAATTCCACAGGATCGTTCTGATGTAAAATTTGTCTCCATTTAAATCCAGTTTTGATATTTAAAAGGACGTTTGATTGCGCTGGTCTAGCTTTTCTTTATCTGAACGCCGTGACAAAGAAAGTAACTCTAGCGTACACATTTACTTTCATGGTTTTTTATTTGAAGAAAGAATCGCTTCCAAGATGGATCGGGTAAGTTTGGTTGACAGTTATGAACAGTGTCCTTACTGTGGTGTATACAACGTCTAGGTCTCGTTTCCTTTGATGTTCCACATCTATACGTTCCTTTTGAACGTCTAGACAACATAAACCAGGGTGGTTATTTCAGCAAAGTAGTCCACTAGCCAATCGCACACATATTGATGATACAAGCAATGCGCAACCAGCAGGTCAAGTCAGAAGCGAAAATAATTAAGCATAGGCTACACCAGTGATGTATATAAACTCTGTATTGACCATTGAGAGGCTACACCAGTGATGTATATAAACTCTGTATTGACCATTGAGAGGCTACACCAGTGATGTATATAAACTCTGTATTGACCATTGAGAGGCTACACCAGTGATGTATATAAACTCTGTATTGCTGATGATATGTATTGACCATTGAGAGGCTACACCAGTGATGTATATAAACTCTGTATTGACCATTGAGAGGCAGTGATGTATATAAACTCTGTATTGACCATTGAGAGGCTACACCAGTGATGTATATAAACTCTGTATTGCTGATGATATGTATTGACCATTGAGAGGCTACACCAGTGATGTATATAAACTCTGTATTGACCATTGAGAGGCTACACCAGTGATGTATATAAACTCTGTATTGACCATTGAGAGGCTACACCAGTGATGTATATAAACTCTGTATTGACCATTGAGAGGCTACACCAGTGATGTATATAAACTCTGTATTGACCATTGAGAGGCTACACCAGTGATGTATATAAACTCTGTATTGACCATTGAGAGGCTACACCAGTGATGTATATAAACTCTGTATTGCTGATGATATGTATTGACCATTGAGAGACTACACCAGTGATGTATATAAACTCTGTATTGACCATTGAGAGGCTACACCAGTGATGTATATAAACTCTGTATTGGCCATTGAGAGGCTACACCAGTGATGTATATAAACTCTGTATTGCTGATGATATGTATTGACCATTGAGAGGCAGTGATGTATATAAACTCTGTATTGACCATTGAGAGGCTACACCAGTGATGTATATAAACTCTGTATTGACCATTGAGAGGCTACACCAGTGATGTATATAAACTCTGTATTGACCATTGAGAGGCTACACCAGTGATGTATATAAACTCTGTATTGACCATTGAGAGGTTACACCAGTGATGTATATAAACTCTGTATTGACCATTGAGAGGCTACACCAGTGATGTATATAAACTCTGTATTGACCATTGAGAGGCTACACCAGTGATGTATATAAACTCTGTATTGCTGATGATATGTATTGGCCATTGAGAGGCTACACCAGTGATGTATATAAACTCTGTATTGACCATTGAGAGGCTACACCAGTGATGTATATAAACTCTGTATTGCTGATGATATGTATTGACCATTGAGAGGCAGTGATGTATATAAACTCTGTATTGACCATTGAGAGGCTACACCAGTGATGTATATAAACTCTGTATTGACCATTGAGAGGCTACACCAGTGATGTATATAAACTCTGTATTGGCCATTGAGAGGCTACACCAGTGATGTATATAAACTCTGTATTGCTGATGATATGTATTGACCATTGAGAGGCAGTGATGTATATAAACTCTGTATTGACCATTGAGAGGCTACACCAGTGATGTATATAAACTCTGTATTGACCATTGAGAGACTACACCAGTGATGTATATAAACTCTGTATTGGCCATTGAGAAGCCACACCAGTGATGTATATAAACTCTGTATTGACCATTGAGAGACTACACCAGTGATGTATATAAACTCTGTATTGACCATTGAGAGGCTACACCAGTGATGTATATAAACTCTGTATTGACCATTGAGAGGCTACACCAGTGATGTATATAAACTCTGTATTGACCATTGAGAGACTACACCAGTGATGTATATAAACTCTGTATTGACCATTGAGAGACTACACCAGTGATGTATATAAACTCTGTATTGACCATTGAGAGGCTACACCAGTGATGTATATAAACTCTGTATTGACCATTGAGAGACTACACCAGTGATGTATATAAACTCTGTATTGACCATTGAGAGACTACACCAGTGATGTATATAAACTCTGTATTGACCATTGAGAGGCTACACCAGTGATGTATATAAACTCTGTATTGACCATTGAGAGACTACACCAGTGATGTTTATAAACTCTGTATTGCTGATGATATGTATTGGCCATTGAGAAGCCACACCAATCATGCACGTTACATCTCACTTTTGCAACATTTTTCATACTTTATAGTTCTATTCCATTATGTTGTAGTCGCGCTGAGTATTCATTGGTTGAAGCTCAATGTCAAATTAACATTTCCCTACCATCATATCTAAGCCATTATGAAGCCAATCTCGTTGGAATCTCGCAAATCAATTTGACAACACTCCCCACCTCTCAGGAGCTGTCCAGCCGTTACGGAGTAACATATTCTTAACTTCTAACAGGGTCCTTAGCAATTGAGTTGTCAGAGTTTACTCTCACCTAGCTCAAATTATGTAAGTCAAATGAAAACGAGAAAAGAGCTACCATAAAGTGACCATTTGATTTAAATGTCGGATTGAGTCAATTTGTAAGTGCAACAGATTTGATTACTTATTGCTCTCACATGCATATTTCTGTCCATTAGGAACCAACAATGAGCTCCTTTTTGTAGCATTTCTGACATTTTTAGCCGTCTCTCAAGAGTTATCTAAACGGGTCAGCAACTGTTCTACAACAACACAGCTGCTATTAGCTAAAGTTAGCTTGCTTGTCCAAAGTCCAGCAGCTAGCCTCTGTAGCTAGCTAACACCAGTCAGTTGAATGCTAGCTAGCTAATGAACAGGCTAAGGTAGCTAGCTATATTTGTTTAAGTAAGGTCTGTTACACAACTTCAACCATTAGCTAGCTATAGCCAGACAACAGCTGACTAACACAAGGTAGCTAACGTTAGTTCACTTCCAAACGTCAGTCCTAAATATTTCCAAAACATAGCTAGCTAACTACATCGGTTCAACAAACCAACACCAAACGTTGGGCAAATTGTCACGTTGCTACCTTGCAATACAAATAGGCTTTTCCAACACACTATAGTCGAAGCTACGGTAAGAGCTAGCCATATTTCACTGTCAAGACAAGACAACTCAAACTGTAGCTGAGAAAACAAATGCACATTTAAACATGTGCAGTGAGCAAATGTATGCTGGCTAGTATCAGAACAAACTCCTCAGTTTCAAACATCCAGAATACATTCCAGTATGCTCCTTCTCCTGTCTTCTTGACATTGTGATCCATATCTGTGCTGATCAACTCTGCCATTAGACAGGCTTGATTGTATTTACAGCTCCATCTGGACTCTCCCTCAACTTGAGACATCTGTGGCACATTGTTTTGTGTGGAAAAACGGCACATTTTAGGGTGGCCTTTTATTGTCTCTAGCAGAAGGCGCAACTGTGTTAATGATCATCCTGTTTAATCAGCTTTTTGATCTGCCACACCTGGCAGGTGGATGCATTCTTGGCAAAGGAGAAATGCTCACTGACGGGGATGTAAACAAATTTGTGCACACAATTTGAAAGAAAGAAACTTTGTGAGAATGGACAATTTCACTGAGTATACAAAACATTACACTTCTGTCATCATGAAGTGCTTTGAGGCTAGTTAAGGATCATATCACCTCTACCTAACCTGACACCCTAGACCCACTTCAATTTGCTTACCTCCCCAACAGATCCGCAGACGATGTAATCGCCATGACAATGCCCTATCCCATCTGGACAAATCAAATCAAAGTTTATTTGTCACGTGCGCCGAATACAACAGGTGTAGACCATACAATGAAATGCCTACTTACAGGCTCTAACCAAAAGTGCAAAAAAGGTACAAGGTGAACAATAGGTAAGTAAGGAAACAAAACAACCGTAAAAAGACAGTGAAAAATAACAGTAGCTAGGCTACATACAGACACCGATTAGTCAGGCTGATTGAGGTCGTATGTACATATAGATACGGTTAAAGTGACTATGCATATATGATGAGAGGAATACCTAAGTAAGAATGCTGTTCATTGACTATAGATCAACCTTCTACACCATAGTACCCTCCAAACTCATTAAGCTCAGGGCCCTGGGTCTGAACCCTGACCTGTGCAACGGGATCCTGGACTTCCTGATGGGCTGCCCCCAGGTGGTGAAGGTAGGAAACAACACCTCCACTATGCTGATCCTCAACACTGGGGCCCAATAAGGTTGTGTGCTCAGCCCCCTCCTGTACTCCCTGTTCACCCATGACTGCGTGGCCAAGTATGCGGACGACAACAACAGTACTAGGCCTGATTACCAACAAAGACGAGACAGCCTACAGGGAGGAGGTGAGGGCCCTGGCGGAGTGGTCAGGAAAACAACCCCTCCCTCAATAAAACAAAGGAGCTGATGGTGGACTTCAGGAGACAGCAGAGGGAGCACACCCGTATCCACATCAACGGGACCACAGTGAAGAAGGTGAAAAGCTTCAAGTTCCTTTGTGTACACATCACTGACAATCTGAAGTGGTCCACCCACATAGGCAGCATGGTGAAGAAGGTGCAACAGCGCCTCAGCAACCTCAGGAGGCTGCATAGATTCTGCTTGAACCCTAAGACCGTCACAAACTTTTACGGATGCACCATTGAGAGCATCCTGTTGGGTTGCATCACCACAAGGACATCAACCACCCGAGCCACGGCCCATTCACTCCGCTATCATCCAGAAGGCGAGGTCAGTACAGGTGCATCAAAGCTGGGACTGAGAGATTGAAAAACAGCATCTATCTCAAGGCCATCAGTCTGTTAAATAGCCATCCCTAGCTGGCTACCACCCTGTTACTCAACCCTGCACCTTAGATGCTGCTGCCCAATGTACATAGTCATGGAATCACTGGTCACTTTAACAATGTTGACATACTGTTTTACTAATTTCATATGTACTGTATACTACTGTATTTCAATCAATGCCACTGACATTGCTTGTCCAGATATGCTATACATTTCTTAATTCCATTCATTATTTTAGATTTGTGTGTCTTGTTATGAGTTGTTGGATACTACTGCACTGTTGGAGTAGGACCACAAGCATTTTGCTAGATCTGCAATAACATCTGCTAAATATGTGTATGTGACCAATCAAATTTGATTTGATTAAGAACACCTGCTCTTTGGCTCAATCAAGCTAGTTGTCTTCTGAAATCGAATCAAATTGTATTTGTCCCATGCGCCGAATACAACAACCTTACTTACAAGCCCTTAACCAACAATACAGTTTAAGAAAAATAGATGTTTAGTTAAAAATAACAAATAATTAAAGAGCAGCAGTAAGGCTAGCGAGGCTACCGTTGAAGTCTGAAGTTTACATATAACTTAGCCAAATACATTTAAACTCAGTTTTTCACAATTCCAGACATTTAATCCTCATAAAAAAGATCCCCGTCTTAGGTCAGTTAGGATCACCACTTTATTTAAAAAATGTGAAATGTCAGGATAATAGTAGAGAGAAGGATTTATTTCAGCTTTTTTTTTCTTCCATCACATTCCCAGTGGGTCAGAAGTTTATATACACTCAATTAGTATTTCGTAGCATTGCCTTTAAATAATTTAACTTGGGTCAAACATTTCAGGTCGCCCTTCCACAAGCTTCCCACAATAAGTTGGTGGAATATTGGCCCATTCCTCTTGACAGAGCTGGTGTAACTGAATCAGGTTTGCAGGCCTCCTTGCTCGCACATGCTTTTTCAGTTATGCCCACAAATGTTCTATATGTTCATTTGTAAAAAATTACAAATTAAATGGAAAAACATAACTCCCCTTTGACATTATGGGGTATTGTGTGTAGGCCAGGGACGACAAATCTCAATTGTATCAATTTTTAATTCAGGCTGTAACGCAACAAAATGTGGAAAGTCCAGGGGTGTGAATACTTTCTAAAGGCACTGTATATCAATGTTGCTACAGTGCCTTGCGAAAGTATTCGGCCCCCTTGAACTTTGCGACCTTTTGCCACATTTCAGGCTTTAAACATAAAGATATAAAACTGTATTTTTTTGTGAAGAATCAACAACAAGTGGGACACAATCATGAAGTGGAACGACATTTATTGGATATTTCAAACTTTTTAACAAATCAAAAACTGAAAAATTGGGCGTGCAAAATTATTCAGCCCCCTTAAGTTAATACTTTGTAGCGCCACCTTTTGCTGCGATTACAGCTGTAAGTCGCTTGGGGTATGTCTCTATCAGTTTTGCACATCGAGAGACTGACATTTTTTCCCATTCCTCCTTGCAAAACAGCCCGAGCTCAGTGAGGTTGGATGGAGAGCATTTGTGAACAGCAGTTTTCAGTTCTTTCCACAGATTCTCGATTGGATTCAGGTCTGGACTTTGACTTGGCCATTCTAACACCTGGATATGTTTATTTTTGAACCATTCCATTGTAGATTTTGCTTTATGTTTTGGATCATTGTCTTGTTGGAAGACAAATCTCCGTCCCAGTCTCAGGTCTTTTGCAGACTCCATCAGGTTTTCTTCCAGAATGGTCCTGTATTTGGCTCCATCCATCTTCCCATCAATTTTAACTATCTTCCCTGTCCCTGCTGAAGAAAAGCAGGCCCAAACCATGATGCTGCCACCACCATGTTTGACAGTGGGGATGGTGTGTTCAGGGTGATGAGCTGTGTTGCTTTTACGCCAAACATAACGTTTTGCATTGTTGCCAAAAAGTTCAATTTTGGTTTCGTCTGACCAGAACACATTCTTCCACATGTTTTGGTGTGTCTCCCAGGTGGCTTGTGGCAAACTTTAAACAACACTTTTTATGGATATCTTTAAGAAATGGCTTTCTTCTTGCCACTCTTCCATAAAGGCCAGATTTGTGCAATATACGACTGATTGTTGTCCTATGGACAGAGTCTCCCACCTCAGCTGTAGATCTCTGCAGTTCATCCAGAGTGATCATGGGCCTCTTGGCTGCATCTCTGATCAGTCTTCTCCTTGTATGAGCTGAAAGTTTAGAGGGACGGCCAGGTCTTGGTAGATTTGCAGTGGTCTGATGCTCCTTCCATTTCAATATTATCGCTTGCACAGTGCTCCTTGGGATGTTTAAAGCTTGGGAAATCTTTTTGTATCCAAATCCGCTTTAAACTTCTTCACAACAGTATCTCGGACCTGCCTGGTGTGTTCCTTGTTCTTCATGATGCTCTCTGCGCTTTTAACGGACCTCTGAGACTATCACAGTGCAGGTGCATTTATACGGAGACTTGATTACACACAGGTGGATTGTATTTATCATCATTAGTCATTTAGGTCAACATTGGATCATTCAGAGATCCTCACTGAACTTCTGGAGAGAGTTTGCTGCACTGAAAGTAAAGGGGCTGAATAATTTTGCACGCCCAATTTTTCAGTTTTTGATTTGTTAAAAAAGTTTGAAATATCCAATAAATGTCGTTCCACTTCATGATTGTGTCCCACTTGTTGTTGATTCTTCACAAAAAAATACAGTTTTATATCTTTATGTTTGAAGCCTGAAATGTGGCAAAAGGTGGCAAAGTTCAAGGGGGCCGAATACTTTCGCAAGGCACTGTATGTCTTAGTGTTAAATCATGTTTGAAAGTGTTAAAGCTGCAATATGTTTGTTTTTGGGAGAATTGACATAGCAATGTCAGTTATAGATCTGTCATTCTCATTGAAAGCAAGTCTAAGAATCAGTAAATCTGTTCTGTGTGTGTTATTTCTATGCTTCCCATTTTTATTTAGTTTTTCAGTCTTACTTTCGGTTTTGTGCACCAGCTACAAACATCTGAAAATACAATATTTTGGGTTATGGAAAATATATTTCACAGCGGTTTGTTTAGGTGGTACAACAAATCTCTACAGTGCACTTCTTAGCAATTTTAGCAATCAGGAAATGGTGGAGCAATTTCTGCATAGGCGTTTAAATAATATTTGTAAGTGTTACATCATGTTTTATTGTGTTACATCATGTTTTTTGGTAGGCTAGATACCATGTTAAGGAATTCCTAATTATCTTTCCTTCCAACGTCGTCACTTGCTCACTTCCCTGATTTTGAAAGGAAATGATTTGTATAAAACATATGGTGTGAACACCCACGAGCCCATGCTTCCACCAATCCAATGCCGTTAAGTTTTTTTTTTTTTTATCACTTTGTTGCATTTTTTAAGTATGTGGTACATTTTCACAGTTCTAAACACATGTTTCCAAAGGTCATTTACAATTAATTACATGAAAAAATATTTTCCAGTAATTTGTAAACAATATATTTAACTATAATTTAATCAAATTGCTCAAAACTTAACTACTCAACAAATTGTATAGTGTCAAGTTTAAGTACAGTTTGAGAACTGTATAAATTGACATTCTTTTAATTTATGTTGGAAGATCAAGCAAAGCAGTGTGACAACAACAACACAGTTACACATGGGATAAACAAAGTCAATAACACAATAGAAAAATCTGTACACAGTATGTGCAATTGAAGTAAGGAGGTAAGGCAATAAATAGGCCAATAGTGGTGAAGTAATTAGAATTTAGCAATTTATACTGGAGTGATATGTGCAGAGTAGAAATACTGGTGTGCAAAAGAGCAGAAAAATAAAAACAAATATGGGGATGAGGTAGGTAGTTAGTTGGATGGGCTATTTACAGATGGGCTGTGTAGAGCTGCAGCGATCGGTAAGCTTCTCTGACAGCTGACTAGTTAGTGAGGTAAATGTAAGTCTCCAACTTCAGTGATTTTTGCAATTTGTTCCAGTCATTGGCAGCAGAGAACTGGAAGGAAAGGCAGCCAAAGGAGGTGTTGGCTTTGGGGATGACCAGTGAAATATACCTATGATGCATAGTGATTTAACAGGTGTTACAATCTTTCACATTTTGGAAGGGGAGGGGACATTCGGCCTGTATCTTGAGATGGTGGAGCTCCTCTTTCCATAAACTCTTAAGCTCTCCTAACACATATGAACTAAATTGAGCGGCTAATTGTTTCAACGCCAATGAATGCTCAATCAAAGGCTCTTAACATAAGAAGTTCCATTTGAAAAATTTGCCAAAGTGATTTAAAAAAAATACTAGACATTTGTGTAAAGTAGTGAACGATTACACACTTCAGGAGAATGGAGTTATAAGGATGCACCCAATCAATCAGAGATTTAGACTAAAGTAATCAAATGTTTGGTCTAATGATATTCTATGTACAATTCTTCCTGTGGTCACCAGGACAGAGCTAGTCCGTCCCCCTCCACCCTGCCGGAGTCCCCTGGTCACAACTCTCCTGGTATCGCCTTACTGCTGGATCTGAAGAGGGTGTCTGTGTGGCTGGTCGACTGCAGGAAAACAGCAGGGCAGAGTGGAACTGTGAGAGAAGGACACGAGGAGGGAGATTTGATTTCATCAAGTAAGAACAATGGGGTGTGTGGATTAGACTACAATATTGATTTATAAACAGTAAAAACACTCAGTTGCTAGTTTATTGTCGTTTGAATTTTGTGAACGGAGGGTGGTATACCTAATAAACTGGCCACTGAGTGTATTGATGATAAGAGAGGCAGGTAGACTTGGTTTAGAGCATTGGGCCACAAATTGAAAGCTTGCTGGTTTGGATCTCTGAGCCGACTAGGTGGAAAATCTGTCTGCCCTTGAGTAAGGTACTTAACCCTAATTGGTCCTGTAAGTCACTCTGGATAAGAGCATTTGCTAAAAAACATTATTTTAAATTGTTATAGTATTTGTTTATCGATCCATATTTCCAAAACCTAGTTATTCAATGTTTTTGTTTCACAGGGGACACCCCTAACCGCCGTTCTCGCAGTGGGAGGGGCTTATCATCTGGGGCGCTTCAACCATGTCATGTTGCTGACAAGACAGAGAAGAGTCTCTCCAGATCAGAACGTCTCAAGAAACACCAGCAGAGACGTATAGGAAAGAAACCTCACCACTGCTTCTCTGACTGTGGGAAGAGTTTCACAAGCCAGAGTGGCTCCATTATTCACACCGTAGAGAAACCGTACTGCTGCTCACAGTGTGGGAAGTGTTTCGCTGCTTCTAACACCTTCAAATCTCATCTGAGAATTCATAAAGGGGAGAGGCCTTACCCGTGCCTTGATTGTGGGAAAAGATTTTCTTATTTGGGAGCCCTGAACATACACCTGCGAACACACACAGGAGAGAAGCCTTATAGCTGTGATCAGTGTGGAAAGAGCTTCAGTCAATCTGGGACCTTAAATTCACACCAGCGAACACATACCGGAGAGAAACCTTATAGCTGTGATCGGTGTGGGAAGAGATTTGCTCAGTCAAGAGAGCTGACTAGACACCTGCGAACACACACAGGAGAGAAACCTTATAGCTGTGATCAGTGTGGGAAGAGCTTTGCTCTATCAAAAGCCCTAACTATACACCAGCGTATACACACTGGAGTGAAGCCTTATAGCTGTGGTCAGTGTGGGAAAAGCTTCAATCAGTCAGGCAACCTGACAACACACAAGCTAACACACACTGGAGTGAAGCCTTATAGCTGTGGTCAGTGTGGGATGAACTTTGCTCGAGCTTCCACCCTGAATAGACACAAGCGAACACACACTGGAGAGAAACCTTATAGCTGTGATCAGTGTGGGAAGAGCTTTGCTCTATCAGATAAACGAACTATACACCAGAGAACACACACTGGAGAGAAGCCTTATTGCTGTTACCAGTGTGGAAAGGGCTTTGCTGTAGCTTCCACCCTGATTAGACACTATCGAAAACACACCGGAGAGAAGCCTTATAGCTGTGATCAGTGTGGGAAAAGCTTTGCTGTAGCTTCCACCCTGAATACACACCAGCGAACACACACTGGGGAGAAGCCTTATAGCTGTGATCAGTGTGGGAAAAGCTTTGCTGTAGCTTACAACATGATTAGACACCACCGAACACACACTGCAGAGAAACATTAGATAGATATGCAGTACAGGTAAGCCCTGTTGATAGCTGCCAACAAGCCATGATGGGTGTGTCAAAGATCAGTGGTTGGCTAGCTAGGGGCTTCTAAAAATGTACGTTAGCTAGAAAGCCACTGATTGTAACGTTAGTTGTGTGTAACGCACGTTACCTTCCTCACAGGTCAAAAGAAAACCAGCATAGGACAGCATAATGAATGACATTTCATGGTTGACAAGTCCTTTGTGAGCTAGCCAGCTAGATAACGTTAACTCGCCGTTCGTGTAGTCAGACTTGCTAACTTTAGCCCAGCACTAGGGCAACAGTAGTTAGTTAGCTAGCACGTCACCACGTAAATAATCTGACTACACGAATGTTGAGCTAATGTTAACTAACATAGCTAGCTAAACATTAGCTAAATATCCCTCTGCATTGGTGGGCTAGCTAACATGTCACCACTTGGAAAAGTGTGATTACACAAACAGTGAGCTAACATTAACTAGTTGGCTAACTAGCTCACAAAGGACTTGTGAACTCGATGTTTTTCCAATACAAACTACAAAATCGGTTTTGTTCCAGAGTGCTTCTGTTGTACATGATTAGTCAAATGACCTGTGAAATCAGTTAGACACGTCAGCAGGGATGGAAATTACGCTATCCCAAGGCTAGTACTTTTCAGATTGGGCTAGTAGAAAAGGTGCCAAACTAGCTCGACACAGCAGTGAAATGTTGCCTTTACAAACAACGAATGCCACAGATTTAGGTCCCAAATGTGCCCCGGGCTAGTAGACATTGCGGTCTGCTGGCCAGTGACCAAAATCCTTAAATCCCATCCCTGCATGTCAGTTCCTTTCAGACGATCCCCTGTTGGTCCGTCTCAGTGACCTTGTGGCTGAGGGTTTGAACTTTCCTCTTGAGAATGAAGAAGTACAGTCATATAGCTCATTGCAAGACCTCACCTCTTCGGGCAAATAGTACTCTTCACTGTCCTGATCATCTGCTCTGAACAAAAATATAAAACGTAACAATTTCAAAGATTTTACTGAGATACAGTTCATGTAAAGAAATCGGTAATTTAAATTAATTAATTCGGCCCTAATCTATGGATTTCACATGACTGAGAATACAGATATACATATGTTGGTCACAGATACCTTAAAAATAACCTAGGGGAGTGGATGAGAAAAACAGTCAGCATCTGGTGTGACCCGCATTTGCCTCATGCAACATGACACATGACACATCTCCTTTGCATAGAGTTGATCAGGCTGTTCGTTATGGCCTGTGGAATGTTGTTCCACTTAGGGCTGTGACATTTTGTCAGTCGGTTATTGTTATGCAGACTGCCAGTCTCACAGTTATTAACCATTAACACGAGCATGTTTAGCATCTCCAGGTCTCCACACATACAAGCTGCTGATTCACACCTTTGAAACATCTACATAAAAATAAAAGAAAGTCTAAAATCTATTTAATATACACCATCACAAAAAAATCCATTATTTATTTTAGTCAGGACTAACAAAATATTATGATATGAAGAAAATGTATTTCAGAAGAACAGAATATGAGTTGGCCTGCTGTATATTATCTGGTTATGCTCCATGCCAGGGGTGTCAAAGTCAAATGGACGGAGGGCCAAATAAAAAAATCAGCTACAAGACGAGGGCCGGACTGTTCGAATGTTCATTGAAAAATTTTTAAATGACGCATATAGTCTAGTGAACCTAATTGAACCTACTGAAAACCTAACAAATATATTACAATATGATCAGATAAATAAAGCAATATTTTCTTATGGCTCTGTCAGTAATCTTTAATTTTCAACAGACACAAAAGACAAATTTCCTTTATATAAATATCCCCATAACATGAACATTAAATGAAAGAAACCGGTATTCAAGGCACCATCAGTAGACTATATTTTCTATTTTAGCAAAAGTGGGCTAAATTTACTTCAAAGAAAAACAATAATAGCAATTTTCTATCATCCACTCAACTGAAATATTTTTAAAATATAATTGGATTGAAATACAAAAAAATAAAGTGCAAAAATCTATTAATCAAAAACAACACTTTGTTTAAGGAGAAGTAACATGCAGTGAAAACAAATATTAAATTTTAACTTTTAAACTTGAACTGAGTAAAAACTCTAAATATGTGATTGCACAGTAATGTTCACTTGTTTGAGGTTGAGGGTGATACTTGGTGGTGTCCCATCTTTTCCACAAGTTCATCAATGTTCGGGGTAAGGCTCTGAGCTGAAGAAATCCTCAGAATTGAGTGGAGGTGTTCAGCAGTAAGTCGACTTCTGTGTGATGTTTTGTTCAGGTTCATCAAAGAAAACAGTTGTTCACACAGGTATGTGCTGCCAAACATAGACAACGTTTGAGCAGCCTGGATGCGCAGCTGGGGCATTGTGCCGGGAGGAAACGGGCGAACTCCGCAGCACCCACTGCCGCATATTTTGCCCTCAGTGCATCATTGCATTGGAGGTCAATCAACTCCATTTGGAGGTTTGGTGGTGAGCTTTCCACGTCAACAGCAAATGGGTTACCGAGCAGTTCCAACCTGCTTTTTGTGCTTCAAAGTCAGCAAATCGGCGTCGAAAGTCAGCGGCAAGCATACCTATTTTATCAGCCAACTGTGTGCTCGGGAACGCACTGGTAGAGAGCTTCTCTTTCATGGTCTGGCAGCTGGGAAAGTGGCTCAAATTTTCTTTCCGCATCTGCGTCTCCCACAGAGTCAGTTTGGTTTTAAATGCCTTCACTGTACTGTACATATCAGAGATGACACGATCCCGACCCTGCAGCTGCAAGTTTATTGCATTCAGATGACTCGTAATGTCACACAGAAAAGCCATTTCACACAGAAACATTTCGTCTCGGAGTTGTGTTGTGTCTTTCCCTTTGCTGTCCAAGAACAGACAAATCTCCTCACGAAGCTCGAAACATCTTTGAAGCACCTTTCCCTGGCTTAGCCATCGCACCTCTGTGTGATAAGGCAAATCACCATGCTCCGTTTCTAACTCCGTCAGAAATGCCTTGAACTGGCGGTGATTCAAACCTTTGGCTCTGATAAAGTTAACTGTGCGCGTGATGATGCTCATTACATGCTCCATTTTCAAGGCTTTACCGCACAACGCTTCCTGGTGTATGATACAATGATAAGCTGTCAGCTCACCTGTCGCGTTTTCCTCTTGCATCTTTTCCCGTATCTTCGCCACCAGTCCGCTCCTGTGTCCACACATCGCAGGTGCTCCGTCGGTTGTCAAACCCACGAGTTTTTCCCAAGGCAGCTCCATCTCATTTACACATCTTGACACCTCTTCATACAAATCATGCCCCGTAGTTGTGCCATGCATAGGACGTAAAGCCAAAAACTCCTCTGTCACGCTTAGGTTGGAGTCCACTCCGCGGATGAAAATTGACAACTGGGCAATGTCAGAAATGTCGGTGCTCTCATCCACAGCCAAGGAATATGCAATAAAATCTTTTCCCTTTTTCACAAGCTGCTCTTTTAGATTGATGGACAACTGGTCTACTCTCTCGGCAATGGTGTTTCTGCTCAGACTCACATTTAAAAAGAGTTGCCTTTTTCTGGGCAAACTTCGTCACAAACTTTAATCATGCAGTTTTTGATGAAATCCCCCTCCGTAAATGGCCGGGCTGATTTAGCGATCTCTTCTGCCAAAATAAAACTGGCCTTGACAGCAGCCTGGCCTTGTGATTTGGCTTTTTGAACAGAGCCTGTCGAGATTTGAGGCCTCGTTTTAATTCCTCTGCCTTTTGTAGCCTTTGTTCCATGTCCATATTCTTGTTTTTGTCCGCGTGTTTCGTTTCATAATGTCGTCTCAGATTATACTCTTTCAGTACCGCCACACTTTCTCCACACAGAAGACACACAGGTTTTCCAGCTACCTTCGTGAACATATACTCCGACTCCCACCTTGTTTGAAACCCCCGGTTCTCAGTATCCACCTTCCGTTTTGCCATTTTTGATGGGTATCTGAAAGTTAATTTTACTGTGATGCTGACGACTGCTGTGCCAATAAATATTGAAATGAAGCAGCCTACTGCTCGGTGCGTCACCTTTGCATTGTGGGAAATGTAGTATTGGTGCGTGTAAAAGATCTGCGGGCTGCCGGCTTGCTGCGGGCCGGTTCTAATAATAAATCAAGATCATCCCAGGGGCCGTAAAAAACCTTCTTGCGGGCCGGATGTGGCCCGCGGGCCTTGACTCTGACATATGTGCTCCATGCCATAGTTTATTTAACCCTTATTTTACCAGGTAAATTGACTGAGAACATATTCTCATTTACAGCAACGATCTGGGGAATAGTTACAGGGCAGAGGAGGGGGATGAATGAGCCATTTGGAAGCTGGAGATGATTAGGTGACTGTGATGATATGAGGTCCAGATTGGTAATTTAGCCAGGACACCAGGGTTAACACCCCTACTCTTACAATACGTGCCATGGGATATTTTCGTGACCAGATAGTCAGGACACCCGTTTAACGTCCAGTCCGAAAGACAGCACCCTATACAGGGCAATGTCCCAAATCACTGCCCTGGGGCATTGGGATATTTTTTTAAACCAGAGGAAAGATTGCCTCCTAACTGGCCTTCCAACACCACTTCCAGCAGCATCTGGTCTCCCATCCAGGACCAATCCTGCTTAGCTTCAGAAGCCAGCCAGCAGTGGGATGCAGACATGCTTCCTGCAAAGGCTGTAGGCTGGTTAATTTAGCTGACAAAAGATGCTTATAAGGCCCATGTCGTTATTTTATATTAAATTATTTTCATAGTAAGAAGAATACAATTGATCTTAGCTGAATAAAATAGGATATTTTTCCCATTCCAGAGCGAATATGAAGTGGCTTTGTTGAATGTAAAAGTGATCATTTGAAAAAGGTCCTATACACTAGTTTTAGAGTTATTTGGCAACTTTAGTTGTAAATGATAAACCTTATGTTATGATTTCAAAGACATTCTATATGGGCTGCATGATGCGATTATAGCCTATTGATGATTTTGGGAAGTTACAAAAAAAATAAGCTTGTGCTCTGTTCCTTGCCTCAGGCTGCACAGCTGTTCTCACATCAAGTGATCAGATTTTCACCCAACAGACTACTCTCAATTTCATATTTTCTTTACTAATGTGTAACATTTGTTCTGATTGAGAATGGCCCATTATCAAATGAACAGGAAAGGGAACAGGGGGAAAAGACATGTCATCCTTACGCACTTGAATAGCAAACGGTGGCAGCACACCGACCAGTTAGGCTACTTTTTTTTTTTTTTTGCAGAGCATGTGCTTAATGTGAGCAACTAAGAAATAAATATAAAAACACTTATTTCACTCCACACATCAACCACTGTTTGAGGAGCATGTGCTCTCTGCGCAACAGGTGTTATTCCCCCCAAACACTGTATGCCATGGGCTCTCCAACCCTGTTCCTGTAGCTAACCAATGCTTAATTTGGGAAACCAAGTGAAATCTGTTGGGGAACATCAAGAAGGAAGAAGGCGCTCAGGAAAGGAATAAAGGAGAGAGAGGAGGAGATGGAAACATATGGGACTGAGATATTCTGTATAGCTAAAGGGAATGTGTCATCCTATTAAATAAAATATGAATAGAAAAAAGTCCCTACTAAAAACAAATTCACTATAATTGTAGGCTAACTGTAAGCCGCCCTGCACTATCAATGAACCAACCGCATCGCCTAGGTCTATACATTTTCTCACAGATGTTGGAATGTAGCATAAGGTAATCAGTTCATCTAGTATGCATAATAGTACAATCCACACTCAAACACACAAGAGATCTTAAATGTTTATTTTTAACATTTATTTTCACGTTTTTCTGCCGTGTGTAATATGTAGTAGGCTAAGTATTGTATAACGGCACAATCATCATTTTTATACAGTTTTTTTTTTTTTTTTTTTTGGGGGGTTTCAACTTGGACTCATAACTCTAATATGCATATAGATGTTTTGAAATAATCATCACCTGTCCATTTTGTTGTGTTAGGGCTTTGAAACAACCTGCTGTTGAATTTCTTTCTTCAAATGTATTTTCACAGTGAAGTGAGTTTTAAAAGCATGATACTGTCTTGATGATAAGTGCTTGACATCAAATGCAATTGAAAATCACATCATAGTGGCAGGTCCTACAGGCTCTAGTTCTGTCACACCTGGACTACTGTTTAGTAGGGACCTCGGAAAATTTAAATTGGCTCAGAACAGGGCAGCATGGCTGGCGCTTAGATGTACATGGAGAGCTAACATTAATATGCATGTCAATCTCTCATGGCTCAAAGTGGAGGAGAGATTGACTTCATCACTACTTGTTTTGTAAGAAGTGTTGACAAGCTGAATGTACCGAGCTGTCTGTTTAAACTACTAGCACACAGCTCGGACACCTATGCATACCCCACTACACATGCCACCAAAGGTCTCTTCACAGTCCCCAAGTCCAGAACAGCTTATTGGAGTGGCACAGTACTACATAGAGCATTGGCTACATAGAACTCTATTCCACATCAGGTAACAAGCAGTAGAATCAGATTTTAAAAACAGATACAACTAAACCTTATGTAACAGCAGGGACTGTGAAGAGACACACACAGGCACAGACACATAAAACACGCACTCGACACACACGTACACATTCATTTTGTATTATAGATATGTGATAGTAGAGAAGTGGCCTGAGGGAACACACTTAATGTGTTGTGAAAAGTGGTATGAATTGTCATGTAATATTTTAAATTGTATATAACTGCCTTAATGTTGCTTTACCCCAGGAAGAGTAGCTGCTGCCTTGGCAGGAAGTAATGGGGATCCATAATAAATAAACCATAGAAAGCCATTGAGCCATGAGCTTGTTTGAAAGACAATAACAATACATTTCTCTAATCTCATATTCAGCCTGCCACCTTCCAGCAAACCTCAGCCAGTCAGAGGCTGCAAGCTATTTTAGTTGTTTATATAAATACCTTAGGATTTGTGATTTTTATTGTATTTGCCAACAATACAACCACACGTGGACAAAATGCATTGACAACGTGATGCATCTAATAATTTACAGTTTAAATAGATTAATTACATATTGATTACACCAAAAATCGTCTACATTTGTCATTGATTTAACATACTATATATGAGGGAATACAAACAGTTATTTTCTAGCAATAAATTATACTCCCTGAACCGCCTCACCCGCTTGAAGAAAAGTGTTGATGACTATGTACAGTAGGTGGCGGCACCTCTTAAACACAACAGAAGAAGCTGAAAAGCATCAACAGGAAGTACTTTGTTACCATCTATCGAGTTTTCAAACCAAATAAAATTCCACGGGATCGTTCTGATGTAAAATTAATCTCAATGAGACGTTTGTTTGTGACAACTTAAATCCAGTTTTGATATTTAAAAGGACATTTGGTTGCGCTGGTCTAACTGTTCTTTATCTGAACGCTTTGACAAGGAACGTAACTCTAGCGTACACCTTTACTTTCATGTTTTTTTATTTGAAGAAAGAATCGTTTCCAAGATGGATCGGGTAAGTTTGGTTGACAGTTATGAACAGTGTCCTTACTGTGGTGTAGACAACGTCTAGGTCTCGTTTGCTTTGATCTTCCACATCTATGCGTTCCTTTTGAACGTCTAGACAACATAAACCAGGGTGGTTATTTCAGCAAAGTAGCCCACTAGTCAATCGCACACATATTGATGATACAAGCAATGCGCAACCAGCAGGTCAAGTCAGAAGCGAAAATAATTAAGCATAGGCTACACCAGTGATGTATATAAACTCTGTATTGACCATTGAGAGGCTACACCAGTGATGTATATAAACTCAGTGATTGACCATTGAGAGGCTACTCTGTACCAGTGATGTATATAAACTCTGTATTGACCATTGAGAGGCTACACCAGTGATGTATATAAACTCTGTATTGACCATTGATATAAACTCTGTATTGGCACCATTGAGAGGCAGTGATGTATATAAACTCTGTATTGACCATTGAGAGGCTACACCAGTGATGTATATAAACTCTGTATTGACCATTGAGAGGCTACACCAGTGATGTATATAAACTCTGTATTGACCATTGAGAGGCTGTGATGTATATAAACTCTGTATTGACCATTGAGAGGCTACACCAGTGATGTATATAAACTCTGTATTGACCATTGAGAGGCTACACCAGTGATGTATATAAACTCTGTATTGACCATTGAGAGGCTACACCAGTGATGTATATAAACTCTGTATTGACCATTGAGAGGCTACACCAGTGATGTATATAAACTCTGTATTGGCCATTGAGAGGCTACACCAGTGATGTATATAAACTCTGTATTGACCATTGAGAGGCTACACCAGTGATGTATATAAACTCTGTATTGACCATTGAGAGGCTACACCAGTGATGTATATAAACTCTGTATTGACCATTGAGAGGCTACACCAGTGATGTATATAAACTCTGTATTGACCATTGAGAGGCTACACCAGTGATGTATATAAACTCTGTATTGACCATTGAGAGGCTACACCAGTGATGTATATAAACTCTGTATTGACCATTGATGTATATAAACTCTGTATTGACCATTGAGAGGCACCAGTGATGTATATAAACTCTGTATTGGCCATTGAGAGACTACACCAGGATGTATATAAACTCTGTATTGACCATTGAGAGGCTACACCAGTGATGTATATAAACTCTGTATTGACTACACCATTGTATATAAACTCTGATTGGCCATTGAGAGGCTACACAGTGATGTATATAAACTCTGTATTGACCATTGAGAGGCTACACCAGTGATGTATATAAACTCTGTATTGGCCATTGAGAGGCTACACCAGTGATGTATATAAACTCTGTATTGACCATTGAGAGGCTACACCAGTGATGTATATAAACTCTGTATTGACCATTGAGAGGCTACACCAGTGATGTATATAAACTCTGTATTGACCATTGAGAGGCTACACCAGTGATGTATATAAACTCTGTATTGGCCATTGAGAGACTACACCAGTGATGTATATAAACTCTGTATTGACCATTGAGAGGCTACACCAGTGATGTATATAAACTCTGTATTGCTGATGATATGTATTGACCATTGAGAGGCAGTGATGTATATAAACTCTGTATTGACCATTGAGAGGCTACACCAGTGATGTATATAAACTCTGTATTGCTGATGATATGTATTGACCATTGAGAGGAGTATTCATTGGTTGGAGCTCAACGATAAAGTACAATTCCCCTACCATCGAATCTAAGCCATTATGACGCCAATGTCGATGAAATCTCGCAAATGAACTTGATTGGATAAACACAACACACTCCCCACCTCATGATCTGTCCAGCCGTTACCGAGTACCATATACCGAATTTCTAACAGGGTCTTTAGCAATTGAGTTTTCAGAGTATTTTCTACGCCCACATGCCTCAAGTCTAGAAGTCAGATTTAAAACAAGCATAACGCTACCATAAAGTGACCATGTCATTTAAAAATGTCGGATTGACTAAATGTGTAGGTTCAACAGATTTTATTACATTTTATAAATAATCGCTCTCACAAGCATAATTCTGTCCATTAGGAACCAACAATGAGCTCCTTTTTGTAGCATTTGACAATGCTGACATATTTCAGCCGAATCTCAGAGTTCTATCTGAACGAGTCAGAAACTCTGTTGTTCTGCAACAACACAGCTGCTATTAGCTAACATTAGCTTGCTTGTCCAAAGTCCAACAGCTAGCCTCTGTAAATAGCTAACAGTTGAAAGCTAGCGAATGAACAGGCAAATAAATGTATCTAGCTATATTTGTTTACGGAAGATTTGTTACACAAATAACTTAAGCCATTAGCTTGCTAGAGTCATGCAACAACAGCTGACCTGAACACAGAAGGCATCTAACGATAGATAATTCACTTCCAAATGTCAGCCCTAAATATTTCCACAAAACATAGATGGCTAACTATATAATTTAAAAACCAACAACAAACTTTGTGGAAATTGTCACGATACTACCTTGCAATGCAATTTGGCTTTTACAGCACTAGCTAGCTACTCTGTCGCCAAGCTACGGTAAGATCTAGCCATATTTCATTGTCAGACAGGACACAAGTCAAACTGTAGCTGAGAAAACAATACAAATGTAAAGAGCATGTTGTCCACTGCAGTGAGCAAACGCCTGCTTGCTAACATCAGGACAAACTCACCAGTTCCGAACATCCAGAATAGATTCTATTATGCTCCTTCTCTCGTCTTCCTGACATTTTAATCCACATCTGTGTAGATCAACAGTGCCAAACGAACCATTTGACGGGCTTGATTATTTTTCCAACTCTGATCTGGATGGTGGACTAGCCCATGTGTTGGATATTTGCACTGCCGTTCTAGTGGTGAGGCGCTAATGAGGGCAAGAAAATATGTTTTTCTTCTGAATGACATGTATTGCTCGAAAGGTCTAAGGAAATACAGGCAGGCTCCACATTTCTACAATAAAAAAACGCCCGGTCAATGAATCATGATGGTCTTGCTTTCATAAACACTGAACAAAAATATAAATGCAACATGTGAAGTGTTGGTCCCATGTTTCATGAGCTGAAACAAAAGATCCCACAAAAAGCTTATTTCTCTATTTTTTTTGCAGAAGTGTGTTTACATCTCGGTTAGTGAGCCTTTCTCCTTTACAAGATAATCCATCCACTTGACAGGTGTGGCATATCAAGAAGTTGTTATAAAAGGCCACTCTAAATGTGCGGTTTTGTCACACAAAACAATGCCACAGATGTCTCCTAGTTTTGAGTGAGCGTGTAATTGGCATGCTGACTGCAAGAATGTCCAGCAGCGCTGTTGGCAGAACATGTACTGTTAATTTCTACCATATGACGCCTCTAACGTTGTTTTAGAGGATTTGGCAGTACCTCCAACCAGGCCTGACAATTGCAGACCATGTGTATTTTGCGGGTGAGCGGAGTGCTGATGTCAACATTGTGAACAGAGTGCCCCATGGTGGGGTTATGGTATGGGCAGGCATAAGCTACGGACAACAAACGCCATTGCATTTGATCGATTGTCAATTTGAATGCACAAAAATACAGCGATGAGATCCTGAGGCCCATTGTGAAGACCTTTTTTTTAAGGTAGCTGTAACCAACAGATGCATGTCTGTATTCTCAGTCATGTGGGATCCATAGATTAGGGCCTAATGAAGTCATTTCAACTGACTCATTTCCTCATGTGTACTAAAATATTTGAAATGGCATTATGTATTTGTTCAGTATCATTTTTTGGGGCGGCAGGGTAGCCTAGTGGTTAGAGCGTTGGACTAGTAACCGAAAGGTTGCAAGTTCGAATCCCCAAGCTGACAAGGTACAAATCTGTCATTCCCTGAACTGCCCCTGCCCCAGGCAGTTAACCCACTGTTCCTAGGCCGTCATTGAAAATAAGAATTTGTTCTTTAACTGACTTGCCTAGTAAAATATATATATATATATTTTTTAAATCAAACATTGGAGAAGTTTAGCCTTGTGCTTCAACGTTCTTGGTTATTGCGGAAATTGACCCACCATGCTGTTTACTTTGTACATGTCATATCTCTGAGTCTACCTTTAAACTTAGAATATGCTATTCTGTTCTTTTGAATCTTTTATTTTCTTAATTCCTGCCTAAAGATATGTTAGATTGTCATTCTTCTAGTGTAGGCCTACCTCAAGTCCCGGCAGTGTGTTAACTTATTTAAACTATTAAAGTTAATAAATAACTTACTTTATAAATTCCCTGGTCCTTCCCCCACCAGCAGCCAACCAGCAGTGCAGCTACCAGTCCCAGGTGTACCCTCAAGGAGGTGTAGTGACACACAGCTGTAGGGTACTTTTGCTTTATAAAATAAGCAACAACCACCTAGACCAATTCACTTTTGCCATGTTTTATAGTGTAACATAATAATTAGTGTTAAATAAGTCTTTATAGTGTTACATGTTTTATAGTGTTACATAATATTTTATATGTAACACTATAAATATTTTATAGTGTTAAATAATGGTTTCTTTGTATCTGCAGGAACAGTCCTACGTGGCCCTCACGCTAGCTCTGCTTCTGCCAAGATAATGTTAATGAATCTCTAGTCATCTTTCTGTCCTCCCTAACTGTGCACTTGTTCACTTTCCTTCACTGATTTGAAGGGAAATGGCTGGTATAAAACATATGGTGGAAACTCCCCCCTAGCCCATGACTCTGCCAATTGTCTTTGGTGCAATTTTCACAAGGATGTGGTACATTTTCACAACTCTAAGCACAAAAATCTGTTTCAAAACTCTTAGGCCATTTTCAGTTGATTACTTTTGAAAATATCTTCCTGTTGTTTGTTAAGACATTTAACAATAATTTAATCAAACTGCTCAAATCTGAGCTACGAAACTAAAATGATATAGTGTCTAGTTTACTTTCAGTTAAAAAAAAATCTAAAAACCATTTGAAATGATGTAGTGTACATGCACTGCTGAAATACTTGGGTGGTATAATCCACTCATTATCTGAATGTTGTTGATACGATGGAAACCAACCATTTTAGATGTGGCTGCTGTTACAGTAACAAGTCACATAGAAAAGTGGATCTTGAACAATGTTGCATGGGGCAGAAATTTCACCAGGCTACACAATATCTTTTTACTGTAGGTTTCTACTACATGCCACAATACCCCCATATCTGATGGTTTCTTCTATGTATGTACTGTATAAGAATACTGAAACTATGAGACTGACATTTTCTCAACATGCTCCAAGTGGGATAACGAGCAGCAATAGTTCTGGTGTTTAGGTTTTTCATCACTGGTTATTTGAACAACATGATTTAGCAGGTGTTACCATCTTTCACATTTCGGAAGGGAAGGGGACATTCAGCCCGTATCTTGAAAGAGACTGGGGAGCTCCTCATTCCGGTTCCGCTCCTCGTTCTAACATCTCCTAATCTCTCCTAACGTGTATGAACCCAGAACTGAATAGAGCGGCTGACCAATTACGTGAGACGTTATTTCTGGGTTCACCAAGACTAACTCAGGGGTGAACGATGTGTTCAACTCCAATGAATACTCAAAGGTTCTGAACATAAAATGGGGCATTACAAGTGTTATCAATTTTGGCATTTGTACTAAGAGTAAAAAATATATATAAACCACTTCCGTTTGAAAAAATCTGTACATTTGTGGAAAGTAGTGAACAATTACACACTAAAAGAGAAAGGAGATATAAGGATGCACCAATCAGAGATTTAGACTAAAGTAATCAAATGTTTGGTCTAATGATATTCTATGTACAATTCTTCCTGTGGTCACCAGGATAGAGCTAGTCCGTCCCCCTCCACCCTGCCGGAGTCCCCTGGTCGCAACTCTCCTGATATCGCCTTACTGCTGGGTCTGAAGAGCCTGTCTGTGAGGCTGGTCGACTGCAGGAAAACACCAGGGCAGAGTGGAACTTTGAGAGGGGGTCACGAGGAGGAAGACTTGATTTCACCAAGTAAGAACAATGGTGTGTGTGCAACTTCTGTTAATTGATTGATTAACAATATATAATCATTGGCCAGTTTATTAGGTACACCAATCTAGTACCCGATCGGACCCCCCTTTTCCTCCAGAACATCCTGAATTCTTCAGGGTATGGATTCTACAAGGTGTCAGAAACGTTCCCCGGTGATGTTGGTCCATGTTGACGCAATGGAATCACGCAGTTGCTGCAGATTGGACGGTGGCACATTCGTGCTGCCAACAGTCCGTTCCATCTCATCCCAAAGATACTCTATTGGGTTTGGTCAGCACTGTGGCGTTAAAATGTTGCTGAATTGGTATCAAGGGACCTAACTTGTGCCAGGAAAAACATTCCCCACACCAGTACACCATCACCAACATCCTGTACCGTTGACAACTGGCTGTGCCATGAACTCATCCTGCTTACACCCAGTCCTGACTCTTATCAGCATGACGCAACAGGAACTGGGATTCGCCGGACCAGGTAATGTTTTTCCACTCCTTAATTGTCCAGTGTTGGTGATTGCGTTCTTACTGGAGTAGCTTCTTCTTGTTTTTAGCTGATAGTAGTGGAACAGTGTAGTCGTCTACTTAAATAGCTCATCAGTGACGAGGATCGACGAGTTGTGCGTTCCAAGATGCCACACTGCACACCACGGTTGTACTGCGCCGTTATTTTTCTGTTTGCACAATTCTTTCCATTCTCCTTCGACCTCTCTCGTCAACAAGCTGTTTTCACCCACAGGACTACCTCAGACTGGATGTTTTTTGTTTGTCGCACCATTCTTGGTAAACCCTAGACACTGTCGTGCGTGAAAAGTCCAGGAGGTCGGACGTTCCTGAGATACTGGATCCAGCTCACTTGGCATCGTCACTCAGGTCGCTTACGTCACTTGCTTTGCCAATTCTAATGTTCAATCAAACAGTAACTGAATGCCTGTCTGCCTGCTTTATATAGCAAGCCACAGCTGCGTGACACTGTCTGTAGGAGTGGTCTATTTTCATGAACGGGGTAGTGTACCTAATAAACTGGCTACTGAGTGTATATCGATGGTGATATGTTTATGGACCCATATTTCAAAAACTATTCATTCAATGTCTTTGTTTCGCAGGGGACACCCTTAACTGTCGCTCTCTCAATGGTAGGGACTTATTTGGGGAGCCTCAACAACATGTTTGTGACAAGATAGAGAAGAGTCTCTCCCGATCAGAACACCTCAAGAAGCACAGACGTACAGGGAAGAAACATCACCACTGCTGCTCTGACTGTGGGAAGAGTTTCACTAGCAGGAGTGGTTTCATAATGCACCAAAGGAGTCACACCGGAGAGAAACCGTACTGCTGCTCTCAGTGTGGGAAGAGTTTTGCTGCTTCTAACGCCTTCAAATCTCATCTGAGAATTCATACAGGAGAGAAACCTTACAGATGCTCACAGTGTGGGAAGAGTTTTGCTGCTTCTAACACCTTCAAATCTCATCTGAGAATGCATACAGGGGAGAAGCCTTACCCCTGCCTTGATTGTGGTAAAAGCTTTGCTAACACGGGAATTCTAACCATACACCAGCGTGTACACACTGGAGAGAAGCCTTATAGCTGTAATCAGTGTGGGAAGAGCTTTGCTCGGTCAGGAGAGCTGACTACACACCTGGTAACACACACTGGAGAGAAGCCTTATGTCTGTCTATGTGGGAAGAGCTTTGCTCTATCAGGACACCTGAATAGACACCAGCGAACACACACTGGAGAGAAGCCTTATAGCTGTGATCAGTGTGGGAAGAGCTTTGCGCTATCAGAACACCTGAATAGACACCAGCGAACACACACCGGAGAGAAACCTTATAGCTGTGATCAGTGTGGGAAGAGTTTCAGTCTATCATGGACCCTAAATACACACCAACGAACACACACTGGAGAGAAACCTTATGCCTGTCTATGTGGAAAGAGCTTTGCTCATTTAGGGCCAATGAAAAAACACCAGAAAGCAGAAATGTGCCATATTTCCTCTCCCTCCTATCTGACACTGGTTCCAGATCACTAAATAATGGATCAATAGAAAACATCTAGTGAACAGTCATATCCATCTCCCATTCTTAGAAGGTTGCCTTAGTCTGATCACCATGGTAACCTCTGGAGCATAATATGCAGCTCTGATCTAGGATCAGTTCTCCCCTGTGTCTATGTAATATTGCACATTGGGATTTAAATGGATAAATGTTATCATAGAATGTCATAGTCAACGTGTGTTTACGTACTCCTAAAACTAATCAATGACGCATTGAATAATAATATTCATGAGGTCAAGGTAAGATCTATGCATGCTGTGTCTTGTGACAACGGTTAATGTAATAACTTTTAGATTTATAATGTAATAAAACCGGGAAATGTAATATCTTGTTGGTTAATATGATAAAATGTTAAATTGTTATAGTAATAACTTTTCCATTTAATGTAGTAAGTTACAGTATCATGTAACAACTTTTTATGAAAAATGTAATGACTTCAACCGATCATGTAATAACACCTAAACCAATGTTTAATCTGTTACTTCACTAATGTTTATAGTATACACATACCACCCTCCACCAATTATAAACCCACACACACAAACCTATGCCCTTGTACTCACACACAAATACACAGTTTCATCATCAAGTTGTATTGGTCACATACACATATTTAGCAGATGTTATTGGTCACATACACATATTTAGCAGATGTTATTGGTCACATACACATATTTAGCAGATGTTATTGGTCACATACACATATTTAGCAGATGTTATTGGTCACATACACATATTTAGCAGATGTTATTGGTCACATACACATATTTAGCAGATGTTATTGGTCACATACACATATTTAGCAGATGTTATTGGTCACATACACATATTTAGCAGATGTTATTGGTCACATACACATATTTAGCAGATGTTATTGGTCACATACACATATTTAGCAGATGTTATTGCAGATGTATGAATGCTTGTGTTCATAGCTCCAACATTGCGGTAATATCTAACAATACACAAAAATACACACATCTAAAATGAAAAGAAAATAGTTATTGAAATGTACACAACTGCACAATCACACACACACACAATTATCTTTTTTAACTGAATTAATCTGTAGGCCTTATGGTCAATGAGCCAGGGGCTCAGTCGGGTGAAAATGTCTCATAGACCTTAAAAGAAAATTAATCACTGTGTCCCTGGAGTGTAAAATGTGTTCAATCACAGCAGCAATAGTACCTTTCTGTGTGTTTATCACTATTTCTATTCATCCCTCCATCCCTTTCAGTTTGCCCATAGGGTAAACCCCTATGACAATGTCAGCATACAGTACATCAGGTTATTACTCATGTTTACCCTTTAATCATATATCATTGGAAATATTAGATTCATAGCTGTCCATCAGACACATCTTCAGAATGTTCAGATCGACAGAAATGTGAACTTTTAAATCTAGGATGCATATCAGAATTGCCTGTCATTGCTTTAAAAATAAAAATTATACATTTTTAACTTGGTTTGACAAGTGGTTCTGAAATGTCATAAAAAATTACCTTTAAAAAGTGGCCAGGCCTCGGACGGGGAGAACCCCAAACCGCACCCCCACCCCATCATTGGCTACCACCTCCACCCTAATCTCCACTCTTCAGAGGTCACTCCATGCCTCAGGACTTTGATGTCAACGGAAGAGCGAGAAAAAGATTCAAATAGACAAACATACTTTGATAATGTATTGTATTTATCAGATTGACGAAACAGGACAAAAATACACGTTTGGAAAAGATTAAGATCATAAAAGCAAATTAAAAAGAGTAAGGGATCAAGTATGGACCGTTGCCAGAAGAAGGTGAAGAGTGAAGAACATTTTGACTCCAATATTACATGATGCTTAAGACCCATAATTGTATCAATGAATCTAGCCAAGGTAGCGAGCCTTGAGTCACCACTCAGAATACTATAAGATGCAAGTGTCTAGGTTTACCGTTATGCATTCATTAAAATACTAAGGGACAAGAGCTAATATCTTGCAATCAATGATCTAGCATTAAAGGTAAGAATCTCTGGATTAACTATCTAATAGCTAAACGTAGTAATGAATAAATTGGCTACATTTCTTTAAATTGACAATTCTGGGACCTGTTATGGGCAAGATTTAAATGACAATACCTGTTAGCAAAGGTGTCAGCTGGAGATGATGTGCAGGAGCTTTTAAGGGGTTGTTGTCTTGCATGATGTCTACTTTTATCCTAATTATCATTTGATGGTAAGTGGGGGGGGGGGGGGGGGTACTTCCTGTGTAAACACAAACTCTTCCTTGACTACTTCCTTCCAGCAGTGTGTATCAGGGAGATTCCTAGATGTGAGAAGTGTGCAGGAGGACCTGAGAGAAAGGAATGTGTAGTATTGATGTAAAAAGTTGTGTGTATAAACTGTAGGGGTACACATGGTGCTGGAGATCAGATGTGTCCAGTGAGAGAAAGACAGGTTGAGGTTACCAGGATCACAGTAGTGCAGAAGGTGTTGTATGCTGAGGCAGTGAAGAGAGTAGTAGAGGAAGATGGGTCCAGGGTGAGGGATCCTGAGAGGATCCCTGTGATTAGGCCGAGGTCAATAGAGAGTGATAGGAATAACATGCTTCAGTAAGTTTTGGCCAAGTTCATGGCCATGGTTGTCAACTGTACCACAGGAATAGAATGTAAAACACAGTGGATAGATGTTGTGGTGGCAGCTGTTGAGAAGTACTTGGGTGTATAATATTTTACTGCAGAGTTCCAAGGTGTTTTGAAGGATAATATCCCGTCATCCCAGGCTGTTGGCCTGGTGTAGGATCAGAGGGCCAAAGATGTGGAATAATTATGAAGTTTTAATGGGTGTAGGGTTAGTTGGCTCGGCAATTTTTGTCACGAAGTGTAATGAAAATAGTAAGCTGATAAAAAGACAAATCGGTAGGTGGCAGCATGCACCAATAATAATTGTATGCAAACCTCCATAATACCGAAGAGAAGAAGAAGATGTTTTGTTGCTTTTCAACAGCCCTTCTCGCAGGAAGTGTGAATGCCCTAACATCTAGCACGGTTGCATTGCTTTAAAATTCCACTGCAGACGTCGGATTGAACATACATTGGGTTTCACTGGTTCGCTGCACGGATAGCGCTGCTGTAATCAGTCTGGTATTTTATAGGCTTCCTTTACTGGGCCTTAGTTTTAATTGTCTATCTGGACTCTTGAAGAGGACGTTGTTCCAACAGACTCTCGGGTAGAGTTAGACGATAACAGATAACAGGATTCTTGGTGAATAGGGCTTTAAACGTTTTTATTTTAATAGATCAGGTCAAATCTAGGTGAGATTAGCCTACATCAGACATGTATTTGTCACCACTGAAGTTTTGATATTGAAAAGGACGTCTGATCGCTCTGGTCTAGCTGTTTTTGTCTGATCTGAATTCTGCAACAAAGAAAGTAACTGTAGTGTAGGATAGCTACAGATTTACTGTCATGTTTTTATTTGAAGAAAGAATAGCTTCCACGATGGATCGGGTAAGTTTAGTTTACTTTTATTAACAATTTGCTTATTGTGGTGTATAACATGTCTAGGCCTAGTTGTCATCTTCTGACCTCCCATATCCATTCGTTTCATTTGAACAGCTGGACAAAATAAACAATTGTGGAAATAAAAACGAGGGATATTTTGTCTTAGCCTAAAGCACACAGATTGATACAAGGCAATGGCAGGTTAAGTCAGAACCATGGAGAAATGAGCCTACATCTTGCAGTAACGGTGTGGGGTAAAGTCACCGGGAAGCCAAGGCAGAACAATAGCCATATTACAACCTATGTGTTGTGATAATTGTGTTTGCTCTATAACCTGTTAGTTCATATGCCTTGACACAGCCGAGACAAGAATACAGTGGCAGAATAAATTCAAGCACAACTTTTGTTCAATCATAAAACCGGTGAAATCCACAAAACATTTTGTATTTAACAAACAGTTACATGACCTTATGCATGGTCAAGCCAGTTAATGTTTCCGACATTTTCGAACTACTAAATAACTATTGATTTAGTTACCGCAAGTCACAAAGAAAACGGGCTGGATCCACTATTCCAGCACTACCTCGGGTGCACATTTCTGTCAATTAAGAATCAATGATGTCAAATCAAAGTTTTTTTGTCACGTGCGCCGAATACAACCGGTGTAGACCATACAATGAAATGCTTACTTACAGGCTCTAGCCAATAGTGCAAAAAAAACATATTAGGTGAACAATGGGTAAATAAAGAAATAAAACAACAGTAAAAAGACAGTTGAAAATAACAGTAGCAGGGCTATTTACAGACACTGGTTAGTCAGGCTGATTGAGGTAGTATGTACATGTAGATATGGTTAAGTGACTGCATATATGATGAACAGAGTAGCAGTAGCGTAAAGGAGGGGTCGGTGGGTGGCGGGACACAATGCAGATAGTCTGGGTAGCCAATGTGCGGGAGCACTGGTTGGTCAGTCCAATTAAGGTAGTATGTATAGTTAAATGAATGTATAGTTAAAGTGACTATGCATATAAGATAAACAGAGTAGCAGCAGCATAAAAGAGGGGTTGGGGAACACAATGTAAATAGTCCAGGTTGCCATTTGATTACCTGTTCAGGAGTCTTATGGCTTTTGGGTAAAAACTGTTGAGAAGCCTTTTTGTCGTAGACTTGGCACTCCGGTACTGCTTGCCATGCGGTAGCAGAGAGAACACTATGACGGGTGGCTGGGGTCTTTGACAATTTTTAGGGCCTTCCTCTGACACCGCCTGGTGTAGAGGTCCTGGATGGCAGGCAGCTTTGTCCCAGTGATGTACTGGGCCGTACGCACTACCCTCTGAAGAGCTTTGCGGTCGGAGGCCGAGCAATTGCCGTGCCAGGCAGTGATGCAATGCTCTCGATGTTGCAGCTGTAGAACCTTTTGAGGATCTGAGGACCCATGCCAAATCTTTTTAGTTTGCTGAGGGGGAATAGGCTTTCGTGCCCTCTTCACGACTGTCTTGGTGTGTTTGGACCATTCTAGTTTGTTGACGTAGACACCAAGGAACTTGAAGCTCTCAACCTGCTCCACGACAGCCCCGTCGATGAGAATGGGGACGTGCTCGGTCCTCCTTTTCCTGTAGTCCACAATCATCTCCGTAGTCTTGGTTACGTTGTGCTACCTTTTTTGTAGCATTTCTGATGTTACTAATTTATTTTCAGCTACATTCGGTTCTATCTAAACGGGTCAGCAACTTGGTTGCTTGATAACAATACAGCTGCTATTAGCTAACGTTAGCTTGCTTGTCCAAAGTCCAGCAGCTAGCCTCTGTAGATAACGAACAGGCAAAGAAAGGTAACTAACTGTAATTGTTTATTGAAGGTTTGTTACACAAATGACTTCAGCCATTAGTTAGCCAGCAGACAAGAACTGCTGACAACCATAGCTAGTTCATGTCTAAACGGCAGTCCTAACGTTACATTTTTTCCCACAAATAGATACATCAGTTAAACAAAATTGTCATGCAGCTACCTTATAATGCATTCCATGGACTTTTTCAACATGTCGTGGTAATTATTCTAATCAAAAGGAGAGACTTTTATATTTCTACAAAACCATCCAACTTTATTAATAATTACTGCAGTAATGGAGGGTTAACGGTCACCAGATGGTGTAGAGCAAAAAGCCCAAATAAGCAGGGTTAGGTTACTACTTTTTATAGTCCTCCTGAGTCCTCATAAGTAACAGATTTGTGAAATTATACAAGGGTACAGACAGTAACAGACAGCGAGATTTACATGGCGCCAAATGCCTGTCTCGGTCATTTACTGCTTGTTGTATTATAATTTATGTATAAACATGGGACACTGGGTCCTTCCCACAACAGATGAAGTCCAGTGTCCATTTGTGATGTGGGAAAGAGAAACTGGGGGGAGAGTTTTCCTGGCCCTGGCAGACAGACCAGCATTTGACACAGACACTAATCATGCAATGGAATGTAGTCTTTAGGTCTTATCACCAAGGCATCATAAATCAACTGCCATCATTAAGCCTCAGAGGCTCCTCTCAGGCCAACAGACTGTGTAAAAGTACTAATTAAAAAATATTCTATAGGTCATTTGAATAACAATGTTGACATTTCTACCACAAACGCTAGCTAGCTACTCCATAGTCCGCTATGGTAAGATCTTGCCATATTTCATTGTCAGACAGGACACAATTCAAACTGTAGCTGAGAAAACAAATCAAATCAGATTGTATTGGTCCATACACATAGCAGATCTTATTGAGGGTGTAGTGAAATCCTTGTGTTCCTAGTTCCAACAGTGCAGTAACATCTAACAATACACAACAATAATGTTACATACATCTAAAAGTAAAAGAATGGATTTAAGAAATATATAAATATTAGTCAGAGTATAAATACAGTACATTCATAAGTATGTGGACACCCCTTCAAATGATTGGATTTGGCTATTTCAGCCACACCCGTTGCTGACCGGTGAATAAAATTGAGCACACAGCCATTCTGTTATGCACTTGAGTGAGGACCCAAAAGCGGTTTAACAAAAACAGAGTCCTTTACTGTAAAAACACAGGGAAGACATAGATCCTCTTCAGATGTAGATAATGGCAAAATAGACAACCCGCAGAGAGGGCGACAAATGAAACAAAAGTCCTTCTGATATTTACAGAAGAGTCCCTTCTTAGCAGCAGAGGAGAATAGCTGGGTTAGAGTCCCCTTCTTAGCAGCAGAGGAGAATAGCTGGGTAGAGTCCCCTTCTTAGCAGCAGAGGAGAACAGCTGGGTTAGAGTCCCTTCTTAGCAGCAGAGGAGAATAGCTGGGTTAGAGTCCCTTCTTAGCAGCAGAGGAGAATAGCTGGGTTAGAGTCCCCTTCTTAGCAGCAGAGGAGAATAGCTGGGTTAGAGTCCCTTCTTAGCAGCAGAGGAGAATAGCTGGGTTAGAGTCCCTTCTTAGCAGCAGAGGAGAATAGCTGGGTTAGAGTCCCCTTCTTAGCAGCAGAGGAGAATAGCTGGGTTAGAGTCCCTTCTTAGCAGCAGAGGAGAATAGCTGGGTTAGAGTCCCCTTCTTAGCAGCTGAGGAGAATAGCAGAGTTAGAGTCCCCTTCTTAGCAGCAGAGGAGAATAGCTGGGTTAGAGTCCCCTTCTTAGCAGCAGAGGAGAATAGCTGGGTTAGAGTCCCCTTAGCAGCAGAGGAGAATAGCTGGGTTAGAGTCCCCTTCTTAGCAGCAGAGGAGAATAGCAGGGTTAGAGTCCCCTTCTTAGCAGCAGAGGAGAATAGCTGGGTTAGAGTCCCCTTCTTAGCAGCAGAGGAGAATAGCTGGGTTAGAGTCCCCTTCTTAGCAGCAGAGGAGAATAGCTGGGTTAGAGTCCCCTTCTTAGCAGCAGAGGAGAATAGCAGGGTTAGCGGCGACAGACTGCTGGTCTCTCTGGGTAGGCGCGGGTCGTAGAGGACAGAGGTACCTGATCACACGTAGCATCAGATGAACAGGCAGATTCCGACAGGACGGGACAAGGGTGAAGCAAACGAGACGATAGTTTGGTTCTGGCATGAGAAACTCAAACGAGAATCTGACAAAGAAAGAAGCAGGAACAGAGAGAGAAATAGAGACCTAATCAGAGGGAAAAAGGGAACAGGTGGGAAAAGGGTGAACGAGGAAGTTAGAGAAGATGAGGAACAGCTGGGGGGAGGAATGAAAGAGAAGGTAACCTAATACGACCAGCAGAGGGAGACGGAGTGAAGAGAAAGAACAGTAACAAGACATAATATGACAATACATGACACATGCAATCTCCATAGACAAATATTGGCAGTAGAATGGCCTTACTGAAGACCTCAGTGACTTTCAACGTGGCATCACCATAGGATGCCACCTGTCCAACATGTCAGTATGCCAAATTTCTGCCCTGCTAAAGCTTCCCCAGTTAACTGTAAGTGCTGTTATTGTGACGTAGAAACATCGAGGATTAACACTGGCTCCATGGAGAACTGGTACGCCACACAATATCTGAGTCTGACCACCGAGGACTAAAGCGTATAGCCTGTAAAAATCATCTCTTTTGCAACCCTCCCTACCGAGTTCCAAACTGCCTCTGGACGCAACGTCAGCACACTAACTGTTCATCGGGAGTTTCATGAAATGGCTTTCAATAGCTGAGCAGCTGCACTCAAGCCAAAATCACCATGCGCAATGCCAAGCGTCGGCTGGAGTGGTGTAAGGCTCACTGCCGAACGACAAATCTGGGTTTGGCAGGGGGGAGAATGCTGCCTGCTGTAATACATATAGCCAACTGTGAAGTCTGGTGGAGGAGGAATAATTGGCAGGAACCAAGGATTATTTGACATTTAGAAAAGATGAACATTTTCAAGGCTGCTCTTCACATGAAAACATTTTCCATCACAGGATGTAGAGACAGTATGTGGATATACTAAATATTCTACCTGTAGGATAGAATAGTGTGTGTGTGTGTGTGTGTGTGTGTGTGCACAGTGCTGTGAAAACGTATTTGCTCCCTTCCTGATTTCTTATTTTTTTGCACATTTGTCACTTAAATGTTTCAGATCATCAACCAACTTTAAATATTACACATAACCCAAGTAAACACAAAATGCATTTTAAGTGATGATTATATTTATTAAGGGAAAAAAAGCTATGCGAACCTTCATGGCTTATGTGAAAAAGCAATTGCCCCCTATACCTAATAATTGGTTATGCCACCCTCCGCAGCAACAACTGCAATCAAGCCTTTGAGATAACTGGCAATGAGTCTTTCACATCGCTGTGGAGGAATGTTGGCCCACTCTTCTTTGCAGAATTGTTTTAATTCAGCCACATTGGAGTTTTTTTTAGCATGAACCGCCTTTAAGGTCACGCCACAGCATCTCAATCGGATTCAAGTCCGGACTTTGAGTGGGCCAATCCAAAACCTTCATTTTTTTTTTTTTTAAGCCATTCAGAGATGGACTTCCTCTGATTTAGTTAAACTCCAAAGGGAATTGGAGTTTCCTTCATTAAACAGTCCAAAATCACATTACACAATTTCACAAACAGTATCATCCTCACTCATTCATCTTATACAACAATTAGATGTAAGTCTCATATCTGAGGCTATTGTATAAACAGCGTTATGGTAATGTGGCCGTATTGTTTCACAAAATTGCACCAAACGGACCAGTTCGTAGCTGGATTCTTCACCAATCTTTTATACCTTCTCCAGAACATAAATGTTGTTCGGACCTCAAGTTCTGTGAGGTGGAAGAAATTCCTTTGTTCTCTATGAAAATTCACTCTCTCTATACTGTGGCCATGAGAAGATAATCTCCTCCAGGAATTTACGACCTCTCTGACCACAGCAGCCTAGTTGTAGGAGACAGAGAGAGGGGATGGTGCTGGCAGGGTGATGGTGCTGGTAGGGGGATGGTGCAGAGCTGTGTCCAAAGAGGGCAATGTCATGACACTGCCATGGATGCTATTTTTGCCCAGTCTCTTTCTTATGGTTGAGTCATGAACACTGACCTTAACTGAGGCAAGTGATGCCTGCAGTTCTTTTAGCTGTTGTTGTGGGTCCTTTTGTGACCTCTTGGATGAGTCGTCGCTGCGCTCTTGGGGTAATTTTCATAGGCTGGCCACTCCTGGGAAGGTACACCACTGTTCCAAATTCTCCATATGTGAATAATGTCTCACTGTGGTTCGCTGGAGTCCCACAGCTTTAGAAATGGCTTTGTAACCCTTTCCAGACTGATAGATGTCAAGGACTTTGTTTCTCATCTGTTCCTGAATTTCTTTGGATCGCGACATGATGTCTTGCTTTTTGAGATCTTTTGGCCTACTTCACTTTGTCAGACAGGTTCTATTTAAGTAATTTATTGATTCAACAGGTCTGGCAGTAATCAGACCTGGGTGTGGCTCGTGAAATTTAACTCAGCTTTCCAAAAAATGTGATTAACCACAGTTAATTCATGATTTAACAAATGGGCGCAATTACTTTGTCACATAGGGCCATGAGAGTTCGGATAGCTTTTTTCCCTTAGTAAATAAAATGATCACTTAAACTGCATTTTGTGTTTACTTGGGTTATCTTTGTATAATATTACAATGTGTTTGATCTGAAACATTTAAGTGTGACAAAAAAAATAAGAAATCAGGAAGGGAGCAAATACTTTTTCACAGTATATATATATATATATATATATATATATATGACTAGTTGAATAGGATGGCCTTGACTAGAATACAGTATATATACACAGGACTAGTTGAATAGGATGGCCTTGACTAGAATACAGTATATACAGGACTAGTTGAATAGGATGGCCTTGACTAGAATACAGTATATATACACAGGACTAGTTGAATAGGATGGCCTTGACTAGAATACAGTATATACAGGACTAGTTGAATAGGATGGCCTTGACTAGAATACAGTATATACAGGACTAGTTGAATAGGATGGACTTGACTAGAATACAGTATATATACAGGACTAGTTGAATAGGATGGACTTGACTAGAATACAGTATATACAGGACTAGTTGAATAGGATGGACTTGACTAGAATACAGTATATACAGGACTAGTTGATGGATGGTCTTGACTAGAATACAGTATATACAGGACTAGTTGAATAGGATGGCCTTGACTAGAATACAGGACTATTGAATAGGATGGACTTCAGGACTAGTTGAATAGGATGGACTTGACTAGAATACAGTATATAGTTGAATAGGATGGTCTTGACTAGAATACAGTATATACAGGACTAGTTGGACTATATACAGGACTTGAATAGGATGGACTTGACTAGAATACAGTATATACAGGACTAGTTGAATAGGATGGACTTGACTAGAATACAGTATATACAGGACTAGTTGAATAGGATGGCCTTGACTAGAATACAGTATATACAGGACTAGTTGAATAGGATGGACTTGACTAGAATACAGTATATATACAGGACTAGTTGAATAGGATGGTATATACAGGACTAGTTGAATAGGATGGCCTTGAGAATACAGTATATACAGGACTAGTTGAATAGGATGGACTTGACTAGAATATAGTATATACAGGACTAGTTGAATAGGATGGACTTCACTAGAATATAGTATATACAGGACTAGTTGAATAGGATGGACTTGACTAGAATACAGTATATATACACAGGACTAGTTGAATAGGATGGCCTTGACTAGAATACAGTATATACAGGACTAGTTGAATAGGATGGCCTTGACTAGTACAGTATATACAGGACTAGTTGAATAGGATGGACTTGACTAGAATACAGTATATACAGGACTAGTTGAATAGGGGATGGCCTTGACTAGAATACAGTATATATACAGGACTAGTTGAATAGGATGGCCTTGACTAGAATACAGTATATATACAGGACTAGTTGAATAGGATGGACTTCACTAGAATACAGTAGGACTAGTTGAATAGGATGGACTTGACTAGAATACAGTATATATACACAGACTAGTTGAATAGGATGGACTTGACTAGAATACAGTATATACAGGACTAGTTGAATAGGATGGCCTTGACTAGAATACAGTATATATACAGGACTAGTTGAATAGGATGGACTTGACTAGAATAGGACTAGTATATACTTGACTAGAATACAGTAGGACTAGTTGAATAGGATGGCCTTGACTAGAATACAGTATATATACAGGACTAGTTGAATAGGATGGACTTGACTAGAATACAGTATATACAGGACTAGTTGAATAGGATGGACTTGACTAGAATACAGTATATACAGGACTAGTTGAATAGGATGGACTTGACTAGAATACAGTATATACAGGACTAGTTGAATAAGATGGACTTGACTAGAATACAGTATATACAGGACTAGTTGAATAGGATGGACTTGACTAGAATACAGTATATACAGGACTAGTTGAATAGGATGGACTTGACTAGAATACAGTATATACAAGACTAGTTGAATAGGATGGACTTCACAGAATACAGTATATACAGGACTAGTTGAATAGGATGGATGGAATACAGTATATACTTGAATAGGATGGACTAGAATACAGTATATATACAGGACTAGTTGAATAGGATGGCCTTGACTAGAATACAGTATATACAGGACTAGTTGAATAGGATGGACTTGACTAGAATACAGTATGGACTAGTGAATAGGATGGACTTGACTAGAATACAGTATATACAGGACTAGTTGAATAGGATGGACTTGACTAGAATACAGTATATATACAGGACTAGTTGAATAGGATGGACTTGACTAGAATACAGTATATACAGGACTAGTTGAATAGGATGGACTTGACTAGAATACAGTATATACAGGACTAGTTGAATAGGATGGACTTGACTAGAATACAGTATATACAGGACTAGTTGAATAGGATGGACTTGACTAGAATACAGTATATACAGGACTAGTTGAATAGGATGGACTGGAATACACTAGGACTAGTTGAATAGGATGGACTTGACTTACAGATATACTAGTTGAATAGGAATACTAGTGAATAGTACAGTATATATACAGGACTAGTTGAATAGGATGGACTTGACTAGAATACAGTATATACAGGACTAGTAATAGGATGGACTTGACTAGAATATATATACAGGACTAGTTGAATAGGATGGCCTTGACTAGAATACAGTATATATACAGGACTAGTTGAATAGGATGGACTTGACTAGAATACAGGACTAGTTGAATAGGATGGACTTCACTAGAATACAGTATATACAGGACTAGTTGAATAGGATGGACTTGACTAGAATACAGTATATATACACAGAACTAGTTGAATAGGATGGACTTGACTAGAATACAGTATATATACACAGGACTAGTTGAATAGGATGGCCTTGACTAGAATACAGTATATATACAGGACTAGTTGAATAGGATGGACTTGACTAGAATACAGTATATACAGGACTAGTTGAATAGGATGGACTTGGATGGGACTTGAATAGGATAGAATACAGTATATACAGGACTAGTTGAATAGGATGGACTTGACTTACAGTATATACAGGACTAGTTGAATAGGATGGACTTGACTAGAATACAGTATATACAGGACTAGTTGAATAGGATGGACTTGACTAGAATACAGTATATACAGGACTAGTTGAATAAGATGGACTTGACTAGAATACAGTATATACAGGACTAGTTGAATAGGATGGACTTGACTAGAATACAGTATATACAGGACTAGTTGAATAGGATGGACTTGACTAGAATACAGTATATACAAGGACTAGTTGAATAGGATGGACTTCACTAGAATACAGTATATACAGGACTAGTTGAATAGGATGGACTTGACTAGAATACAGTATATACAGGACTAGTTGAATAGGATGGACTTCACTAGAATATAGTATATACAGGACTAGTTGAATAGGATGGACTTGACTAGAATACAGTATATATACAGGACTAGTTGAATAGGATGGACTTCACTAGAATACAGTATATACAGGACTAGTTGAATAGGATGGTCTTGACTAGAATACAGTATATACAGGACTAGTTGAATAGGATGGTCTTGACTAGAATACAGTATATACAGGACTAGTTGAATAGGATGGACTTGACTAGAATACAGTATATATACAGGACTAGTTGAATAGGATGGCCTTGACTAGAATACAGTATATACAGGACTAGTTGAATAGGATGGACTTGACTAGAATACAGTATATACAGGACTAGTTGAATAGGATGGACTTGACTAGAATACAGTATATACAGGACTAGTTGAATAGGATGGCCTTGACTAGAATACAGTATATACAGGACTAGTTGAATAGGATGGACTTGACTAGAATACAGTATATACAGGACTAGTTGAATAGGATGGACTTCACTAGAATACAGTATATACAGGACTAGTTGAATAGGATGGCCTTGACTAGAATACAGTATATACAGGACTAGTTGAATAGGATGGCCTTGACTAGAATACAGTATATACAGGACTAGTTGAATAGGATGGACTTGACTAGAATACAGTATATACAGGACTAGTTGAATAGGATGGCCTTGACTAGAATACAGTATATACAGGACTAGTTGAATAGGATGGACTTGACTAGAATACAGTATATACAGGACTAGTTGAATAGGATGGCCTTGACTAGAATACAGTATATACAGGACTAGTTGAATAGGATGGACTTGACTAGAATACAGTATATACAGGACTAGTTGAATAGGATGGCCTTGACTAGAATACAGTATATATACAGGACTAGTTGAATAGGATGGACTTGACTAGAATACAGTATATACAGGACTAGTTGAATAGGATGGACTTGACTAGAATACAGTATATACAGGACTAGTTGAATAGGATGGACTTGACTAGAATACAGTATATACAGGACTAGTTGAATAGGATGGACTTGACTAGAATACAGTATATACAGGACTAGTTGAATAGGATGGACTTGACTAGAATACAGTATATACAGGACTAGTTGAATAGGATGGACTTGACTAGAATACAGTATATACAGGACTAGTTGAATAGGATGGACTTGACTAGAATACAGTATATATGAAGTGGTTAAAACAATATGTAAACATTATTAAAGTGACCAGTGTTCCATGTCTATGTACAAAGGGCAGCAGTCTCTAAGGTGCATGGTAGCGCAACCGGGTGGTAGTCAGCTAGTGACAAGTTCAGGGCAGGGTACTGGGTGGAGGCCGGCTAGTGATGGCTATATAACAGTCTGATGGCCTTGAGATAGAAGCTTTACTGACCTCGCCTTCTGGATGATAGCGATGTGAACAGGCCGTGGCTCGGGTGGTTGATGAACTTGATGATCTTTTTGGCCAACCTGTGACATTGGGTGCTGTTTATGTCCTGGAGGGCAGGCATTGTGCCCCGGTGATGCGTTGGGCAGACCACACCACCCTCTGGAGAGCCCTGAAGTTGCGAATGGTGTAGTTACCGTACCAGGCGGTGATTCAGCCCGACAGGATGCTCTCAATGGTGCATCTGTAAAGGTTTGTGGGTCTTAGGGGCCAAGCTGAATTTCTTCAGCCTCCTGAGGTTGAAGAGGTGCTGTTCAGCCTTCTTCACCACATTGTCTGTGTGGATGGACCATTTCAGATGGTCAGTGATGTGTACAAAAGGAACTTGACCGGCCCAGTCAATGTGGATGGGTAAAGAGGACCAGATTGGAGTTGTGATCTGATTTGCAAAAGGATAGAGGAGGACGAATACACATGTAAACAGCATGTTGTGCACTGCAGTGTGTAAATGCATGCTGGCTAGCATCAGAAACTCACCAGTTTGGAACATTCAGAATAGATTCTATTATGCTCCTTCTCCTGTCTTGACATTTTTATCCAATTCAGTGTTGATCAACATTAACAAACTAACTACTCTGCTGCCATTAGACAGGCTTGATTGTATTTACAGCTCTGATCTGGATGGTGGACTAGCCCTGTGTTGGATATTTGTCAACGGCCATTCCAATGGAGTGGTGCTTGGGGTGGGGGAGGGGCTAATGCCCCCCAAACCCTGATTATATAAATGTATAGGATACATAACTCTGCAACACAGGCTAGAAACAGGCTGTTGAAGGCACCAGAGAGATGTGCTCTATTGTACATGGGGATAACTGTATACATTTACATTCATTTAATTTAGGGTGGAAGGTAAAACCAAATAATTGATGGAATTGGCTCTAAATACTAGGGAGGGCGGCAGGTAGCCTAGTGGATAGAGCGTTGGACTAGTAACCCAAAGGTTGCAAGATCGATTCCCCGAGCTGACAAGGTAAAAATGTTCCTAGGCCGTCATTGAAAATAAAAATGTGTTCTTAACAGACTTATCTAATTAAATAAAGGTTAAATACTACATCATAATGAGCAGCAGTAGGTCAGGTGTTTTGGTTTTCCTCTGGTTATTTTGACAAATCACGATTTGTCAGGTGTTGGCGTCCTCCTCGTTTCATCATCTCTTCAGCTCACCAACCAACACGTATGAACCCAGAACTAAATCGGCTGACCAATTACGTGAGACGTTATTTCTGGGTTAACCAAGATTAACTCGGGTGAAAGATGTGTTGAACTCCACTGAATGCTCAATCAAAGGTTCTGAACATAAGACAGGAGGCATGACAAGTGTTATCAGTTTTGACATTTGTAAAAAAAAAAATATATATATATACCACTTCCATATGAAAAATGTGCCAAAATGATTGAAAATGTTGTGGAAAGTGGTGATCAGTGACACAATTCAGGAGAAATGTGATATTAGAAGTATGCACCAATCAATCAGAGATTCAGACTAAAGTAATCAAATGTTTGGTCTAATGATATTCTATGTACAATACTTCCTGTGGTCACCAGGACAGAGCTAGTCCGTCCCCCTCCACCCTGCCGGAGTCCCCTGGTCACAACTCTCCTGGTAGCGCCTTACTGCTGGATCTGAAGAGGGTTTCTGTGCTGCTGGTCGACTGCAGGAAAACAGCAGGGCAGAGTGGAACTGTGAGAGAAGGACACGAGGAGGATGAGAAGGAAGAAGATGGAGATTTGATTTCATCAAGTAAGAACAATAGGGGGGGGTGGATTAGACTACAATCTGCTTCTGCAACTTCTGTTAATTCATTCATGAACAGTAAACACTCAGTGGCCAGTAAATGATCGATCCAGTTTTGTGAATGGAGTGGGGTTGTTACCTAATAAACTGGCGAATGAGTGTATATTGAGGATAATGACAGCAGGTAGTCTAGTAGTTAAAAGCGTTGGGCCACTAATCGAAAAGTTGCTTGTTCAAATCTCTGAGCCAACTAGGTAAAACATCTGTCTGTGTGCCCTTGAGAAAGGTACAAAACCCTAAATGCTCCTGTAAGTCGCTCTAGAGAAAAGCGTCTGCTAAATAACAAAAAGAAAGTGTTTATGGACCCATATTTCCAAAACCTATTATTCAGTGTCTTTGTTTCACAGGTGACACCCCTAACCGTCGTTCTCTCAGTGGGAGGAGCTTATCATCTGGGGAGCCTCAACAACATGTTGCTGACGAGACAGAGAAGAGTCTCTCCAGATCAGAACACCTCAAGAAACACCAGCAGAGATGTAGAGGGAAGAAACCTCACCACTACTGCTCTGACTGTGGGAAGAGTTTCACTAGCAGGAGTGGCTTCATTATGCACCAGCGGATTCACACCCGAGAGAAACCGTACTGCTGCTCTCAGTGTGGGAAGAGTTTCACCTGTGCAGGAGGTCTTAAAGTACACCAAAGAATCCATACTGGAGAGAAGCCTTACAGCTGCCCAGAATGTGGGAAGTGTTTTACTGCTTCTAACGCCTTCAAATATCATTTGCGAATTCATACAGGGGAGCGGCCTTACCCCTGCCTTGATTGTGGAAAGAGCTTCAACCAGTCATGCAACCTGACGACACACAAGCTAACACACACTGGAGTGAAGCCTTATAGCTGTGATCAGTGTGGGAAGAGCTTCAATCAGGCAGTCCACCTGACCACACACAAGCTAACACACACTGGAGTGAAGCCTTACAGCTGTGATCAGTGTGGAAAGCGCTTTGCTGTAGCTTCCACCCTGAATAGACACCAGGTAACACACACAGGAGTTAAGCCTTATAGCTGTGATCAGTGTGGGAAGAGCTTTTCTGTAGTTTCCTCCCTGATTAGACACCAGGCAACACACACTGGAGAGAGAACTTATGTTTGTCTATGTGGGAAGAGCTTTGCTCTAGCTTCCACCCTGACTACACATCAGCGAACACACACTGGAGAGAAACCTTATAGCTGTGATCAGTGTGGAAAGAGCTTTGCTGTATCAGAAAAACTAATTATACACCAGCGAACACACACAGGAGAAAAGCCTTATAGCTGTGATCAGTGTGGGAAGAGCTTCAGTCAATCAGTACACCTGAATACACACCAGCGAACACACACAGGAGAGAATCCTTATAGCTGTGATCAGTGTGGGAAGAGCTTCAGTCAATCAGTACACCTGAATACACACCAGCGAACACACACAGGAGAGAAACCTTACAGCTGTGAGCATTGTGAAAAGAGTTTCAGTCAATCAGGGAGCCTAAATTCACACCAGCGAACACACACTGGAGAGAAACCCTATGTCTGTTTTTGTGGGAAGAGCTTTGCTCATTTAGGGCCAATGAAAAAACACCAGAAAGCAAAAATGTGCCGTATTTCATCTTCCGATCCGACACCGGTTCCAGATCCCTAAATAAAGGATCAATAGAAAACATATATTGAACAGTCATATCCATCTCTTTCTTGCTCTGCTTTCTTAACACTATGAACAAGGCAGGTCCTACAGGCCCTAGTTTTGTCGCACCTTGACTACTGTTCAGTCGTGTGGTGAGATGCCACTAAAAAGGACTTAGGAAAATTGCAAGAACAGGGCAGCACGGCTGACCCTTAGATGTACACAGAGAGATAATATTAATAATATGCATATCAATCTCTCCTTGCTCAAAGTGGAGGAGAGATTGACTTCCTCACTACTTGTATTTATGAGGTATTAAAACATGTTGAATGCACCGAGCTGTCTGTTTGAACTACTGGCACACAGCTCGGACACCCATGCATACCTTACAAGACATGCCACAGGAGGTCTCTTCACAGTCCGCAAGTCCAGAACAGACTATGGGAAGCGCACAGTACTACATGAGTCATGACTACATAGAACTCTATTCCACAGTACTACATAGAGCCATGACTACATGGAACTCTATTCCACAGTACTACATGAGTCATGACTACATAGAACTCTATTCCACAGTACTACATAGAGTCATGACTACATAGAACTCTATTCCACAGTACTACATAGAGCCATGACTACATAGAACTCTATTCCACAGTACTACATAGAGCCATGACTACATAGAACTCTATTCCACAGTACTACATAGAGCCATGACTACATAGAACTCTATTCCACAGTACCACATAGAGCCATGACTACATAAAACTCTATTCCACAGTACTACATAGAGCCATGACTACATAGACCTCTATTCCACAGTACTACATAGAGCCATGACTACATAGAACTCTATTCCACAGTACATTTACATTTAAGTCATTTAGCAGACGCTCTTATCCAGAGCGACTTACAAATTGGTGCTTTCACCTTATGACATCCAGTGGAACAGCCACTTTACAATAGTGCATCTAGGTCTTTTAAGGGGGGTGAGAAGGATTACTTTATCCTATCCTAGGCATTCCTTAAAGAGGTGGGGTTTCAGGTGTCTCCGGAAGGTGGTGATTGACTCCGCTGTCCTGGCGTCGTGAGGGAGTTTGTTCCACCATTGGGGGGCCAGAGCAGCGAACAGTTTTGACTGGGCTGAGCGGGAACTGTACTTCCTCAGTGGTAGGGAGGCGAGCAGGCCAGAGGTGGATGAACGCAGTGCCCTTGTTTGGGTGTAGGGCCTGATCAGAGCCTGGAGGTACTGAGGTGCCGTTCCCCTCACAGCTCCGTAGGCAAGCACCATGGTCTTTTAGCGGATGCGAGCTTCAACTGGAAGCCAGTGGAGAGAGCGGAGGAGCGGGGTGACGTGAGAGAACTTGGGAAGGTTGAACACCAGACGGGCTGCGGCGTTCTGGATGAGTTGTAGGGGTTTAATGGCACAGGCAGGGAGCCCAGCCAACAGCGAGTTGCAGTAATCCAGACGGGAGATGACAAGTGCGTGCCTGGATTGGGACCTGCGCCGCTTCCTGTGTGAGGCAGGGTCGTACTCTGCGGATGTTGTAGAGCATGAACCTACAGGAACGGGCCACCGCCTTGATGTTAGTTGAGAACGACAGGGTGTTGTCCAGGATCACGCCAAGGTTCTTAGCGCTCTGGGAGGAGGACACGATGGAGTTGTCAACCGTTATGGCGAGATCATGGAACGGGCAGTCCTTCCCGGGAGGAAGAGCAGCTCCGTCTTGCCGAGGTTCAGCTTGAGGTGGTGATCCGTCATCCACACTGATATGTCTGCCAGACATGCAGAGATGCGATTCGCCACCTGGTCATCAGAGGGGGAAAGGAGAAGATTAATTGTGTGTCGTCTGCATAGCAATGATAGGAGAGACCATGTGAGGTTATGACAGAGCCAAGTGACTTGGTGTATAGCGAGAATAGGAGAGGGCCTAGAACAGAGCCCTGGGGACACCAGTGGTGAGAGCGCGTGGTGAGGAGACAGATTCTCGCCACGCCACCTGGTAGGAGCGACCTGTCAGGTAGGACGCAATCCAAGCATGGGCCGCGCCGGAGATGCCCAACTCGGAGAGGGTGGAGAGGAGGATCTGATGGTTCACAGTATCGAAGGCAGCCGATAGGTCTAGAAGGATGAGAGCAGAGGAGAGAGAGTTAGCTTTAGCAGTGCGGAGTGCCTCCGTGATACAGAGAAGAGCAGTCTCAGTTGAATGACTAGTCTTGAAACCTGACTGATTTGGATCAAGAAGGTCATTCTGAGAGAGATAGCGGGAGAGCTGGCCAAGGACGGCACGTTCAAGAGTTTGAGAGAAAAGAAAGAAGGGATACTGGTCTGTAGTTGTTGACATCGGAGGGATCGAGTGTAGGTTTTTTCAGAAGGGGTGCAACTCTCGCTCTCTTGAAGACGGGAGGGACGTAGCCAGCGGTCAGGGATGAGTTGATGAGCGAGGTGAGGTAAGGGAGAAGGTCACCGGAAATGGTCTGGAGAAGAGAGGAGGGGATAGGGTCAAGCGGGCAGGTTGTTGGGCGGCCGGCCGTCACAAGACGCGAGATGTCATCTGGAGAGAGAGGGAGAAAGAGGTCAGAGCACAGGGTAGGGCAGTGTGAGCAGAACCAGCGGTGTCGTTTGACTTAGCAAACGAGGATCGGATGTCGTCGACCTTCTTTTCAAAATGGTTGACGAAGTCATCTGCAGAGAGGGAGGAGGGGGAGGGGAGGAGGATTCAGGAGGGAGGAGAAGGTGGCAAAGAGCTTCCTAGGGTTAGAGGCAGATGCTTGGAATTTAGAGTGGTAGAAAGTGGCTTTAGCAGCAGAGACAGAGGAGGAAAATGTAGAGAGGAGGGAGTGAAAGGATGCCAGGTCCGCAGGGAGGCGAGTTTTCCTCCATTTCCGCTCGGCTGCCCGGAGCCCTGTTCTGTGAGCTCGCAATGAGTCGTCGAGCCACGGAGCGGGAGGGGGGAGGACCGAGCCGGCCTGGAGGATAGGGGACATAGAGAGTCAAAGGATGCAGAAAGGGAGGAGAGGAGGGTTGAGGAGGCAGAATCAGGAGATAGGTTGGAGAAGGTTTGAGCAGAGGGAAGAGATGATAGGATGGAAGAGGAGAGAGTAGCGGGGAGAGAGAGAGCGAAGGTTGGGACGGCGCGATACCATCCGAGTAGGGGCAGTGTGGGAAGTGTTGGATGAGAGCGAGAGGGAAAAGGATACAAGGTAGTGGTCGGAGACTTGGAGGGGAGTTGCAATGAGGTTAGTGGAAGAACAGCATCTAGTAAAGATGAGGTCGAGCGTATTGCCTGCCTTGTGAGTAGGGGGAAGGTGAGAGGGTGAGGTCAAAAGAGGAGAGGAGTGGAAAGAAGGAGGCAGAGAGGAATGAGTCAAAGGTAGACGTGGGGAGGTTAAAGTCGCCCAGAACTGTGAGAGGTGAGCCGTCCTCAGGAAAGGAGCTTATCAAGGCATCAAGCTCATTGATGAACTCTCCGAGGGAACCTGGAGGGCGATAAATGATAAGGATGTTAAGCTTGAAAGGGCTGGTAACTGTGACAGCATGGAATTCAAAGGAGGCGATAGACAGATGGGTAAGGGAGAAAGAGAGAATGACCACTTGGGAGAGATGAGGATCCCGGTGCCACCACCCCGCTGACCAGAAGCTCTCGGGGTGTGCGAGAACACGTGGGCGGACGAAGAGAGCAGTAGGAGTAGCGGTGTTGTCTGTGGTGATCCATGTTTCCGTCAGTGCCAAGAAGTCGAGGGACTGGAGGGAGGCATAGGCTGAGATGAACTCTGCCTTGTTGGCCGCAGATCGGCAGTTCCAGAGGCTACCGGAGACCTGGAACTCCACGTGGGTCGTGCGCGCTGGGACCACCAGATTAGGGTGGCCGCGGCCACGCGGTGTGGAGCGTTTGTATGGTCTGTGCAGAGAGGAGAGAACAGGGATAGACAGACACATAGTTGACAGGCTAGAGAAGAGGCTACGCTAATGCAAAGGAGACTGGAATGACAAGTGGACTACACGTCTCGAATGTTCAGAAAGTTAAGCTTACGTAGCAAGAATCTAATTGACTAAAATGATTAAAATGATACAGTACTGCTGAGGTAGGCTAGCTGGCAGTGGCTGCGTTGTTGACTTTGTAGGCTAGCTGGCAGTGGCTGCGTTGTTGACACTACACTAATCAAGTCGTTCCGTTGAGTGTAAAGTTTCTACAATGCTGCTATTCGGGGGCTAGCTGGCTAGCTAGCAGTGTTGATTACGTTACGTTGCGTTAAAAGAACGACAATAGCTGGCTAGCTAACCTAGAAAATCGCTCTAGACTACACAATTATCTTTGAAACAAAGACGGCTATGTAGCTAGCTATGTAGCTAGCTACGATCAAACAAATCACACCGTTGGGACTGTAATGAAATGAAATGAAAATGTGATACTACCTGTGGAGCGAAGCGGAATGCGACCGAATGCGAAAGTTCTATTCAGTAGACGTTGGCTAGCTGTTGGCTAGCTAGGAGTGACTCCTACGTTAAGGACGACAAATAGCTGGCTAGCTAACCTCGGTAAATTAAGATAATCACTCTAAGACTACACACTCTAAACTACACAATTATCTTGGATACGAAGACAGCAAAGACAACTATGTAGCTAGCTAACACTACACTAATCAAGTCGTTCAGTTGAGTGTGATAGTTACTACAGTGCTACGGTAGACGGTGAACGTTTGCTAGCTGGCTAGCTGCTGGGCAGATAGGAGGACCACGAAATACGATAATTACGCAATTATCTTTGATACAAAGACGGCTATGTAGCTAGCTAAGAAGAAATTGCTAAGATTAGACAAATCAAACCGTTGTACTATAATGAAATGTAATGAAAAGTTATACAACCTGCAGACCGAAGCGCGGATGGGACCGCTCGCTCCAACCCGAAAGTATCAGTACTACATAGAGCCATGACTACATAGAACTCTATTCCACATCAAATAACTGATGCAGTAAAATTAGATTTAAGAAGCAGATTAAAGCAACACAAACACAGACACATACACACACGATAACATACACACACGATAACATACACATGGATTTGGTACTGTAGATATGAGGCAGTGGTGGAGTAGGGGCCTGATGGCACACAGTGCTAATATATTGTAATTCTTTTTTTAATTGTATAAACTGCCTTAATCTCAATTGTCTCGAGTCTTAAAAATCCCTTTTTAACCTGTCTCCTCCCCTTCATCTACATTGATTTGAAGTGGCTTTAACAAGTGACATCAATAAGTGATCACATCTTTCACTTGGATTCACCTGTTCAGTCTTTGTCATGGAAAGAGCAGGTGATCATAATGTTTTGTCCACTCAGTGTGTCCATTAATATGTTATTAATATATCAAGTCATAAATGTTAATTCCTCACTACATGCAAATATGAACTGGCCAGCTACATTTTTCTGGTTGTAAGCAAATCACAATATCCAGAATTCATAGCGATTTCAGGACTTGGAGTACCGCCCTGTGAAGGTGTATCCAGTTGATGTGAGAAAAATGTCTGTAGCCATCACTTTCAACCAGAGGATTTTGAAACAGAACTGAATTCTCAACTCTTGGGGTTGCCATGCCGTTGAACGTTGAAAAGTGATTCTATTCTATCAAATTATTTTTTTCCTCTCTTTCATCTCAAAGATGAAGGCATCCAGTCAGCTAACATCAGCACAGCAGAAGAAAAAAAATCTGAGGTAGCTAACGAACTACATTTGTATATCTAAACCAAAATCTAGCTAGCATTCCTGATACGCTGGCGAGACATTCCAAAGCATATCAATGTAATTTGCCAGCTGTTATCTGGCTATGTGATTTGTAATTTTGCAAGCTGGTTAGGTATTAGTAAGGAGGGGATTATGTGGGTGACTGACTGGTGTCTGGGGGGGTCAGAGGAGGAAGAGAAGCACCATCCTCAGTGACTTTTCAGATAAAACATTTTAAGTTATCCTTTTTAGATAACTATACTAAATATAATCATGTTACCAAGTAATTTATTAAAACATACTATTTTTCAATGAAGGTCTACAGTAGCCTCATCAGCACTGTAGAGTAGCACCATGGTGTAGCTGGAAGACAGCTAGCTTCCATCCTCGTCTGGGTACAATGACTTCAATACAAAACCTAGGAGGCTCATGGTTCACACCCCCTTCCATAGACTTACACATTAATTATGACAACTTCTGGAGGATGTCCTCCAACCTATCAGAGCTCTTGCAGCATGAACTGACATGGGGTTGTGTGTTTTTAATGAGTGTAGGGGGCAGCTGCTGAAAAGTACCTGGGTGTACAAGATTTTACTGCAGAAGAGTTAATAGATGTTTTGAGATGTCAATATATATATATATATATATATGAAAACACCCACTACTGTAGAGTAGAGTAGTTCACTTTTTGGCCTATCCCTCTATACTGGTATATATCTACTCTCACCACTCCTCCCCCTTAACCCATCTTCCTCTGCTTTCTTCACTGCCTCAGCATATGACAACTTCTGCTCTCCTCTAACCCTGGAGAACCTCAACCTACCTCTCTCTCACACGGGACATGTCTGATCCCCAGCTCTATGGGCACCCCTACAATTAACACATTACACTACTTTCCCCAATACTACACATTCCTTTGTCTCGTGCCCTTCTGCACACTTCTCACACCTTGGACCTTCCCACCTACACACTGCTGCCACATAGGAACACCTTGGACCCTCCCTACAACCTTAACACATTAACACCTTGGACCCTTTCCACTGCACATACACCTTGGACCCTCCCTATTCCTTTGGACCCTCCCTACTACACACTGCTGCCCTTCACCTGGACCCTCCTCACACACTGCTGCCACATAGGACACTTCCCTCCTACACACTGCTGCCACATAGGAACACCTTGGACCCTCCCTACTACACACTGCTGCCACATAGGAACACCTTGGACCCTCCCTACTACACACTGCTGCCACATAGGAACACCTTGGACCCTCCCTACTACACACTGCTGCCACATAGGAACACCTTGGACCCTCCCTACTACACACTGCTGCCACATAGGAACACCTTTCTGCCCAACAGAAACACAAACAATTATCACTAGACAACTTCTAGTTACTCCCTCCGATTCCACATGACCCAACTCTTTTTTCACCCACCGTGAAACCACAAATGGATCAGCCAAAAGGCAAGAGTCCACTTTTTCCATAAACTTCACTCCTACTGTCAGACTCTTCCTCATCCTCCGATAACTTTACCACACCTTCCACTTCCGATACTTCACCCTCATTCACTTCCATTTCTTCTCCTGTCTTCAGCTCCCTCTGCTTACACTTTCTACCATTGTTCTTTGACAAACCATCTCCCTTTTTTCCCCACCATTTTTATCCAACTCGAGCTCACCCTCTTCCCTCGCTCTCTTAGACCTCTTTCTCCCTCTCTTTTTCCCTCCATTCCTCCTCCATTTTCCAAGTACACATCTCCTTATGATAATACTGCCGCTCCATCCCTGACACCCATCTTGTACTTGCTTTCTCTAGGGACTCCATTTTCCCCTTGACCCACATTGACAAATTAGATTTTTTTTACTGGATGTCTTTCTGGCTTCAAAACAAACACCACAGTCATTCGTTTTTATGATTATTTCCAATCCCGTGTATCAAATGCTGGACCCGCTCACCTGCTTAGCTAACCTTGCTTGCTACCATCTGTATATCTATAATCCCATTTATTAACGTTAATCTGTTTTTGTAGTTAAAATAATTGATCGTCTCCAGTGTGTTGTTTTCATCTCTCTCCACCTTCCTCTCTTCCTCTCTCCACTTTCCTCTCTTCCTCTCTCCACCTTCCTCTCTTCCTCTCTCTCCACCTTCCTCTCTTCCTCTCTCCACTTTCCTCTCTCCACTTTCCTCTCTTCCTCTCTCCACTTTCCTCTCTTCCTCTCTCCACTTTCCTCTCTTCCTCTCTCCACTTTCCTCTCTCCCTCTCCACTTTCCTCTCTTCCTCTCTCCACTTTCCTCTCTTCCTCTCTCCACTTTCCTCTCTCCACTTTCCTCTCTTCCTCTCTCCACGTTCCTCTCTCCACTTTCCTCTCTCCACTTTCCTCTCTTCCTCTCTCCACGTTCCTCTCTCCACTTTCCTCTCTCCACTTTCCTCTCTTCCTCTCTCCACGTTCCTCTCTCCACTTTCCTCTCTCCACTTTCCTCTCTTCCTCTCTCCACTTTCCTCTCTTCCTCTCTCCACTAAAAATCAAATCAAATGTTATTGGTCACATACACATAGTTGGCAGATGTTAATGTGAGTGTAGAGAAATGCTTGTGCTTCTAGTTCCGACAGTGCAGTAACATCTAACAAGTAATCTAACAATTCCCCAACGACTACCTAATAGACACAATTTTAAAGGGGTGAATGAGAATATGTACATATAAATATATAGATGAGCAATGGCCGAGCGGCATAGGTAAGGTGCAATAGATGGTATAAAATACAGTATACACATGTGATAGGAGTAATGTAAGATATGTAAACATTTATTAAAGTGGCATTATTTAAAGTGGCATTGTTTAAAGTGATTGGGTCTCATTGTAGGCAGCAGCCTCTCGGAGTTAGTGATTGTTGTTCAGTAGTCTGATGGCCTTGAGATTGAAAACACTGTAAACTGATGATTTTAGATGAGGATGCTGTTACAGTAACAAGTCACATTGACAAGTGAATCTTGAGCAATGTTGCATGGGGCAGAAATTGCACCAGGTTACACCAATACCTTTTTACTGTAGGTTTCTGCTACATGCCACAATACCCCCATATCTGATGGTTTCGTCTATGTATTTACTGTATAAGGATACTGAAACTATGAGACTGACATTTTTCTCAACATTCTCCAAGTGGGATAACTAGCAGCAGTAGTTCTGGTGTTTAGGTTTTGCGTCACAGGTTATTTGAACAAGTCATGATTTCGCAGGTGTTACCATCTTTCACATGTTGGAAGGGGACATTCAGCCCGTATCATGAAAGAGCGGGTCGAGCTCCTCGTTACGGATCTTCTCCTTGTTCTACCATCTGTTAAACCATCTGTTTACCTAATAAACTGGCCACTGAGTGTATATTGATATGGGTGGCAGGTAGTCTAGTGGTTAAGAGCGTTGGGCCACTAATCGAAAGGTTTCTGGTTCGAATCTTTGAGCCGACTAGATGAAAAATCTGTCTGTGCCCTTGAGCAAGGTACTTAATAACCCTAATTGCTCCTGTAAGTAGCTCTGAATAAGAGCTTCTGCTAAATAGCAAAACCGGTCTATTCAATGTCTTTGTTTCACAGGGGACTCTCCTAACCGTCGCGCTCTCAGTGGGAGGGGCTAATCACCTGGTGCGCTTCAACCACATCATGTTGCTGACGAGACAGAGAAGAGTCTCTCCAGATCAGAACACCTTAAGAAACACCAGCAGAGATGTACAGGGAAGAAACCTCACCACTGCTGCTCTGACTGTGGGAAGAGTTATGCCGTAGTGTCCATCCTGAATAGACACCATCGAACACACACTGGAGAGACACCTTGGATATATGTGGGAAGAGCTTTGTTAATTTAGGACCAATGAGACAACACCAAAAAGCACAAACATGGCTTATTTCATCTCCCATCTATCCAACACCAGTTCCAGATCCCTTAATAAAGGATCAATAGAAAACATCTAGTGAACAGTCATATCCATCTCCCATTAAACAGTTGCTTTAGTCTGATCACCATGGTAACCTCTGTGCAGCATAATATGCAGCTCTGATCTGTCTGAACCTGTGATTGATTAAAATGCTCCTTTAAAAGGATCAATAATACATTGGATAATAATATCCATGAGGTCCAGGTAATAACTATGCATACTGTCTCTTGTAACAATAGATTTATGTAATAAAACTGGTAAATGTAATGTCTTGTTGGTTAATATGATAACATGTTGAATTGTAGTAATAAATTACTCAATTTAAAGTAATAAGTTACATTATGTGAGTAACAACTAAACCAATGTTTTATGTGTTACCTCACTAATGTTAATGCACATATCACCCTCCACCAATTACAAACCTATGCACCTGTACTCACACACAAACACACACTCTTGTATTTGTCACATACACACGTTTAGCAGATGTTATTGCGGGTGTAGAAATGCTTGTGTTCCTAACTCCAACAGTGCAGTTATATCTAACAAAATACAACAATACTCACAAATACAAAAGTAAAATAATGGAATTCTTGAAATGTACACACATGTACATTCATACACGTACTTTGATCAACAAATAATCTGAATGAATCTGCAGGCCTTATAGTCAATGAGCCAGGGTGCTCGGTGGGGCTCACCTCAGGTTGAAAATGTCTCATAGGGTTTTTTTAAGGTCCATGTCCCTGGAGTTGAATGTGTTCTATCACAGCAGCAATGGTAGCTTTATGTGTGTTTATCACTATTTCTATTCATCCCTCCATCCCTTTCAGTTTGCCCATAGGGTAAAACCCCTATGACAATGTCAGCATACAGTACATCAGGTTATTACTCATATTTACCCTTTAATCATATATCATTGGAAATATTAGATTCATAGCTGTCCATCAGACACATCTTCAGATTGACAGAAATTTGATATTTGACCTCTAGTATACATATCAAAATTAGCTGTCATAGATTTTAAAACAAAATTATACATTTCAACTTTGTTTGACAATTGATTCTGAAACGTCATAAATTACCTTTCAAAAGTGTCCAGGCCTCGGGCGGGGATAACCCCTTACCGGACCCCCACCCCACGCCTCAGAGGACTCTGTTGTCAACGTCAGAAGACTAAGAGTGAAAAATATGTTCAGATAGAAACATAAAATAGACAAAAATACTTTGATAATGTAATGTGTTGTCAGTTGGATGAAACAGGACCAAAATACACGTTTGGAAAATGTGAAGATCATTGAAGCAAATTAAAAATAGTAAGGGACCAAGTATGGACCGTTGCCAGAAGAAGGTGAAGAGTGAAGAACATTTTCACTCTGACTCCAATATTATGTTAATGCTACAAGCCCATAATTGTATCAATGAATCTAGCCAAGGTAGTGAGCCATGAGTCACCACTCAGAATACTATATGATGCAAGTGTCTAGGTTTACCGTTATGCATTCATTAAAAGACTAAGGGATAACAGCTAATATCTTGCAATCAATGACCTTTTTAAAATGGACAATTCTGTGACCTGTCATGGGCAAGATTTGAAATGACAATACCTAGCAAAGGTGTCAGTTGGAGATGATGTGCAGGAGCTTTTAAGGGTTTGTAGTCTTGCATGATGTCTACTTTTATCCTAATTAGCGTGTAATTAGAGACGATTATATTGATAAAAGTCACCTTGTCCGAGAGAGATTGAAATGGTTCTCAAAATGTCTCTCCAGGGTAAATCTATGGAAATCCCCTATGGGTAAAGTGAAAGTGGAAAGCAATTGGAACCATTTCCTAGTTTGACCATTTGGTTTTAAGGGTATTATGACTCATCCACTGTGGGGCTCTAAAGAGAGAAATAGTAATGACATCTTTCTATAGGCACTAATTTTGCCATGGTTCGCTGGACAAAGACAAAGACTATGGGGAAAATGAATGGCGGTTTTGCATGGATTTGGATAAATGCTGAAAATAAGGACTGTTGTAAACACAGGTTCAGGATCTCTTGTTCGTTTTGTTCATCAATCTTTATTTGCTAATGTCAATTATGCAATACAAAAAAGCATTTACATCACATAAAGGCTTCATTATTACTAAAGGTCATATTAACTGACTGCTATTATCTCATAGAACAAACGTATAAGATCTCCTTAGCCTGTGCTAATCTTATTTTTCCCATTAGGATGGCTGAACGAGGCAAAGGTAACTCATTTCATTGTTATAATTCTACAAGCTGGCGAGATCTGAAGCTCTGTTTAGCTCAACACTGACATGACGGTAAGTGGGGGCGGTACTTCCGGTATAAACACAAACGTTGTCTTTAACTACTTCCTTCCAGCAGTGATGAGTATTCTACAACGTTTGTACAATTCATCGTTGTCAAAGCCATGCTTAATTAATCCGTTAAAAGAGCAAGGAACAGTATGCAGTGCCACACAAAAAAATGAAAAAACAACACCAACAATAATTTTTGGGCGTTCATAGCCATGGTTGTCAACTGTACCGCAGGTGTAGAATGTAAAACACAGTGGATAGATGTTGTGGTGGCAGCTGTTGAGAAGTACTTGGGTGTACAATATTTTACTGCAGAGTTACAAGGTGTTTTGAACGATAATATTGCTGGCCTGGTGTAGGATCAGAGGGCCAAAGTAGTGGAATAATGACGTTTTAATGGGTGTAGGGTTAGTTGGTTTTTCACAAAGTGCAATGAATTAATACTACAGAATAGTAGCCTGATACACAGCCAATACACTTGCTGGAGGTATGAACCTTTAACAATTGTTTATGGCGGACCGCCATAATACCAAAGAAGAAGAAGACCACTTCCTTCTCAACTGCTTCGAGACTGCTCGGTGAAACGGAAGTATAAGTACATTGACAACTGCGGACATTGCATTGCTGTTAAGTGCTGCATGACAACTGCAGACGTCGGATTGAACATACTTTGGGTTTTACTGGTTCGCTGCACGGACAGCGCAGCGGTAATCAGTCTGGTATTTCATAGGCGTCCATTACTGGGCCTTAGAGAATTACAACTATCTGGACTCTCGAAGAGGACGTTGTTTCAACAGACTCGTATAGAGTTAGACGATAACAGACAGCAGGATTCTTTGCGAATAGGGTGTTGAACGTTTTCCTGACTTTAATAGATCAGGTAAGATCTTATCCAGGATCATTCTGAAGTTAGGTTAGCCTACATCAGACATTTTATTGTAACAAATTAAATCTAGTTTTGATATTTAAAAGGACGTTTGATTGCTCTGGTATAGCTGTTCTTTATCTGAACGCTGTAACAAAGAAAGTAACTGTAGTGTAGGCTAGCTACAGATTTACTGTCACTTTTTCGAAGAAGAAATTATGAAGAAAAAATAGCTTCAACGATGGATCGGGTAAGTTTTATTTTACATTATGCCTACTGTGGTGTATAACATGTCTAGGCCTATTTTTCGTCATCTTTGATCTTCCATTTCCATTTGAACAGCTGGACAAAATAAACAATGACGGTAATTAAAAACGTGGGATATTTTATTGTTTGTTCTAACCTGTTCGTTCATATGCCTTGACACAGCCGTGACAAGACGACAGTGGCAGAATAAATTCAACCACACCTTTTTGTGTAATCATAAAGCCGGAGTGCAACGTCTTTCCGGTGAAGTTAACAAAATATGTTCCATGTAACTAACAGTTACATGACCTACAGAATGGTCAAGCAAGTGAATGTTTCGGACGCTTTCAGACGACTCAACAACTATTGAATTATTGTTAACACAAAGAAAACAGGCGCTGCCTCCACTATTCAAGCACCATTTCAACATCATCTAATCATTCAATCAAATGTATTTATAAAGCCCTTTTTACATCAGCCGATGTCACAAAGTGCTGTACAGAAACCCAGCCTAAAACCCCAAACATCAAGTAATGTAGATGCACGGTGGCTAGAAAAACACTCTCTAGAAAGGCAGGAACCTAGGTAGAACCCTAGAGAGGAACCAGGCTATGAGGGGTGGCCTGTCCTCTTCTGGCTGTGCTAGGTGGAGATTATAACAGTACATGGCCGAGATGTTCAAATGTTTTCTAGATGACCAGCAGGGTAAAATAGTAATAATCGGGTGCAACAGGTCAAGCACCTCGGGAGTAAATGAGAGAGAGACCTGAGGCATGGTGTTAGGGCAGAGGTCATAGGGCAGAGGTCATAGGGCAGAGGTCTTAGGGCAGAGAGAAATTACATTCACACTGGATAAGAAAGAAGACATAAGACAGAAGAAATACTCCATCAAAATAAAATACTCCAGCATAAATATTGGAGTCTGAGATAGGAGGGGTCGGGAGACACTGTGACCCCATCCGACGATACCCCCAGACATGGCCAAACAGGCAGGATTTAACCCCACCCACTTTACCAAAGCACAGCCCCCACACCACTAGATGGCTATCTTCCGCCACCATCCTACTACTCTGAGACAAGGCCTTGTATAGCCCACGAAGATCTCCCCCACAGCACGAACCGGAGGGGGGCGCCAACCCGGACAGGAAGATCACATCAGTGACTCAACCCACTCAAGTGACGCACCCCTCCTAGCGAAGGCATGGAAGAACACCAGTAACCCAGTGACTCAGCCCCTGTGATAGGGTTAGAGGCAGAGAATCCCAGTGGAAAGGGGAACTGGCCAGGCAGAGACGGCAAGGGCGATTCGTTGCTCCAGCGCCTTTCTGTTCACCTTCACACCCCTGGGCCAGACTACACTCAATCATATGACCCACTGAAGAGATGAGTCTTCAATAAAGACTTAAAGGTTGAGACCGAGTCTGTGTCTCTCACATGGGTAGGCAGACCATTCCATAAAAATGTAACTCTTTTGGAGAAAGCCCTGCCTCCAGCTGTTTGCTTAGAAATTCTTGGGACACTAAGGAGGCCTGCGTCTTGTGACCGTACCGCACGTGTAGGTATGTACGGCAGGACGAATTCGGAAAGATGGATAGGAGCAAGCCCATGTAATACTTTGTAGGTTAGCAGTAAAACCTTGAAATCAGCCCTTGCCTTAGCAGGAAGCCAGTGTAGGGGCTAGCACTGGAGTAATATGATTACATTTTTTGGTTCTAGTCAAGATTCTAGCAGCCGTGTTTAGCACTACCTGAAGTTTATTTAGTGCTTTATCCGGGTAGCCGGAAAGTAGAGCATTGCAGTAGTCTAATCTCGAAGTGACAAAAGCATGGATACATTTTTCTGCATCATTTTTAGACAGAAAGTTTCAGATTTTGTGCAATGTTACGTAGATGGAAAAAAGCTGTCCTTGAAACAGTCTTGATGTTTTTCCTAATCACCTATGCTTAGTCTACTACAGTGACAACTAAAATATACATACAATCAGGCACATAACTTTCACTGCACTGGGGGCAGGGTGACATGACCCCCCCACATTCTGAAATTGCTTTTTTGCCCCCCCCCTCCCCCTTCTTCCTGTGGTGTAGCTGCTGAGCCAGGCTAGTAACCATCACCCTCTGTCTTCTTCCTGTGGTGTAGCTGTGGAGCCAGGCTAGTAACCATCACCCTCTGTCTTCTCCCTGTGGTGTATCTTCTGAGCCAGGCTAGTAACCATCACCCTCTGTCTTCTCCCTGTGGTGTATCTTCTGAGCCAGGCTAGTAACCTTGGACACAGTTCAATGTCAAACAGATGTTGCAGGAGCTTTGTGTGATCTACTCGATCAAAGGCTTTGGACATATCAGCAAGTAACACCCTCACCATTGTTGGTATGTTTGGAGTCTGTAGTTGTCAGCCAGGAGTGTGTGGCTTTCACAAGGGCGGTAGTATTGCTGGACTTTGGGAGGTAGGCATACTGATTTGTGCACTCAGATAACTCAAGCCAACAGTTTTATCTTTTAATGAAGTTCTGGATTTTTCCAAGGCATGACGTTAGAGAGATGGGCCTCCAGTCACTCGTTGAACATGGGTTTGACACTTTAGGTATAGGACATCCTGATCACATCGACAGTGTTGATGAGATAATACACTGTGTTCTACCGAAGCGTTTTCTCATTTGCCCATGGTGGATGATAGTGTACTCCCACGAACAGAGTTGAAATGAGCTGGGGAGTCGTTTAGGACGGAGCTGAAGCCACATACACTCAAATTCCTATTTCTCCTGGTCAGTTATTCTCTTTGCCTGCATACTGTGGTTCACATACATAGCCACACCCCCTCCTCTCATCCCCTCCTCTCTGGACCTGTCATTTCTGAACAGCTGATAGTTGTATATGAAAAGAGATTCATCTGGCATATTTTCGCGGGCCCAAGTTTAAGTGACGCATCCAAAGCAGATCAAATTCATCCACTTTGTTTATCAATGATCTTGAATTACAAACCAGCACATTCGGGGTCCTTGGGGCATCCTGGGAAGTATTTGTGACGTCACATAATTCAGTTAGAATTCTGCGTTCACGTGAGCGATTGTGTTTTTGATGTGTTTTAGGTCTGTTACCTTCTATTGTCAGTATTTTCCTCCGTCTGCCCTTACCAGCTGTAGTCCATCTCACCCGGCTTCTTAAGCGCATTATCCCGAAGCACTAAAATTTGTCTCGGATATGTGGTGCCAGTGGAGGTGCATGTTTTTTGTAAATCAGTAGAAAATGTGATGATTATTCCACAACGTTTGTACAATTAATCGTTGTCAAAGCCATGCTTAATCCGTTAAAAGAGCAAGGAACAGTATGCAGTGTGACACAAAACAATGAAAAAACAACACCAACAAACATCTCAAACATTGTAACACGTTACTCTCGAGCAGCTGCCTGGAAGCGCCACAGCATTGAACTACATTAACTACATCCGTTCAAAACAAAATATGCCACACTGCTACCTTAGAATGCATGCAATGCAATGGACTTCTGCAACGCTAGCTAGCTATTCCATAGTCCAAGCTACGGTAAACGCTAGCTACTCCATAGTCCAAGCTATGGTAAACGCTAGCTACTCCATAGTCCAAGCTACGGTAAACGCTAGCTACTCCATAGTCCAAGCTACGGTAAACGCTAGCTACTCCATAGTCCAAGCTACGGTAAACGCTAGCCATATTTCACTGTCAGACAGGACACAACTCAAACTAGCTGAGAAAACAAAACAAATCAAATCAGATTGTATTGGTCCATACACATACTTAGCATATCTTATTGAGGGTGTAGCGAATTGATTGTTCCTAGTTCCAACAGTGCAGTAATGTCTAACAATAAAATTATGGAATTCAGAAATATATAAATATTAGTCCAGATTATAAATACAGTACATTCATAAGTATGTGGACACCCCTTCAAATGATTAGATTTGGCTATTTCAGCCACACCCGATGCCAGGAAAAGCTACCTGCTCCAATGCATAGTGCCAACTGTAAAGTTTGGTGGAGGAGGAATACTTGTCAGAGGATGTTTTTCATGGTTCGGGTCCCTTAGTTCCAGTGAAGGGAATTCTTAACGCTACAGCATGCAATGACATTTTAGACGATTCTGTGCTTCCAACTTTGTGTTAAGTTTGGGGAAGGCCCTTTCCTGTTTCAGCATGACAATGCCCCGTGCACAAAGCCAGGTCCATACAGAAATAGTTTGTTGAGATTGGTGTGGAAGAACTTGACTGGCCTGCACAGAGACTCCTGACCTCAACCCCATCGAACACCTTTGGGATGTATTGGAACGCAGACCGCAAGCCAGGCCTAATTGCCCAACATCAGTGCTCAACCTCACTAATGCACTTGGGGCTGAATTGAAGCAAGTTCCCGCAGCAATGTTCCAACATCTAGTGGAAAGACTTCCCGGAAGTGGAGGCTGTATAGCAGCAAAGGGGAGACCAACTCCATATTAATGCTCATGATTTTGGAATGAGATGTTCAACGAGCACGTGTCCACATACTTTTGGGAATGTAGTGTATGTGATGGGATTCTCGTGGAAATTCAACACAGGGACACTCGAATTCAATCTTAAATGAATGAAGTTTTTTTTATCAGCATGCTGGAGAGGTCAAACTTAGAAGTATAAAGTACCGTTCTGAAGGTATCTCCCTCAGGGCAGTCCCATTAGATCTCTTATATTACTGGTTACAGACAGGTTACATAGTCATAGTTCATAGGGTTGGTTCCGGCATGTCTGGCACCGCCTCCTGTCTTAACTTATAGAACATATTCTGGCCGTTCTGCCAGATGGTCCTAAGGAGAGGGTCATGCCAAATCTGTGCTTATCAACAGTGCCAAACTAACAACTCTGCCATTAGACAGGCTTGATTGTATTTACAGCTCTGATCTGGATGGTGGACTAGCCCTGTGTTGGATATTTGTCAACGGCCATTCCAATGGAGTGGTGCTTGGGGTGGGGGAGGGGCTAATGCCCCCCAAACCCTGATTATATAAATGTATAGGATACATAACTCTACAACACTTTAGACTAGAAACAGGCTGTTAAAGGCACCAGAAAGACGTGGCTCTATTGTTCATGGGGATAACTGTATACATTTACATTCATTTAATTCAGGGTGGAAGGTAAAACCAAATAATTGATGGAGTTGGCTCTAAATACTACATAATAATGAGCAGCAGTAGTTCAGGTGTTGAGGTTTTTCATCTGGTTATTATGATGAATAACGATTTTGCAGGTGTTGGTGTTCGCTGACTTTTTGGAGAGGGAAGGGTGGAGCTCTTCATTCCAGCATCTGTTAAGCTCTCATCCTAACACGTATGAACTCAGAACTAAATTCGTGCGGCTGACCAATTACGTGAGACATTAGTTCTGGGTTAACCAAGATTAACTCAGGGGTGAAAGATGTGTTCAACTCCAATGAATACTCAAAGGTTCTGAACATAAGACAGGAGGCATTACAAGTGTTATACGTTTTTACATTAGTAAAAAAATATACCACTTCCATTTGAGAAATGTCCCAAAGTGATTTGAAAACTGTACATTTGTGGAAAGTAGTGAACGGTTACACACTTCAGGAGAAAGGAGGTATTATAAGGATGCAGCCATCAATCAGAGATTTAGACTAATCAAATGTTTGGTCTAATGATATTCTATGTACAATACTTCCTGTGGTCACCAGGACAGAGCTAGTCCGTCCCCCTCCACCCTGCCGGAGTCCCCTGGTCACAACTCTCCTGGTAGCTCCTTACTGCTCGGTCTGAAGAGGGTTTCTGTGCTGCTGGTCGACTGCAGGAAAACACCAGGGCAGAGTGGAACTGTGAGAGAAGGACACAAGGATGGAGATTTGATTTCATCAAGTAAGAACAATGGGGTGTGTGGATGAGACCACAATCTGCTTCTGCAACTTCTGTTTATTGATTTATAAACAGTAAAACGCTCAGGGGCTAGTTAATTGTCAATAGAATTTCATGAATGGAGGGTACCTAATAAACTGGGTGTATATTGATGATAACAGTGGCAGGTAGTCTTGTGTTTTAAGAGCGTTGGGCCACAAATTGAAAGGTTGCTGGTTTGGATCTCTGAGCCGACTTGGTAGAAAATCTGTCTGTGCCCTTGAGCAAGATACTTAACCCTAATTGCTCCTGTAAATCACTCTGGATAACATTGTCTGCTAAATAACACTTACATTTTTTTTGTTATCGTGTTTGTTTATGGACCCATGTTTCCAAAAACCTAGCTATTCAATGTCTTTGTTTCACAGGGGACACCCCTAACCGTCGTTCTCTCAGTGGCAGGTGCTTATCTTCTGGGCATCCTCAACCACATGTTGCTGACGAGACAGAGAAGAGTCTCTCCAGATCAGAACATCTCAAGAAACATCAGCAGAGGTGTACAGGGAAGAAACCTCACCACTGCTGCTCTGACTGTGGGAAGAGTTTCACAAACCGGAGTGACTTCATTATTCACCAGCGGATTCACACCGGAGAGAAACCGTACTGCTGCTCACAGTGTGGGAAGAGTTTCGCTGCTTCTAACACCTTAAAATCTCACCTGAGAATTCATACAGGGGAGAAGCCTTACCCCTGCCTTGATTGTGGGAAAAGCTTTTCATATTTGGGAGCCCTAAACATACACAAGCTAACACACACTGGAGTGAAGCCTTATAGCTGTGATCAATGTGGGAAGAGCTATGCTGTATCAGATGCCCTAACTATACACCAGTGCATACACACAGGAGAGAAATCTTATATCTGTGATCAGTGTGGGAAGGGCTTCAGTCAATCAGGGCCCCTAAATTCACACCAGAGAACACACACTGGAGAGAAACCTTATAGCTGTGATCAGTGTGGGAAGAACTTTGCTCTAGCTTCCTCCCTGACTAGACACCATCGAACACACACTGGAGAGAGACCTTATGTCTGTCTATGTGGGAAGAGCTTTGCTCTAGCTTCCACCCTGAATACACACCAGCTAACACACACTGGAGAGAAGCCTTTTAGATGTGATAAGTGTGGGAAGAGCTTTGCTATAGCTTCCTCCCTGACTAGACACCATCGAACACACACTAGAGAGAAACCTTTTACCTGTGTTAAGTGTGGGAAGAGCTTCAGTCAATCAGGAACACTAAATTCACACCAGCGAACACACACTGGAGTGAAACCTTATAGATGTGCTCAGTGTGGCAAGAGCTTTGCTCAATCAGTACACCTGAATATACACCAGAGACAACACACAGGAGAGAAACCTTTTAGCTGTGATCAGTGTGGGAAGAGCTTTGCTGTGTCAGAAAAACTTACTATACACCACCGCATACACACAGGAGAGAAGCCTTATAGCTGTAATCAGTGTGGGAAGAGCTTCAGTCAATCAGGGACCCTAAATTCACACCAGCGAACACACACTGGAGAGAAACCCTATGTTTGTCTATGTAGGAAGCGCTTTGCTTATTTAGGGCAATTGAAAAAACACCAGAAAACAAAAACGTGCCGTATTTCCTCTCCCTCCTATCTGTCACCGGTTCCAGTACACTAAATAAAGGATCAATAGGAAATATCTAGTGAACAGTCATATCCATCTCCCATTCTTAAACAGTTCCCTCAGTCTGATCACCATGGTAACCTCTATGGAGCATAATATGCAGCTCTGATCTAGCATCAGGTCTCCCCTGTGTCTATGTAATATCACATATTGATCTAAATAGATAAATGTTATCATAGGAAATGTTATAGTGAACCTGTGAGGATGTTGATAATTGTATCTTCTTTCATACACTGCCCTTTGGCATTTTTCCTATTTTGTTGTATTACAACCTGTAATTTAAATAGATTTTTATTTGGATTTCATGTAATGGGCATACACAAAATAGTCCAAATTGGTGAAGTGAAATGAAAAATATTACTTGTTTAAAAAAATTCTAATAAATTAAACAAAAGTGGTGTGGGCTTATGTATTCACCCCCTTTGCTATGAAGCCTCTAAATATGATCTGGTACAACCAATTACCTTCAGAAGTTACATAATTAGCTAAATGAAGTACACCTGTGTGCAATCTAAGTGTCTTTTATACAGGTAATGAGTTCAAACAGGTGCAGTTAATACATGTAATCAGTGGAGAACAGGGGGGGCTTCTTAAATTAAAACTGGTCTGTGAGAGCTGGAAATCTTACTAGTTGGTAGGTGATCAAATACTTATGTCAGGCAATAAAATGCTAATTAATTACTTAAAAATCATACAATGTGATTTTCTGGATTTTTGTTTTAGATTCCGTCTCTCACAGTTGAAGTGTACCTATGATAAAAAGTTACAGACCTCTACATGCTTTGTGAGTAGGAAAACCTGCAAAATCGGCAGTGTATCAAATACTTGTTCTCCCCACTGTATATATATATATACACCTGTTCTGAAAGGCCCCAGAGTCTGCAACACCACTAAGCAAGGGGCACCATGAAGATCAAGGAGCTCTCCAAACAGGTCCGGGACGAAGTTGTGGAGAAGTACAGATCAGGGTTGAGTTGTAAAAATTATATCTGAAACTTTGAACATCCAACGGAGCACCATTAAATCCATAAAAAAAATGGAAATGGCCCTAAGCATACTGCTAAAGCAACACTCGAGTGGTTTAAGGGGGAAACATTTAAATGTCTTGGAATGGCCTAGTCAAAGCCCAGACCTCAATCCAATTGAGAATCTGTGGTATAACTTAAAGATTGATGTATACCAGCGGAATCCAACCAACTTGAAGGAGCTGGAGCAGTTTTGCCTTGAAGAATGGGCAAAAATAGAGACACCCCAAGAGACTTGCAGCTGTAATTGCTGCAAAAGGGGGGGAGGGGGATGATGTAGAATAATGTTTCAACAACAGGTTTATATTCATGTATTCAATTGATCAATACATTCAATCCATTATCTTCTAAACAAAGAAGTTATCACTTAAATGGTGTATTTCATAAATCTGTATTGATTAAAATGATCCTAAATCTAATCCATAATATATTGGATAATAATTTCCAGTTCAAGGTAATAACTATGCATACTGTGTCTTGTAACAACGGTTAATGTAATAACAGATTTATAATGTAAAAAAAACTGGTATATGTAATATCTTGTTGATATGATAAAATGTTGAATTGTTATAGTAATAATTTTTTCCATTTAATGTAATAAGTTACTTTATCAGGTGAGTTACAACTTTAATGAATAATGTAATAACACCTAAACCAATGTTTTATGTGTTACCTCACTAATGTTAATGCACATATCACCCTCCACCAATTACAAACCTACACACACAATCCTATGCCCTTGTACTCGTACACAAACACACACTCTAATCATTGGTCACATACACATATTTAGCAGATGTTATTGCGGGTGTAGAAATGCTTGTGTTCCTAGCTCCAACAGTGCAGTAATATCTAACAATACACACACACATCTAAAAGTAAAAGATTAGAATTCTTGAAATATACACACCTGTACAATCGAATATATATACAGACACACACACATTGATAAAAAATAAACTGAATGAATCTGTAGACCTTATAGTCAATGAGCCAGGGTGCTCGGTTGTCTCACTTGGGGTGAAAATGTCTCATAGTGATTTTTTTTGTCCTTGGAGTTGAAAATGTGTTCTATCATACACATCAGAATGACCTGTTATTTATTTTAAAAGAAAATTATACATTTGTAACTTGTTTTGACAAGTAGTTCTGAAACATCATAAAAATGACATTGAAAAAGTGACCAGGCTTCGTGTGGGGAGCCCCCCGACCGTACCCCCACCCCATCATGTGCTACCACCTCCACCCTGATCACCACTTCTCGGAGAAGTCATTACACGCCTCAGAGGACTTTTCAGATAGAAACATAAAATAGACAAACATACTTTGATAATGTAATGTATTTATCAGATGGATGAAACAGGACCAAAATACACATTTGGAAAATGTGAAGATCATTGAAGCAAATTAAAAAGAGTAAGGGACCAAGTATGGACCGTTGCCAGAAGAAAGTTAAGAGTGAAGAATATTTTGACTCTGACTCCAATATTACATGAATGCTAAAGACCCATAATTGTATCAATGAATCTAGTCAAGGTAACAAGCCTTCAGTCACCACTCAGAATACTATAATATGCAAGTGTCTAGGTTTACCATTATGCATTCATTAAAATACTAAGTGACAAGAGCTAATATCTTGAAATTCTGTTGTCAATTTGTTTACTGTAAAATAGCATTGTATCTGGTCAAACACCATTTTTTCTAAGGGTTGGTAACAGCCTGATTGGTCGGCTATTTGAGCCAGTAAAGGGGCTTTACTCTTCTTGGGTAGCAGAATGACTTTAGCTTCTCTCCAGGCCTGAGGGCACACGCTCTCTAGTAGGCTTAAATTGAAGATGTGGCAAATAGGAGTGGCAATATCGTCTACTATTATCCTCAGTAATTTTCCATCTAGATTGTCAGACCCCGGTGGCTTGTTATTGTTGATAGACAATAATTTATTCACTTCTTCCACACTGATTTTATGGAATTCTAAAGTACAATTCTTGTCTGTCATAATTTGGTCCGATATTCTTGGATGTGTCGTGTCAGTGTTTGTTGCTGACATGTCATCCCTTAGTTTTCTTATCTTGCCAATGAAAAAGTAATTCAAGTGGTTTGCAATATCAGTGGGCTTTGTGATGAATGAGCCATCTCTATAAGCAAATCAAATCAAATGTTATTTGTCACATACACATGGTTAGCAGATGTTAATGCGAGTGTAGCGAAATGCTTGTGATACTGCATAGTTTCCTAGCAATGCAAAGCGAGGCGGCCATCTCTGTCGGCGCCGGAAGGTCTGTTGAAAACACAGGTTTAGATGTTATGCGTTTTGTTCTACAATCTGTATCAGCTAACATCACTTCTTGTGAATTTTGAAGTATTTATGTAATAAAAAAGAATTGCAAAGGCTTCATAATTCATGAAATTCATATTTCAAATTCATCTGCTATTATCTCATAGAACAAAATGTACTGTATAAGATCTCCTTAGCCTGTGCTGACCTTATTTTTGGTGTTCCAAAACCTTCATTTTCCCCCATTAATTTTTCCCATTGGGATGGCTGAACGAGCCAAAGGTAACTAATGTCCGAGTTTCAAGACTACAAGCTGGCAAGCTTTAAAGCTCTGTATAAATCGACATTGACATGATTGGTTGACGGTAAGTGTATCAGTGCTTCCCTTATAAACACAAACTCCCTTCCAGCAGTGTGTATCAGGGACATTCCTAGATGTGAGAAGTGTGCAGGAGGACCTGAGAGAAAGGAATGTGTAGTATTGATGTAAAAAGTTGTGTGTATAAACTGTAGGGGTGCACATGGTGCTGGAGATCAGATGTGTCCGGTGAGAGAAAGACAGGTTGAGGTTACCAGGATCACAGTAGTGCAGAAGGTGTTGTATGCTGAGGCAGTGAAGAGAGTAGTAGAGGAAGATGGGTCCAGGGTGAGGGATCCTGAGAGGATCCCTGTGATTAGGCAGAGGTCAATAGAGAGTGACAGGAATAACATGCTTCAGTAAGTTTTGGCCAAGTTCATGGCCATGGTTGTCAACTGTACCACAGTAATAGAATGTAAAACACAGTGGATAGATGTTGTGGTGGCAGCTGGTGAGAAGTAATTGGGTGTATAATATTTTACTGCATATTTACAAGGTGTTTTGAAGGATAATATCCTGTCCTCCCAGGATGCTGGCCTGGTGTTGAATCAGAGGGCCAAAGTAGTGGAATAATGATGAGGTTTTAATGGGTGTAGGGTTAGTTGGTTTTTCACAAAGTGTAATGAATTCATACTACAGAATAGTAGGCTGATACACAGCCAACACACTAGGTGGGGAAGTGCACCTATAGTCATTGTTTTGCGGACCGCCATAACACTAAAGAAGAAGAAGACCACTTCCTTCTCAACATCTCTGGATCTGGTCTGTAAAGCGGAATAATTATAAATCAATCCAATTTTATTGGTCACATACTTGTGTTTAGCAGATGTTATAGCGGGTGTAGCGAAATGCTTGTAACACACTGACTACTTCGGAGGTTGCATTGCAGTAAATGCTGCATGGTTCGCAGCACGTATAGCTGTAATTTTGTATTTTTTAGGCTACACTTACTGGGCCTCAGACAATTAAAACTATCTGGAATCTCGGAAGAGGACGTTGTTCCAACAGACTCTGGGGTAGAGGTAGACGACAACAGTATTTTTGGTGAATAGGGTGTTGGACGTTTTATTGACTTTAATAGATTACAATCTTATCCAGGATCTTTCTGAAGTAAGATTAGGCTACATCAGACATATATTTGTCACAACGTAAGTCGAGTGTTGATATTTAAATTAACGTTTGTTCTGGTCTAGCTTTATCTGAACGCGGTAACAAAGAAAGTAACTAGTGCAGGCTAGCTACAGATTTACTGTCACGTTTTTTATTTGAAGAAACTTTGAAGAAAGAACGGCTTCAACGATGGATCGGGTAAGTTATGTCGACTTATTAACCGTTTTCCTACTGTGGTGTATAACATGTCTAGTTTAATCATCTTTGATCTTCCATATCCATTCGTTCCATTTGAACAGTTGGACAAAATAAACAATGGTGGTAAATAAACACGTGGGATATTTTGTCCTTCAGCAAAGTAGCCAACTAGCCCAAAGCGCACAGATTGATACAAGGCAATGCGCAACAAGCAGGTAAAGTCAGAACCAGGGAGAAATAATGAGGGCAAAGCTACAACTTACAGTAGCGGTGTGTAGGTAAAAATCACCAGGGAAGAAAGCCAGAAAAATAGCCATATTACATGTTGTGATAATTGCGTTGTTATAACCTGTTAGTTCATATGCCTTGACACAGCTGAGACAAGAAGACAGTGGCAGAATACATTCAACCAGACCTTTGTTACATCATAAAACTAGAGAGCAACATCTGTCCTGTTAAGTTCACAAGAAATGTTGCATGTAACAGTTACATGACCTTCAGAATGGTCGAGCAAGTGAATGTTTTCTGACATTTCAGGAAACTAAACAACTATTGATTTAGAGTTACTGAAAAGTAAACTGGTGCTTCCTCCACTGTTAAAGCACCATTTCAACTTCAACATCATCTAATTTAGTGACAACTAAAAGATACCAAAAACCAGGGGTGCAACTTTCACTGGGATTGAGTGTATCTGCAGGAACAGTCACACCCATGGCCCTCACACTAGCTCCACTTCTAATATGTTAAGGAATCCCTAGTTATCTTTCCTTCCTCCCTAACTGTGCACTTGTTCACTTTCCTTCACTGATTTGAAAGGAAATGGCTGTTATAAAACATATGGTGGATTCTCCCACTATCACATGACTCCACCAATCCAATGACGTTTTTTTCTCTCTTTGGTACAATTGTCATAAGTATGTTGTAGATTTTCGTAACTGTAAGTACAATGATGTTCCTGTCATTTGTTAACCATCAAGTTTTATTCGTTTTTACATTTTGTAAAAAATATTCCAATTCCATTTTGACAAATTTGCCAAAGTGAAATATACAAGACATTTGTGGAAAGTAGTGAACGGTTACACACTTCAGGAGAAAGGAGGTATTAAAAGGATGCAGCCATCAATCAGAGATTTAGACTAATCAAATGTTTGGTCTAATGATATTCTATGTACAATACTTCCTGTGGTCACCAGGACAGAGCTAGTCCGTCCCCCTCCACCCTGCCGGAGTCCCCTGGTCACAACTCTCCTGGTAGCTCCTTACTGCTGGGTCTGAAGAGGGTTTCTGTGCTGCTGGTCGACTGCAGGAAAACACCAGGGCAGAGTGGAACTGTGAGAGAAGGACACGAGGAGGGGGAGGGAGATCTGATTTCATCAAGTAAGAACAATGGGGGATGTGGATTAGACTGCAATCTGATTCTGCATCTTCTGTTAATTGATGGAAAAACAGTAAACACTCAGTGGCCAGTAAATTCAGTCCAGTTTCGTGTACGGAGGGGAATGTACTTAATAAATTGTTTGATGATAAGGGCAGCAGGTAGCCTCATGGTTAAGAGCGTTGGGACACTAATCAAAAGGTTGCTTATTCCAATGTCTGAGCCGACAAGGTGAAAAATCTGTCTGTGCCTTTGAGCAAGGTACTAAACCCTAATTGCTCCTGTAAATTGCTCTTGATAAGAGCGTCTGCTAAATAATAAAACAATAAAAAATAAACGTTTTGGAAATATGGGTTCATATACAAATACTAACTATTCAAGGTCTTTATTTTACAGGGGACACCCCTAACCATCGTTCTCTTAGTGGGAGGGGCTTATCGTCTGGGGAGCCTCAACAACATGTTGCTGAGGAGACAGAGAAGAGTCTCTCCAGATCAGAGCATCTCAAGAAACACCAGCAGGGACACACAGGGAAGAAACCTCACCACTGCTGCTCTGACTGTGGGAAGAGTTTCACAAGCCAGAGTGGCTTCATTATTCACTGTGATCAGTGTGGGAAGAGTTTTGCTGCATCTAACACCTTCAAATCTAATGTAAGAATTCATACAGGAGAGAAGCTTTATAGCTGTGATCAGTGTGGAAAGAGCTTCAAACATTCAGGCAGCCTGACTACACACCAGCTAATGCACACTGGAGAGAAGCCTTATAAGTGTGATCAGTGTGGAAAGAGCTTTGCTGCAGCTTCCGTCCTGATTATACACCAGCGTGTACACACAGGAGAGAAGCCTTATAGCTGTGATCAGTGTGGGAAGAGCTTCAATCATTCAGGCAAACTGACTACACACCAGCTAAAGCACACTGGAGTGAAGCCTTATAGTTGTGATCAGTGTGGAAAGAGCTTTGCTGTAGCTTCCGCCCTGATTATACACCAGCGTGTACACACAGGAGAGAAGCCTTATAGCTGTGATCAGTGTGGAAAGAGCTTTGCTGTAGCTTCCACCCTGATTATACACCAGCGTGTACACACAGGAGAGAAGCCTTATAGCTGTGATCAGTGTGGGAAGAGCTTTGCTGCAGCTTCCGCCCTGACTACACACCAGCGAACACACACAGGAGAGAAGCCTTATAGCTGTGATCAGTGTGGGAAGAGCTTTGCTGTATCTTCCGCCCTGATTGTACACCAGCGTGTACACACAGGAGAGAAGCCTTATAGCTGTGATCAGTGTGGGAAGAGCTTTGCTGTATCAGGAAATCTAACTAGACACCAGCTAACACACACAGGAGAGAGGCCTTATAGCTGTGATCAGTGTGGGAAGAGCTTTGCTGTAGCTTCCAACCTGATTAGACACCAGGTAACACACACAGGAGAGAGAACTTATGTCTGTCTATGTGGGAAGAGCTTTTCTCGAGCTTCCTCCCTAACTATACACCAGCGAACGCACACTGGAGAGAGGCCTTATAGCTGTGATCAGTGTGGAAAGAGCTTTGCTGTATCAGAAAAACTAACTACACATCAGCGAACACACACATTAGAGAGGCCTTGCACACTGGTGAGAAAGAAGCCTTATATCTGTGATCAATGTGGGAAGCGTTTCAGTCAGTTATGGACCCTTTATTCACACCTGTAAGGGTTTTCCTGTGGTGAAGTAGAGGTGGACCAAAACGCAGCGTGGTTATATTGATTCATGTTTAATAAAAACAGATAAACATGAACACTACAAAACAATAAACGTGGAAAACCAAAAACAGCCCTATATGGTGCAAAACACAGAGACAGGAACAATCACCCACAAACACACAGTGAAACCCAGGCTACCTAAGTATGATTCTCAATCAGAGATAACTAATGACACCTGCCTCTGATTGAGAACCATACTAGGCCGAAACATAGAAATACCCCAAAACATAGAAAAACAAACATAGACTGCCCACCCAACTCACGCCCTGACATTTAACATTACATTTAAGTCATTTAGCAGACGCTCTTATCCAGAGCGACTTACAAATTGGTGCTTTCACCTTATGACATCCAGTGGAACAGCCACTTTACAATAGTGCATCTAGGTCTTTTAAGGGGGGAGAAGGATTACTTTATCCTATCCTAGGTATTCCTTAAAGAGGTGGGACCATACTAAAATAAATACAAAACAAAGGAAATAAAGGTCAGAACGTGACAACACCAGTGAAGACACACTGGAGAAGGAACCTTATGTCTGTCCAGGTGGGAAGAGCTTTGTTTATTTAGGGCCAGTGAGAAAACAACAGAAAGCACAAACATGCTGTATTTCATCTCCCTCCCATCTGGCACCGGTTCCAGATCCCTAAATAAAGGATCAGTAGAAAACATCTAGTAAACAGTCATATCCATCTCCCATTCTTAAATAGTTTCCTCAGTCTGATCACCATGGTAACCTCTGTGCAGCATAATATGCAGCTCTGATCTAGGATCAGGTCTCCCCTGTTTCTGTAATATCACACATTGATCTACATGGATAAATGTTATCATAGGAAATGTCATAGTGAACCTGTGGGGGGGGTTGATAATTGTATCTTCTTTCATGTACTCATGATACTATTATTATTAAATGTCATTATGTAGAATAATGTATTCAATTGATCAATACATTCAATCCAATTATCTTCTAAACAAGAAGTTATCACTTAAATTGTGTATTTTATAAATCTGTATTGATTAAATTGTTCCTAAATCTAATCCATAATATACTGGATAATTATTTCCATGAGTTCAAGGCAAGATCTATGTATACTGTGTCTTGTAACAACGGTTAATGTAATAACTTTTAGATTTATAATGTAATAAAGCCGGTAAATGTAACATCTTGTTGGTTAATATGATCAAATGTTGTCTAATAACCTTTTCCACTTAATGTAATAAGTTATTGGTATCAGGTTACAACTTTTTTTAATGAATAACGTAATAACTTAAACCGATCATGTAATAACACCTAAACCAATGTTTAATGTGTTACTTCACCAATGTTAATGCACATACCACCCTCCACCAATAACAAACCCACACACACAAACCTATGCCCTTGTACTCTTACACAAACAAGCACACAGTTATAGACACATACATTGATAAATTTAAAAAATGAAATAACAATTCATCGGTAGTTCTTATAGTCAATGGGGCGGCAGGGTAGCCTAGTGGTTCGAGCGTTGGACTAGTAACCGGATCAAACCCCCGAGCTGACAAGGTACAAATCTGTCTAACTGCCCCTGAACAGGCAGTTAACCCACTGTTCCTAGGCCGTCATTGAAAATAAGAATTTGTTCTTAACTGACTTGCCTGGTTAAATAAAGGAAAAAAATAAATGAGACAGGGGGCTCGGTCGGGCAAGAGAAAGGAGGTTTGGGAAACTGCAAATAACAATAAACTGAACTCCACTTAGCAGAAACATCTTTGTATTAGCAACTATTAATGATTAGTTTATATTGTGTTAAAGTTAAGGGACATCACCCTGGGCGGGGTGAACCATAGTAGGGGAAATAAAGAGAAAACACCATCTTGAGAACTGAGTGTCTTGTTTGTAAATTGCTGTAAGTGTAAACTCCGGGCTGCAAACTATATTAAACAAACTAACCTCTGATTCCTGTGGTCACTTGTGGTCTGTGGTCACGCCCTATAAAGGAATCTTGCCATGAGCTCATTTGAAAGACAACAGCAAAGAATTTCTCTAACCAAGCTGTTTTTGTTGTTTCTATAAATACCTTAGATTTGTGATTTTAGATTTTATTTGCAAATATAAAAACAATACAACCACACGTGGACATAATGCATTTACTATCATTCAGGATTATTCTAAAACAGTGAAACATGTAATGTACCGTTTAAATAGATTAATGATATAATAAAAAAGTATTTTCTAGCATAATGACTCCCTAAACCGCCTCACCCATTTGAAGAGAGGTGTTGATGACTATATACAGTAGGTGGCGGCACCTTTTAAACACCACAGAAGAAGCTGAAAAGCATCAACAGGAAGTTGATACCATCCTCTATCTAGTTTTCAAACCAAATATAATTCAACCGGTTTTTGCAGGATGTTTCTAATGTAAGATTAGTCTACATGAGACGCTCATTTGTCACAACTTAAATTGAGTTTTGATATTTATGAAGTTGTGGTCGAGCTTTTCTTTATCTGAACGCTGTGACTAAGAAAGTAACTTAGCATACACATTTAGTGTCTTTAGAAAGAATACAGTAACGTCAGCTTCCACGATGGATCGGGTAAGTTTGGTTGACTTTTATTAATAGTATACCTATTGTTGGTGTTTTAAATGTCTAGGTCCAGTTTTCACGTGTGATCCTCCACATACATGAGTTCGATTTGAACAGCAGGACAAAAGAAACCACGGTGGTAATTTGATAGCTCATCGCACACAGATTGACGAAACAAGGCAATGCGCAACAAGCAGGTCAAGTCAGAACCAGGGAGAAATAATTAGGCATCGCCTACACCAATTATGTATATAAACCCTGGATTGCTGATGCTTTATATTGGCCATTGAGAGTATTTAAAAGTACCGGTTAACTTCTTTGAACACCTCAAATTGTTTCTTCAGATGTCAGTTCGATCACACAGCATTTATACACTCATTTCTTGCGCCCAAATAAAGAAAACGACCATTGAAAATAGGTGATTTTTGTTGCTAGGCTACCAGTTACGGTGCTGTTAGCTTGTGTTTGCGCGGGACTTTATGCGGAAGTAATACAACAATGATAGCTAGTGTCGAAGAATGATATGGAGTTAATATTAGTCAAATTATTGAGCATATCCTCCGCGAAAATAAGCATCAGAAATTGTCCTTATTTAGCATATCAAGACCCTGAATTGGACCTCAGTCTAGAGCTTAAAATATACAATGTAGGCCTACTGTCAGTATTTGTCGTCCTATTGAGAAAATAAGATGTCCACATAGGCCTATCACAGGATATTGAATGATTCCATATCCGCCCATAGGAAATGTCCATGTGTGATATTCAGAGTAATCCCAATATCATATGTCTAAAGAAAATTGTTTTGATATATCGTTTTTTACATTAGAACTTGAAAAAACATTGGAACAACGACATCTGGATTGTTTTGAAACAGTTGAAGTCGGAAGTTTACATCCACCTTATCCAAATACATTTGAACTCAGTCTTTCACAATTCCTGACATTTAATCCCAGTAAAAATTCCCAGTTTTAGGTCAGTTAGGATCACCACTTTATTTAAGAATGTGAAATTTCAGAATAATAGTAGAGAGAATGATTTATCAGCTTTTATTTATTTTGTCACATTCCCAGTGGGTCAGAAGTTTACATACCCTCAATTAGTATTTGGTAGCATTGCCTTTAACTTGTTTAACGTGGGTCAAACGTTTCGGGTAGCCTTCCACAAGCTTCCCACAATAAGTTGAGTGAATTTTGGCCCATTCCACCTGACAGAGCTGGTGTAACTGAATCAGGTTTGTTGGCCTCCTTGCTCGCACACACATTTTCAGTTCTGCCCACAAATTTTCTATAGGATTGAGGTCAGGGCTTTGTGATGGCCACTCCAATACCTTGACTTGTTGTCCTTAAGCTATTTTGCCACAACTTTGGAAGTATGCTTGGGATCATTGTCCATTTGGAAGACCCATTTGCGACCAAGCTTTAACTTCCTGACTGATGTCTTCAGATGCTGTTTCAATATATCCACATATTTTTCCTCCCTCATTATGCATTCTGTTTTGTGAAGTGCACCAGTCCCTCCTGCAGCAAAGCACCCCCACAACATGATGCTGCCACCCCCGTGCTTCACGGTTGGGATGGTGTTCGTCGGCTTGCAAGCCTCCCCCTTTTTCCTCCAAACATAACGATGGTCATGATGGCCAAAACTTTATATTTTTGTTTCCTCAGACCAGAGGCCATTTCTCCAAAAAGTACAATCTTTGTACAATCTTTGCAAACTGTAGTCTGTTTTTTCTATGGCGGTTTTGGAGCAGTGGCTTCTTCCTTGCTGAGCAGCCTTTCAGGTTATGTTGATATCAGACTCATTTTACTGTGGATATAGATACTTTTGTACCTGTTTCGTCCTGTATCTTCACAAGGTCCTTTGCTGTTCTGGGATTGATTTGCACTTTTTGCACCAAAGTGAGAAAAGATGCAAGATAAGTTTAATGCTAGCTAGCAACTTACCTTGGCTCCTTGCTGCACTCGCGTAACAGGTGGTCAGCCTGCCACGCAGTCTCCTCGTGGACTGCAATATAATTGGCATCCAAAAATATTGATTGTTATGAAAACTTTAAATCGGCCCTAATTATTGGGCCATGCTGATCGGTCGACCCTTTAGTCATAATACCCAGTGGTCAAAAAAGGAAATGGTTCCAATTGTTTTTCCACCATGAATTTTTCCCATATGGGATTTTAGAAACACTTCCAATAAGGGCTGTGTTTCACGTAGGCCTACCCTGGCGTGACATTCTGATTACCGTGTAAATGTCTCTCAGACAAGGTGACTTATCAATATATTTGCCTGTATTTACCTCCCCAAAATGAAATGTGAATTAGCTACTAATGTGCCTATCATACGGAACATGAAATACCCTGACTGTTCTGGACGAGATTGACGAATTGAGGCAAAGGTAAGAATCTCTGCATTAACAATCTAATGTTAGCTAAATGTAGTAATGAATATATTGGTAACATTTCTTTGACAAGTCTGAGACCTGCGCTGGACAAAGCCTATGGGGAAAATGTGTGCCGTTTTTATAGGGTGTTTGGATAAATGCCAAAAATAAGGTCTGTCGTAAACACAGATTTAGGAGATCTTATAGGTTTTGTTCTACAATCTTTATCAGTTAATGTCACTGCTTGTGAATGTTGAAGAATTTATGTAATAAAAAAAGCATATAAATCACAAAGGCTTCATAATTCATAAAGGTCATATTAACTGACTGCTATTATCTCATAGAACAAAATGTATAAGATCTCCTCAGCCTGTGCTTATCTTATTTTCGGTATTTATTCCAAAACCCACATTTTTCCCATTGGGATGGATGAACGAGCCAAAGGTAACTAATTTCTTTGTTTTAATTCTACAAGCTGGCAAGATCTAAAGCTCTGTTTAGCTCAACGTTGAAATTATTGGTTGACAGTAAGTGGGGGCGGTACTTCCTGTATAAACACAAACTCCCTTCCTTGACTACTTCCTTCCAGCAGTGTGTATCAGGGAGATTCCTAGATGTGAGAAGTGTGCAGGAGGACCTGAGAGAAAGGAATGTGTAGTATTGATGTAAAAAGTTGTGTGTATAAACTGTAGGGGTACACATGGTGCTGGAGATCAGATGTGTCCGGTGAGAGAAAGACAGGTTGAGGTTACCAGGATCACAGTAGTGCAGAAGGTGTTGTATGCTGAGGCAGTGAAGAGAGTAGTAGAGGAAGATGGGTCCAGGGTGAGGGATCCTGAGAGGATCCCTGTGATTAGGCCGAGGTCACTAGAGGAAGATGGGTCCAGGGTGAGGGATCCTGAGAGGATCCCTGTGATTAGGCCGAGGTCACTAGAGGAAGATGGGTCCAGGGTGAGGGATCCTGAGAGGGTCCCTGTGATTAGGCCGAGGTCACTAGAGGAAGATGGGTCCAGGGTGAGGGATCCTGAGAGGATCTCTGTGATTAGTTCGAGGTCAATAGAGTGAGATGGGTCCAGGGTGAGGGATCTTGAGAGGATCTCTGTGATTAGGTCGAGGTCAATAGAGTTAGATGGGTCCAGGGTGAGGGATCCTGAGAGGATCCCTGTGATTAGGCCGAGGTCACTAGAGGAAGATGGGTCCAGGGTGAGGGATCCTGAGAGGGTCCCTGTGATTAGGCCGAGGTCACTAGAGGAAGATGGGTCCAGGGTGAGGGATCCTGAGAGGATCTCTGTGATTAGTTCGAGGTCAATAGAGTGAGATGGGTCCAGGGTGAGGGATCTTGAGAGGATCTCTGTGATTAGGTCGAGGTCAATAGAGTTAGATGGGTCCAGGGTGAGGGATCCTGAGAGGATCTCTGTGATTAGGTCGAGGTCACTAGAGTGACAGGAATAACATGCTTCAGTAAGATCTATTTTTTGACGTTCATGTCCATGTTTGTCAACTGTTCCGCAGGAATAGAATATAAATCACAGTGGATAGATGTTGTGGCAACGGCTGAGAACTTGGGTGTACAATATTTTACTGCAGAGTTACAAGGTGTTTTGAACAATAATATCCCGTCCTCCCAGTCTGCTGGCCTGGTGTTGAATCAGAGGGCCAAAGAAGTGGAATAATGAGGTTTGAATAGGTGTAAGGTTAGTTGGTTAGGTATTTTTTTCACAGTGTAATTGACTCATGTTACAGAATAGTAGGCTGATAAACAGACAAATCAGTAGGTAGCGCCATGCACCTATTACCATTTTTAGCGAACCGCCATAATACCAAAGAAGAAGACCCTTCCTTCACAGTCTGCTCTTCTCTGTGTAGTGCAGGAAGTATGAATGCCCTATCTTCTACCAAGACTGCTTCGCTTTAAATTGTTTATGGCCGCTGCAGACATCGGATTGAACATACATCGTTGAACATACATTACTGTTTCCCTCCACGGATAGCGCTGCTGTAGGATAGCCTAGTGGTTAGAGCGTTGGACTAGTAACCGAAAGGTTGCAAGTTCGAATCCCCGAGCTGACAAGGTACAAATCTGTCGTTCTGCCCCTGAACAGGCAGTTAACCCACTGCTCCTAGGCCGTCATTGAAAATAAGAATTTGTTCTTAACTGACTTGCCTAGTAAAATAAAATTAATAGTATTTTATAAGCTACTTTTGCTGTGAGACAATTAAAACTATTTGGACTCTTGAAGAGGACTCTCGGGTGGAGTTAGACGATAAACAGACAACATGATTAATGGTGGATAGGGTGAATGTTTTATTGACTTTAATAGATCAGGTAAAATCTTATCAAGGATCGATCAGAAGTAAGATTAACCCACATCAGACATTTTATTTGTCACAACTTAAATCGAGTTTTGATATTTAAAAATGTTTGATTGCTCTGGTCTAGCTGTTCTTTATCTGAACGCTGTAACAAAGAAACTAACTGTAGTGTAGGCTAGCTACAGATTTACGGTCACTTTTTTGTTGTTGAGGAAACGCTTAAGAAAGAATAGCTTCCACGATGGATCAAAAAATATACACTGCTCAAAAAAATAAAAGGAACACTTAAACAACACAATGTAACTCCAAGTCAATCACACTTCTGTGAAATCAAACTGTCCACTTAGGAAGCAACACTGATTGACAATCCATTTCACATGCTGTTGTGTAAATGGAATAGACAACAGGTGGAAATTATAGGCAATTAGCAAGACACCCCCACTTCTCAGTTCCTATGCTTCCTGGCTGATGTTTTGGTCACTTTTGAATGCTGGCGGTGCTTTCACTCTAGTGGTAGCATGAGACGGAGTCTACAACCCACACAAGTGGCTCAGGTAGTGCAGCTCATCCAGGGTGGCACATCAATGCGAGATGTGGCAAGAAGGTTTGCTGTGTCTGTCAGCGTAGTGTCCAGAGCATGGAGGTGCTACCAGGAGACAGGCCAGTACATCAGGAGACGTGGAGGAGGCCGTAGGAGGGCAACAACCCAGCAGCAGGACCGCTACCTCCGCCTTTGTGCAAGGAGGAGCAGGAGGAGCACTGCCAGAGCCCTGTAAAATGACCTCCAGCAGGTCACAAATGTGCATGTGTCTGCTCAAATGGTCAGAAACAGACTCCGTGAGGGTGGTATGAGGGCCCGACGTCCACAGGTGTGGGTTGTGCTTACAGCCCAACACCGTGCAGGGCGTTTGGCATTTGCCAGAGAACACCAAGATTGGCAAATGTGCCACTGGCGCCCTGTGCTCTTCACAGATGAAAGCAGGTTCACACTGAGCACATGTGACAGATGTGACAGAGTCTGGAGACGCCGTGGAGAACGTTCTGCTGCCTGCAACATCCTCCAGTATGACCGGTTTGGCGTTGGGTCAGTCATGGTGTGGGGTGGCATTTCTTTGGGGGGCCGCACAGCCCTCCATGTACTCGCCAGAGGTAGCCTGACTGCCATTAGGTACCAAGATGAGATCCTCAGACCCCTTGTGAGACCATATGCTGGTGTGGTTGACCCTGGGTTCCTCCTAATGCAAGACCATGCTAGATCTCATGTGGCTGGAGTGTGTCCGCGGTTCCTGCACACGGAAGGCATTGATGCTATGGACTGACCCGCCCGTTCCCCAGACCTGAATCCAATTGAGCACATCTGGGACATCATGTCTCACTCCATCCACCAACGCCACGTTGCACCACAGACTGTCCAGGAGTTGGCGGATGCTTTAGTCCAGGTCTGGGAGGAGATCCCTCAGGAGACCATCCGCCACCTCATCAGGAGCATGCCCAGGCGTTGTAGGGAGGTCATACAGGCACGTGGAGGCCACACACACTACTGAGCCTCATTTTGACTTGTTTTTAGGACATTACATCTAAGTTGGATCGGCCTGTAGTGTGGTTTTCGACTTTAATTTTGAGTGTGACTCCAAATCCAGACCTCCATGGGTTGATACATTTGATTTCCATTGATAATTTTTGTGTGATTTTGTTGTCAGCACATTCAACTATGTAAAGTAAAAAGTATTTACTAAGAATATTTCATTCATTCAGATCTAGGATGTGTTATTTTAGTGTTCCCTTTATTTTTTTGAGCAGTGTAATTTGGACAATTATTATTATGTCATATTCCATTATAGTCGTGAGTTTAGAGTATTTTCTTCACCTGTTTAGCTCAAATTCTTGCTTTGGATATTTAGCCTTAATTTGATCAGGGAGTCATACATATAGCTTCCATAAAGGGGCCTTTGGACTTGTCGGATTGACACATTTTGTAGATGCATCATTGTTTTTACATTGATAATGTATGGCTCTCACGTGCACATTTCCGTCCATTATGAACCAATGATGTGTGATCTTTTTGTGGCATTTCTGTTACTAATTTATTTTCAGTTTCATCTCAGAGTTCTAGCCTGGTCAGCATCTCTGTTGCTTGGCAACAATACAGCTGCTAGTAGCTAAAGTTAGCTTGTTTGTCCAAAGTCCAGCAGCTAAGTTATCTTTTGTAATGCCCCCCAAACCCTGATTATATAAATGTATAGGATGCATAACTCTGCAACACAGGCTAGAAACAGGCTGTTAAAGGCACCAGAGAGATGTGGCTCTATTGTACATGGGGATAACTGTATACATTTACATTCATTTAATTCAGGGTGGAAGGTAAAACCAAATAATTGATGGAATTGGCTCTAAATACTAGGGAGGGCGGCAGGTAGCCTAGTGGATAGAGCGTTGGACTAATAACCCAAAGGTTGCAAGATCGATTCCCTGAGCTGACAAGGTAAAAATGTTCCTAGGCCGTCATTGAAATAAAAATGTGTTCTTAACTGACTTACCTAATTAAATAAAGGTTAAAAAAATACATCATAATGAGCAGCAGTAGGTCAGGTGTTTTGGTTTTCCTCTGGTTATTTTGACAAATCACGATTTGGCCGGTGTTGGCGTCCTCCTCGTTCCATCATCTCACCTCCTAACACGTATGAACCCAGAACTAAATAGAGCGGCTGACCAATTACGTGAGACGTTATTTCTGGGTTAACCAAGACTAACTCAGGGGTGAACGATGTGTTCAACTTCAATGAACGCTCAATCAAAGGTTCTGAACATAAGACAGAGAGGCGTTACAAGGACTTTCCGTTTTGAAAAAGTGATTAGAAAAAAAACGGTACATTTGTGGAAAGTAGTGAACGGTTACACACTTCAGGAGAAAGGAGGTATTATAAGGATGCAGCCATCAATCAGAGATTTAGACTAATCAAATGTTTGGTCTAATGATATTCTATGTACAATACTTCCTGTGGTCACCAGGACAGAGCTAGTCCGTCCCCCTCCACCCTGCCGGAGTCCCCTGGTCACAACTCTCCTGGTATCGCCTTACTGCTGGATCTGAAGAGGGTTTCTGTGCTGCTGGTCGACTGCAGGAAAACACCAGGGCAGAGTGGAACTGTGAGAGAAGGACACAAGGAGGGAGATGGAGATTTGATTTCATCAAGTAAGAACAATGGTGGGTGTGGATGAAACTACAATCTGATTCTACAACTTCTGTTAATTGATTGATAAACAGTAAACACTCAGTGGCCAGTAAATTGTCGCTCCAGTTTCATGAATGGAGGAGATTGTACCTAATAAACTGGCCAATGAGTGTATATTGATAAGGGCAGCAGGTAGGTTAGGGGTTAAGAGCGTTGGGCCACTAATAAAGGTTGCTGGTTCAAATCTCTGAGTCGACAAGGTGAAAAATCTGTCTGCTCTTGAGCAAGGTACTTAACCCTAATTGCTCCTGTAAGTCTGCTAAATAGTATGTGTTTATGGACTCATATTGACAACCCTGTTATTCAATGTCTTTGTTTCACAGGGGACACCCCTAATCGTTGTTCTCTCAGTGGGAGGGGCTTATCATCTGGGGAGCCTCTACAACATCCTGTTGATGACGAGACAGAGAAGAGTCTCTCCAGATCAGAACATCTCAAGAAACACCAGCAGGGACACACAGGGAAGAAACCTCACCACTGCTGCTCTGACTGTGGGAAGAGTTTCACAAGCCAGAGTGGCTTCATTATTCAGTGTGGGAAGAGTTTTGCTTCTTCTAACACCTTCAAATCTAATGTAAGAATTCATACAGGGGAGAAGCCTTACCCCTGCCTTGATTGTGGGAAAAGCTTTGTTAGTGCAGGAGTCCTAACCATACACCAGCGGACACACACTGGAGTGAAGCCTTATAGCTGTGATCAGTGTGGGAAGAGCTTCAATCAGTCAGTCCACCTGACTACACACCAGCGAACACACAGTGGAGAGAAGCCTTATAGCTGTGATCAGTGTGGGAAGAGCTTCGTTCAGTCAGTCCACTTGACTACACACCAGCGAACACACAGTGGAGAGAAGCCTTATAGCTGTGATCAGTGTGGGAAGAGCTTCGTTCAGTCAGTCCACCTGACTACACACCAGCGAACACACACTGGAGAGAAGCCTTATAGCTGTGTTCAGTGTGGAAAGAGCTTTGCTGTATCAGAGAAACTAACTATACACCAGCGAACACACACTGGAGAGAAGCCTTATAGCTGTGCTCAGTGTGGAAGGGGCTTTTCTCAATCAGTAACCCGGAATATACACCAGCGAATACACACAGGAGAGAAGCCTTATAGCTGTGTTCAGTGTGGAAAGAGCTTTGCTGTATCAGAAAAACTAATTATACACCAGCGAATACACACAGGAGAGAAGCCTTATAGCTGCGATCACTGTGGGAAGAGCTTTGCTATAGTTTCCTCCCTGATTAGACACCAGCTAACACACACTGGAGTGAGAACTTATGTCTGTCTATGTGGGAAGAGCTTTGGTCTAGCTTCCTCCCTAACTATACACCAGCGAACACACACTGGAGAGAAGCCTTATAGCTGTGATCATTGTGGAAGGGGCTTTTCTCAATCAGTAAACCGGAATATACACCAGCGAACACACACAGGAGAGAAGCCTTACAGCTGTGATCATTGTGGAAAGAGCTTTGCTCTAGCTTCCACCCTGACTGCACACCAGCGAACACACACTGGAGAGAAGCCTTATAGCTGTGATCAGTGTGGGAAGAGCTTCAATCAGGCATGCAACCTGACTAAACACCAGCGAACACACACTGGAGAGAAAGAAGCCTTATATATGTGATCAGTGTGGGAAGTACTTTTCTCAAACTTTCTCCCTGACTAAACACAAGCTAACACACACTGGAGAGAAAGAAGCCTTATATCTGTGATCAGTGTGGGAAGCGTTTCAGTCAGTTATGGACCCTTTATTCACACCAGTGAAGACACACTGGAGAAGGAACCTTATGTCTGTCCAGGTGGGAAGAGCTTTGTTTATTTAGGGCCAATGAGAAAACACCAGAAAACACAAACATGCTGTATTTCATCTTCCTCCCATCTGGCACCGGTTCCAGATCCCTAAATAAAGGATCAGTAGAAAACATCTAGTGAACAGTCATATCCATCTCCCATTCTTAACTCTTTGGGATAGCGCGATGCCTCGTCAACATCCAGTGAAATTGCAGATCGCGAAATTCAAAATGACAGAAATAGAACTATTAACATTTATGAAAATACATGTATCATACATCAAATTAAAGCTTAAATTCTTGTTAATCCAGCCACTGCGTCAGATTTCAAAAAGGCTTCACGGCGAAAGCAGAACATGCAATTATCTGAGGACAGTGCCACGCATACAAAAGCATGGAAAACAACTTCAAGCCAAGTAGAGGAGTCACGAAAGTCAGAAATAGCGATAAAATTAATCACTTACCTTTTGAAGACCTTCAGCTGGTTGCAATCAGAAGAGTCATAAACATCACAAATGGTCCTTTTTGTTCGATAAAGTCCTTTTTTATATTAAAAAAAGTCTGTTTAGCGCTTGACTCAGTAATCCACCGGTTTCCCTCGTTGAAAAATGCAGACAAAAGAAGTTCTAAAAGCTATCGGCAAACTTTGTCGAAACTAGTCAAACAACGTGTCTATATCATCCTCAGGTTGTCTAAAATGTAAATAAACTATAATATTTCATACGGAAAGGACTGTGTTCAATTGGAACATCAAATTAGCAAGAGCGTACCTTCTCCATTGCGCTCAAAACAACTGATGTGACCCTAGCAGTCACCAGACTAAGTCAAAATACTAATTCATTTTTCAAAACAATAGCCTCAAAACCTTGAATAAAGACAGTTGACAGCTAGTAGAAGCTATATCAATTGCAATCTGGTGGACGGACATAGGGGTTTTCTATAGCTTTACAAAATAAAAGCTTGTGATTGAATTTCTTTTTTTTTCTGGTTGGATTTTCTTTGGGTTTTTGCCAGCCATGTCAGTTCTGTTTTACTCACAGACATTATTTTGACAGTTTTGGAAACTTTAGAGTGTTTCCTATCCAAATATATATGCATCTCCTAGCTTATGGGCCTGAGAAACAGGCAGTTTACTTTGTGCACGTTTTTCCTCCAAACGTCTCAATACTGCCCCCGTTCCCATAAAGGTTAAACAGTTGCCTTAGTCTGATCACCATGGTAACCTCTGTGGAGCATAATATGCAGCTCTGATCAAGCATCAGGTCTCCACTGTGTCTATGTAATATCACACATTGGGATCTAAATGGATAAATGTTATCATAACATGTCATAGTGAACCTGTGTGTGGGGGAAATTGATTAATACATTCAATCCATTATCTTCTAAACAAGAAGTTATCACTTAAATTGTATATTTTATATCTATATTGATTTCAAATGCTCCTTATTGCATTTATAATGTAATAAAACTGGTAAATGTAATATCTTGTTGGTTAATGATAAAATGTTGAATTGTTGTCGTAATAACTTTTCCACTTAATGTAATAAGTTACGTTACCAGTCAGGTGAGTAACAACTTTTTAAATGAATAACATAATGACTTTAACCGATCATATAACACCTAAACCAATGTTTAATGTGTTACTACACTAATGTTAATGCACATACCACCCTCCACCAATAACAAACCCACACACACACACACACCTATGCCCTTGTACTCACACACAAATACACACATAAGCACACAGTTCGACACACATTGATAAAGAAAAAAGAAAAAGAATGAATCTGTATTTTGAATTGTCAATGAGACGGGGCTCGGTCGGGCAAGAGGAAGAAGGATTGGGAAACTAACTGCAAGTAATAACAACCTGAACTCCGCCTAGCAGAAACATCTTTGTATTAGCAACTATTACTTATTAGTTTATATTGTATTAAAGTTAAGGGGTGAACCATAGTAGGGGATAAAAAGGGAAAACAGGATCTTGAACTGAGTGTCTTGTTTGTAAATTGCTGTAAGTGTAAACTCCGGGTCTGCAAACTATATTAAACAAACTAACCTCTGATCAAAGAAGTTTCCTGTGGTCACTTGTATGAACATATACAGAAAGTGTAAGGAATATCTGCCCTGTTATCACTATTTCTATTCATTACGGAATAGTAGGCTGATAAATAGGCAAATCATTTGGAGTCGTGCATCTATAACAATTGTTTGCAGGCCGTCATAATAGCAAAGAAGAAGAAGACCCCTTCCTTCACAACAGCTCTGCTCGGTGAAGCGCAGCAAGTATGAATGTCCTGACTTCTGCCAAGGTTGCATCGCCTTAACAACCTTTTGGGGACACTAGTTCCACTTTGGGAACCACCCCCCACACCCCTGAGCTGTAATGTGGCGCAGGGAACGCAAGAAATAATCCTAAAAATATTTAACCTCCACAGATTAGCAAGAAAAATGGCTCAAATGAAAGATAAACAAGTTGTTTATCTACCCAGCAAGTCAGATTTCTAAAATGTTTTACGGCGAAAACATAGCACATATTTATGTCCAACCACCACTGCAGACATACCTCATTAGCATAGCCAAGTAGGAAAAAATATGCAATCAACAAACGCAGGATTAAAAGAAAAATCATTTCACTAACCTTTTGAAATCTTTCATCAGATGACAGTAATATAACATGTTACACAGTACATTCATTTTTTTTTCAATAATCTGCAATATATATCCATAAATCTCTGTTTACAATTATGCATCGTTCAAAAAATGCTACTGCAATGTCAGGAGAAATGAAATAGCTCCGGCAGATAACATCAGCTAACAAGGAATACACATCATAAACTTTGACTAAATATGCATGTTTTACATATGTATGGCAAGATACACTTCTTCTAAATGCAATCGCTGTGTTACATTTATTTTTAACGTTACATTTTGCGTTCACTAGGCTATAATAGGGAGTCGGCGCTCCCATTTAGCATAATGACTCCTCTATCTTGGAGTCGACAGAAACCCAAAATTAACACATAAATATTCCCTTACCGTTGCTGTTCTTCCATCAGAAGACCTGGAAGGGTTAATACTCACCAAGTTAGCGTTCAGTTTTCAAGTCTGTGTCTTTCGGTTCTCAAACTAGCCACATTTCAGTCGAAATGTATGCAAATTTATAGTGGATGCGCACCAAAACGTCGAAAGTATACATTATATGTCGAGTAAACTTGTCAAACTATGTTCATAATTAAGCCTTAACATGTTATAAAGGTCTACAGCAATCGTGACGGCGAACAGACACACACACGTTGTTCAATCGATCCTGAGGAAAAGAGAGAAAAACTTCAGAGCGCGCATTGGGTACACTTTTTTTTGGCGTGACGAGATCTTTCGGCACGCTGAACGTCTCGTGAGCGAGCGATTCTCACAGTTACACGCCTCATCGAAAGCAGGCTTCGCGCTGAAGACGTAGAAACTGTTCCCATGGTTATAACTGCTTGGTAAGTGCGTATACGATGACGTCAAAGTGGTGGCAACTTTTTCCATTACAAGAGAGACTTTGGGAGAATGCATGCCCTGACACTTCTGCTTTACATAGAGACAAAATTTAAACGGTTTTAGAAGCTTTAGAGTGTTTTCTATTCGATAATATTTTTTATATGCATATATTAGCAACTTTTGACAAAAATTTATCATGTTTTATATGGGTACCGAATTCCTCCAGAAGGGGCAGTATTCAGGGCTAGCCCTAACAATGCTGTATGGCCACTGCAGACGTCGGATTGAACATACATCGGATTTTGCTGTTTCACTGCAAGGATGGCGCAGCGCTAATCGGTGTTTTATTTACGAGGCCACTCTTACTGGGCCTCAGACAATAAAAATATCTGGACGCTCGTGTAACAGTATAGACTTTTCGTCCGTCCCAGAATCAGGGACGCTCTGCACACGTCAACAGTCACCCTCGAAGCATCGTTACCCATCGCTCCACAAAAGCCGCGGCCCTTGCAGAGCAAGGGGAACCACTACTTCAAGGTCTTAAAGCGAGTGACGTCACCGATTGAAATGCTATTAGCGCGCACCACCGCTAACTAGCTAGCCATTTCATATCCATTACACTCGAAGATAACTTTGTCAGAAAAGAAGAGGCAAAGAGAGAGGCCCAACTCTAGGGAAAATGTGATGCCCTCCAGCAGGCGGCGTTTATTCGCTCCAGCAGACAAGGAGTTTTTGTATGGAGGTCAATGAAAGAGTGTTGAATTTGGTCGAATAAATAAGCCAAAAAAACGATTGGCTTATTTGCTATGTGAGGTTTATTTTACCGAAAAGAAGTTCCTTAGCTTGCACTCACTCATAAGACCGCTTGTCGGGCCGATTTTGCGTCTCCATTCAGAGAACGGCTGGTTATCAGCCCTATAAAGCCATCGAGCCATGGTCTAATTTGAAATACATTAGCAAAGAATTGCTCTAACCAAGCTGTTTTTGTTTCTATAAATACCTTAGATTTGAGATTTTAATAAGATTTTATTTGCAAATGTAAAAACAATACAACCACACGTGGACATAATGCATTTACTATCATTCAGGATGATTCTAAAACTGAAACATGTAATAATGTATAGTTGAAATAGATTCATGACATAATACAAAAGCATTTTCTAGCATAATGACTCCCTTAACCACCTCACCCGCCTTGAAGAGAAGTGTTGATGACTGTGTACAGTAGGTGGCGGCACCTCTTAAACACCACAGAAGAAGCTGAAAAGCATCAACAGGAAGTACTTTGTTACCATCCTCTATCTAGTTTTCAAACCAAATAAAATTCATCAGGCTTTTGCAGGATGTTTCTAATGTAAGATTAGTCTACATGAGACGTTAATTTGTCACAACTTAAATCGAGTTTTGATATTTAAGAAGGTGTGGTCTAGCTTTTCTTTATCTGAACGCTGTGACAAAGTAACTAGTAACTTTAGCGTACACATTTACTGTCAGGTTTTTTTATTTGAGGAAAAGTTGAAGAAAGAATTCAGTAGCTTCTACGATGGATCGGGTAAGTTTGGTTGACGTTAATGAACAGTACGCTTATTGTGTATAAAATGTCTAGGTCTAGTTTTCATAATATTTGATCTTGCACAGCCATGCGTTCGATTTGAACAGTTGGACAAAAGAAACCATGGTGGTAATTTCAGCCAAGTAGTCTGATAGCTCATCGCACACAGATTGATGATACAAGGCAATGCGCAACCAGCATGTCAAGTCAGAACCAGGGAATAATAATTAGGCACCGCCTACACCAATGGTGTAAATCAACCCTGGATTGCTGACCGAGGTAAAGACAGTTTCAAATTGGATATTCGACGGATATTCGAACTTTAAAACCACAGACTCCAAATAAGTGTCATGATGTTGGAAAAATTGTGCACAACATTGCACAGGTCTTATTTTCACGAATTGGACATGAATTAGCTTTCCAAAGCTAATAAACTTGTGGAAATGCGAGTAGCATTTTGTTTTCCATGTTGAATTAGTTCGGGAGCGTAAACAAAGTGTAGACTTTTTTTCCATTTGAATTTCAATAGCTCCTTGGTTATGTGACCTACTTGACTCAAACAAGGTTCAGAATGTCCACTCAGTGGGCCTACACATTGCACACCCTTTTGTTTGTCCATTTTCATCTCACATGTTTTTACATTAATTTGGCAACATTTAGAATTTCAATAGCTCCTTGGTCATGTGACCTAGTGACTTAAAACAAGGTTCAGAATGTCCGCTGACTAGCCTTTGATTTGCAGACCCGTTAGTTTGTCCATTTTCACACCCTTTGACTTTCAATTGGCACCCTTGACCTGTATGTATTCTCTCCTGATTGGCTCTGTGGTGCAAAGTCTGGCAGTCTGACTAAAGTGCCAGAGGTATGAGGACTGAGGAGAGACATCCTCCTTTGTATTTATGGGAACAAATATTTCTTAACACTTTGGATCCTATTCTTGGACAGGTAGAAGACAAAAAAATAAATAATGACTAATTACTGTCCATGAGTAACCTCAACCTTATGGGTCTGTGGGTGTTTGGGCCAATAAAGTGCCAACTCAATTCTACCACTGACTAGTCTCTCATTCCCATATGAACGGGGACACGGGGCAATAGTTTTTAATCTAAGCCAGGCCTTTTTTACTGGAGTACACTAACCTCTAATTGGGGCTCTTTTCTTGACACACAGTAGCAGTTTACCAGATAAGAAGTCAAGAAGATCAAAAAGTAGATTGTTGTAAGGGTGTATTACATCCTGTGCTGGCCCCACTGTCATATCCATTCTGGATTCTGAGTAGTAAAATCATAGCTGAAAAATGCCTCTATGTATGTGAATACATTTTCCTCCAAGACAGAACTGCCAAAGGGGGTGGAGTTGAAATCTACTGCAGACACAGCCTGCAGAGTTCTCTCATGCTATCCAGGTCTGTGCCCAAACAGTTCGAGCTTCTACTTTTAAAAATCCACCTTTCAAGAAATTAGTCTCTCATTGTTGCTGCTTGTTACAGTCCCCAGCTGCAGCCTGGACACCATATGTGAATTAATTGCCCCCCATTTATCTTCAGAGTTTGTACTGTTAGGTGACCTAAACTGGGATATGCTTAACACCCCGGCCGTCCTACAATCTAAGCTAGATGCCCTCAATCTCACCCAAATTATCATGGAACCTACCAGGTACAACCCCCAAATCTGTAAACTCAGGCACCTTCATAGATATCATCCTGACCAACCTGCCCTCTAAATACACCTCTGCCTTCTTCAACCAGGATCTCAGTGATCACTGTCTCATTGCCTGCGTCCGTAATGGGTCTGCGGTCAAAAGAACACCCCTCATCACAGTCAAACGCTCCATAAAACACTTCAGCGAGCAGGCCTTTCTAATCGACCTGGCCCGGGTATCCTGGAAAGATATTGACCTCATTCTGTCAGTAGAGGATGCCTGGTTATTCTTTAAAAATGCTTTCCTCACCATCTTAAATAAGCATGCCCCGTTCAAAAAATGTAGAACCATGAACAGATATAGCCCTTGGTTCACTCCAGACCTGACTGCCTTTGACCATCACAAAAACATCCAATGGCGTTCTGCAATAGCATCGAATAGCCCCCGTGATATGCAGCTGTTCAGGGAAGTTAGGGACCAAAAAACACAATCTGGACCCTCTTTTTCTCAAATTATCCGCCGCAATTGTTGCAACCCCTATTACTAGCCTGTTCAACTTTTCTTTCGTATCGTCTGAGATCCCCAAAGATTGGAAAGCTGCCACGGTCATCCCCCTCTTCAAAAGGGGAGACACTCTAGACCCAAACTGTTAAAGACTTATATCTATCCTACCCTGCCTTTCTAAGGTCTTCGAAAGCCAAGTTAACAAACAGATCACCAACCATTTCGAATCCTACCGTACCTTCTCCGCTATGCAATCTGGTTTCCGAGATGGTCATGGGTGCACCTCAACCACGCTCAAGGTCCTAAACAATATAATCGGCATCCACACAAGACAATACTGGGCAGCCGTATTCATCGACCTGACCAAGGCTTTCGACTCTGTCAATCACTGCATTCTTATCAGCAGACTCAACAGCTTTGGTTTCTCAAATGACTGCCTCGCCTGGTTCACCAGCTACTTCTCTGATAGAGTTTAGTGTGTCAAATCGGAGGGCCTGTTGTCCGGACCTCTGGCAGTCTCTATGGGTGTGCCACAGGGTTCAATTCTTGGGCCGACTCTTTTCTCTGTATACATCAATGATGTCCCTCTTGCGGCTGGTGATTCTCTGATACACCTCTACGCAGACGACACCATTCTGTGTACTTCTGGCCCCTCTTTGGACACTGTGTTAACTAACCTCCAGACGAGTTTCAATGCCATACAACTCTCCTTCCGTGGCCTCCAACTGCTCTAAAATGCAAGTAAAACTAAATGCATGCTCTTCAACCGATCGCTGCTTGCACCCGCCCGCCTAGCATCACTACTCTGGACGGTTCTAACTTAGAATATGTGGACAACTACAAATACCTAGGTGTCTGGTTAGACAGTAAACTCTCCTTCCAGATTCATACTAAGGCTTCCAATTTTGCAACACAGCGATCCTTGACTTCAGCGATGTCAATTTACAAAATAGCCTCCAACACTCTACTCAGCAAATTGGATGCAGTCCATCACAGTGCCATCCGTTTTGTCACCAAAGCCCCATATACTACCCACCACTGCAACCTGTATGCTCTCGTTGGCTGGCCCTCGCTTCACATTCGCTGCCAAGTCCACTGGCTCCAGGTCATCTATAAGTCCTTGCTATGTAAAGCCCCACCTTATCTCAGCTCACTAGTCACCATAGCAGCACCCACCCATGGCACGCGCTCCATCAGGTATATTTCACTGGTCACCCCCAAAGCCAATTTCTCCTTTGGCCGCCTTTCCTTCCAGTTCTCTGCTGCCGATGACTGTAACGAATTGCAAAAATCACTGAAGCTGGAGACTTATCTCCCTCACTATCTTTAAGCATCAGATATCAGAGCAGCTTACAGATCATTGCACCTGTACATAGCCCATATGTAAATAGCCCATCCAACTACCTCATCCCCATATTGTTATTTAGTTTTTTTTTGCTCCTTTGCACCCCAGTATCTCTACTTGCACATTAATCTTCTGCACATCTGTCACTCCAGTGTTTATTTGCCAAAGTGTAATTATTTAGCCACTACGGCCTATTTATTGCCTTGCCTCCTAACCTTACTACATTTGCACACACTGCATTTCAAATCAAATCAAATCAAATGTATTTATATAGCCCTTCGTACATCAGCTGATATCTCAAAGTGCTGTACAGAAACCCAGCCTAAAACCCCAAACAGCAAGCAATGCAGGTGTAGAAGCACGGTGGCTAGGAAAAACTCCCTAGAAAGGCCAAAACCTAGGAAGAAACCTAGAGAGGAACCAGGCTATGTGGGGTGGCCAGTCCTCTTCTGGCTGTGCCGGGTGGAGATTATAACAGAACATGGCCAAGATGTTCAAATGTTCATAAATGACCAGCATGGTCGTATAATAATAAGGCAGAACAGTTGAAACTGGAGCAGCAGCACGGTCAGATGGACTGGGGACAGCAAGGAGTCATCATGTCAGGTAGTCCTGGGGCATGGTCCTAGGGCTCAGGTCCTCCGAGAGAGAGAAAGAAAGAGAGAAGGAGAGAATTAGAGAACGCACACTTAGATTCACACAGGACACCGAATAGGACAGGAGAAGTACTCCAGATATAACAAACTGACCCATTTAGACTTTTCTATTGTGTTATTGACTGCACGTTTGTTTATTCCATGTGTAACTCTGTTGTTGTTTGTCACACTGCTTTACTTTATCTCGGCCAGGTATCAGTTGTGAATGAGAACTTGTTCTCAACTAGCCTACCTGGTTACATAAAGGTGAAATAGATAAATATATATATATTGTGTGTGGGAATGTCTGTCTGTCCTACATGTAGTGTTGGTAAATGGAGTTTTCCTCAACTGCCTAATCATACATTGATATTGCAAATAGAAGTATTATGTTCAATAACTGACATTTTCAGATATTATTTTGACAAACACACTTTGGTGCTTACAATTCATTCTCGCTTGTCATAGATTTGTTGGGCACTGTCATCTGTGATCTTTGTAATACATAATGATGACTGTCACTTCATATTTGATTTCTTAGTCTACAAACGCTCTACATTTATTCACTCTGTGATAGGGTTGGATCCTATATACTCCTTTTTATTAATGTCCTGTGAATGGTTATCATTTAGGCTGTGTAGAATGGGGCATAAAGGACATTACCTCTACTACTAGATTATAGTGATAAGGAAAAAAGTAATCAAATGTTTGGTCTAATGATATTCTATGTACAATACTTCCTGTGGTCACCAGGACAGAGCTAGTCCGTCCCCCTCCACCCTGCCGGAGTCCCCTGGTCACAACTCTCCTGGTAGCACCTTACTGCTGGATCTGAAGAGGGTTTCTGTGCTGCTGGTCGACTGCAGGAAAACACCAGGGCAGAGTGGAACTGTGAGAGAAGGACACGAGGATGGAGATTTGATTTCATCAAGTAAGAACAATGGGGTGTGTGGATGAGACCACAATCTGCTTCTGCAACTTCTGTTAATTGATTGATAAACAATATACACTCAGTGGCCAGTAAATTGTCGATCCAGTTTTGTGAACGGGGGAGCGTGTACCTAATAAACTGGCCATATTGTATTTATTGAAGAGGGAGGCAGGAAGCCTAGTGGTTAATGCCAGTAATCGCAAGGTTGCTGGTTTGAATCTCTGAGCCAACTAGGTAAAACCATCTGTCTGCTCTTGGGCAAGGTACTTAACCCTGATTGCTCCTGTAAGTCGCTCTGGATGAGAGCATCTGCTAAATAACAAATCCTTTTTACAAAAATAATACTATTTATGGACCTGTATTTCCAAAACCTAGTTATTCAATGTCTTTGTTTTCACAGGGAACACACTGTGTTGTTCTCTCAGTGGGAGGGGCTTATCATCTGGGGAGCCTCAACAACATCCTGTTGCTGATGAGACAGAGAAGAGTCTCTCCAGATCAGAGCATCTCAAGAAACACCAGCAGGGACACACAGGGAAGAAACCTCACCACTGCTGCTCTGACTGTGGGAAGAGTTTCACAAGCCAGAGTGGCTTCATTATTCGTTGTGATCAGTGTGGGAAGAGTTTTGCTGCATCTAACACCTTCAAATCTAATGTAAGAATTCATACAGGGGAGAAGCCTTACCCCTGCCTTGATTGTGGGAAAGCTTTGTTAGTGCAGGAGCCTTAACTGTACACCAGCGTGTAAACACTGGAGAGAAACCTTATAGCTGTGATCAGTGTGGAAAGAGCTTCAATAAATCAGTCAACCTGACTACACACCAGCGAACACACACTGGAGAGAAACCTTATAGCTGTGATCAGTGTGGGAAGAGCTTTGCTGTAGTTTCCTCCCTGTCTACACACCAGCAAACACACACTGGAGAGAAGCTTTATAGCTGTGATCAGTGTGGAAAGAGCTTTGCTCTAGCTTCCACCCTGACTGTACACCAGCGAACACACACTGGAGAGAAGCCTTATACATGTGATCATTGTGGAAAGAGCTTTGCTCAATCTGGGAGCCTGACTGCACACAAGCAAACACACACTGGAGAGAAACCTTATAGCTGTGATCAGTGTGGGAAGAGCTTTGCTCTAGCTTCCACCCTGACTAAACAAGCGAACACACAGGAGAGAATGAAGCCTTACATCTGTGATCAGTGACGGAAGCGCTTCAGTCAATAAGGGACCCTTTATTCACACCAGTGAACACTTACTGGAGAAGGAACCTTATGTCTGTCCAGGTGGGAAGAGCTTTGTTTTTATTTTGGGTCAATGAGAAAAAAAACAGAAGGCACAAACATGCTCTATTTCATCTCCCTCCCTTCTTGCACTGTTTCCAGATCCCTAAATAAAGGATCAGTATAAAGCATCTAGTGAACAGTCATATCCATCTCCCATTCTTAAACAGTTGACTTAGTCTGATCACCATGGTAACCTCTGGAGCATAATATGTAGCTCTGATCTAGGATCAGGTCTCCCCTGTTTCTGTAATATCACACATTGATCTACATGGATAAATGTTATCATAGGAAATGTCATAGTGAACCTGTGGGGGGATGTTGATAATTGTATCTTCTTTCATGTACTCATGATACTATTATTATTAAATGTCATTATGTAGAATGTTTCAACAATACGTGTATATTCATGTATTCAATTGATCAATACATTCAATCCATTATCTTCTAAACAAGAAGTTATCACTTAAATGGTGTATTTTATAAATCTGTATTGATTAAAATGATCCTAAATCTAATCCATAATATATTGGATAATTATTTCCATGAGTTCAAGACAAGATCTCTGCATACTGTGTCTTGTAACAACGGTTAATGTAATAACTTTTAGATTTATAATGTAATAAAGCCGGTAAATGTAACATCTTGTTGGTTAATATGATAAAATGTCTAATAACCTTTTCCACCTAATGTAATAAGTTATTGGTATCAGGTAACAACTTTTTTTAATGAATAACGTAATAACTTAAACCGATCATGTAATAACACCTAAACCAATGTTTAATGTGTTACTTCACCAATGTTAATGCACATACCACCCTCCACCAATAACAAACCCACACACACAAACCTATGCCCTTGTACTCTTACACAAACAAGCACACAGTTATAGACACATACATTGATTTAATTTTTGTTAAACGAACAATTCATCTGTAGTTCTTATAGTCAATGAGACAGGGGGCTCGGTCGGGCAAGAGAAAGGAGGATTGGGAAACTGCAAATAACAATAAGCTGAACTCCACTTAGCAGAAACATATTTGTATTAGCAACTATTAATGATTAGTTTATATTGTGTTAAAGTTAAGGGACATCACCCTGCGCGGGGTGAACCATAGTAGGGGACATAAAGAGAAAACACCATCTTGAGAACTCAGTGTCTTGTTTGTAAATTGCTGTAAGTGTAAACTCCGGGTCTCAAACTATATTAAACAAACTAACCTCTGATCAAAGAAGTTTCCTGTGGTCACTTGTATAAACATATACAGAAAGTGTAAGGAATATCTGCCCTGTTATCACTATTTCTATTCATTACGGAATAGTAGGCTGATAAATAGACAAATCATTTGGAGTCCTGCATAAGTAACAATTGTTTGCAGACGGTCATAATACCAAAGAAGAAGACCCCTTCCTTCACAACAGCTCTGCTCGGTGAAGCGCAGCAAGTATGAATGTCCTGACTTCTGCCAAGGTTGCATCGCAGTAAATGCTGCATGGCCACTGCAGACGTCGGATTGAACATACATAAATCAACAGACGTCTCTTTTCCTCTTCTTCTCTGACAACGTTCTCTTCGAGCGTCCACATATTTTTTATTGGCTGAGGCCCAGTAAGAGTGGCCTCGTACTTTGCCACAACTTTGGAAGTATGCTTGGGGTCATTTTCCATTTGGAAGACCCATTTGTGACCAAGCTTTAACTTCCTGACTGATGTCTTGAGATGCTGATTCAATATATCCACATAATTTTTCTACCCTCATGATGCCATCTATTTTGTGAAGTGCACCAGTCCCTCCTGCAGCAAAGCACCCCCACACCATGATATAAATAGTAATGGCATCTATTTTCGGCACTAATTTTGCCATGGTTATGCCATTTTATAGGGTGTTTGGATAAATGCCAAAAATAAGGTCTGTCGTAAACACAGGTTTAGGAGATCTTATAGGTTTTGTTCTACGATCTTTATCAGTTAACGTCACTGCTTGTGAATGTTGAAGAATTTATGTAATAAAAAAAGCATATAAATCACAAAGGCTTCATAATTCATAAAGGTCATATTAACTGACTGCTATTATCTCATAGAACAAACGTATAAGGTCTCCTCAGCCTGTTTAGTTTAGTTTATTTTATTTTATTTTTACAGGGACAGTGCACATTAATCAATGTTTCAGTAAAAGTGCCGGTTTTAGCCAGCCGGCTAATTTTCAACCGCAGTCCCTGGGCAGGTTATTAAAAACAATTACAATATAGACAATAGCACCATAGAACAAGCAAGACATAGCAACATAGGACAAGCAAGACATAGCATACAGACAGAGCAACATAGAACAAAAAGCAGCAAGACAAAATTCATAAAAGCAACAAAGTGTTTCCACACCTCACAAGCTACAGACAACAGACAACATGGAAAGCGGCAACACACAGCTAGGGACCATGTTCACAAATCTGATTGACCTTTAGCCAGGTCTTCAAGCATTTTGTGAAAGTGTGATATGTGGTGCAGTTATGTGTGTCTGATGGCAGTGTATTCCAGACATGGGAAGCTCTCACAGAGAATGCAGATTTACTAAAGGTGCTTTTCCTCAGGGGAACTATACAGTCACCTCTCATGGCAGACCTTGTGGATCTGCTGCCATATGTCTGGGTTTTCTGTTTAACAAAAATATTGAGTGGAGGGGGAGCCAGGCCATTAAGGATCTTGAATACAAGACATGCGTCGGTGTATTGCACAAGATTTTCCCAACTCAAGAGCTCATGCTTTCTAAGGATGTGACAATGATGATGGCTATTGGGCTTCCTATCAAGCACTTTGAGAGCCTATTTGTAGACAGACTGAATAGGTTTTAATGTTGTACAGCAAGCTTGGGCCCAACTAGTCAAGCAGTATGTTAAGTGGGGGAGTATCATAGATTTGAAGTACAGTTTTGCTACCTCTGTAGTCAAACAATTTCGTATAAATCGGAAATTAGCTAGATTGAATTTAGTTATTTGAATTACCTTTTTCACATGCTTTTTAAAAGAGAGGTTGGAATCAAGTATGATGCCAAGGTACTTCAAATCGGATACCACCTGGAGCTTCTCCCCTGACACATAGACATCTGGCTCAGTAGCATCTGTTGCCCTCTTTGTGAAGAACATGCAAACAGTTTTTTTCACATTGAGATGCAAACACGAGTCACTGAGCCACTTTGTAACCTGGACCATTACAGTAGTGAGTTCTTGTGCAGCTTGTTGTTTGCTCTTTGCATGCACATATATCACTGTATCATCTGCATACATTTGAACTTCAGACCCAGTACAGACAGAAGGCAGATCATTAATGTACAGGCTGAACAGGAGGGGCCCCAGTATTGACCCTTGGGGCACGCCCACATCATAGCTACGAGTGGGCGACAGCTCATTGCTCACTCTGACACACTGAGTTCTGCCTTCAAGGTATGATTTCATCCATCTCAAGGCATCAGGGGAAAAAAAAAAAAAAAGTTGAACTTGGACAATTTTGTGATGAGAATCTCATGGTTAACAGTATCAAAAGCCTTCCTTAGGTCCAGAAACACAGCCCCAATAGCACCCCCTTTGTCCATCTTGGACTTCACATTTTCCAGAAGAAAGCAGTTGGCTGTTTCTGTGGAGTGTTTCGCTCTGAAGCCAAACTGCATGGAGTGTAATGTGAAGGGGCTGTTGTTGAGGTGGGCAATCAGTTGTTCTGCTACACACTTTTCAACAACCTTTGACACCACAGGTAGTATACTAATGGGCCTGTAGTTACTCACGTCAGCAGGGTCGCCTGATTTAAAGATGGCCGTTATTATGGCCGACTTCCATACCCTTGGAAACACACCGAGACCAATAAATGTGTTGGTGACCTTAGTAATGGGGCCAATGAGTGACTCTTTGTAGTTTTTAAGAAAGGTAGAGTCCATCCCAAACACATCTTTGGCTTTAGAGTTCTTTAGTGAGCTAATCACCTTGTTCACCTTTGACTCAGAAACCTCCCTTATGATGAAGACAGGTTGAGTGTCATTCACTAGCACTGAGCCCAAGAAATCAGTGGAGGGGTTCTGTGTCAGTAACCTGACAGAGTCAATAAAGTAGGAATTGAAGGCTGTTGCTATTTCAACTGCATCCTGTGTTAGATTGTTATTCACCATGATTTCTAGTCTTTTTGCAGTGTTACTATGGTCTTTCCCTGTTAACTTTTTTAGATTCTCCCATATCAATTTAGAATTTCCCTTTGCTTCACCAATTATGTTAATAAAAAAGTTTGCCTTGGCCTGTCTGATTTCTTTTATCACCTTATTTCTCAACATGGTAAACCTACGTCTGTCATGCTCTAATTTAGATTTTAGGGCTATTTTTAGAGCATAATCTCGTTCTTTCATCAATTTCCAGATTTCTCCATTTAGCCAAGGAAGAGTGCTCTTTTGGCCAGGTTTGGATTTGATTTTCTTTAGGAAGCCATTTATTGTAGTCTGGATTGTGGATAGAAAAACCTGACTATCAGCTTCCACGTCTGTATAGGACAAGAGATCATTCCAGTTTATTCCCTTAATTGCTTTTTCAAAATAGTTTAATTCACTCTTAGGTATTCTGAGTTGATCCGGCTTTCTAACAGTAGAGGTTAAACCTGCTCTTAGACAGCTTTCTGGCTATAAGTGTCAGATTATGAACAGACAGCCCAGTAACCATATTGAATGATTTAGTCACTCTCTCTGGTTTATTACTGAACACCAAATCACCCTGGTTGGCCCTTTAACTAGCTGTGTAAGGTCAAAGGTATTAGTGATCCATTTGAGGGTTTTCCTACAACACTTGTCTTCATAATTAATGTTAAAATCTCCCATTAAGATGACCTCTTTCCCAAAATCACATTCCCTAAGCATGGTATTAAACTGATCAAAAAACACACTTTTGGTGGAAGGTGGCCTATACATTTCAATGAGGGTAAAAGACATTTGGGGAGACAGTGTAACGTTCAGGCCGATACATTGTAGTTCATTATCACATGACCACCCAATTTGTTTACATCGGATATGTTCTTTAATGTAAATCATCACACCCCCTCCTCTTCTTTCAATCCTGTCTCTCCTGAAAACATTGTAGCCAGGCACAATCAAAGCAGCATATGGAGAGTGTTTATGGAGCCATGTCTCTGAGAGGCAGAGAAAGTCAAGGTTGGAGTGTGTGAGTAGATGTTGAATTTGATCACTTTTTGGAATGACACTACGAATGTTCAAGTGCCCCCCTAGAAGTCCCTTGGGCTTAGCTCGTGGGTCCCAGATGACTCGAGAGTGATTGACACATTAAAAAAAGTTAAATTTTCTGTGTTTTCTGACGGCTGGGTTTAGTCCGTTTTGTTTCGTTTTGATTAGGGGCAGTTCGGTAGCGCAATTAACAATCCCTCCCGCCTGCACTGGATGCGGGAAACTAATTCAAATAGCTTGCGTACCAGAAGCAGAGTCAGGGATCGCATATAGCGACTCTGGTATGTTTGAAGAGTCAAAATCTATCCTGGAGCCAGGTGAGTCGAGAGAAACCATAGGACCATAGCACTCACCCACTTCCACAGCGGCGACGACCAGTGGACGAGGCCTTCCACCGCTCTCCACTCCGGTGCGTATCACTGGCTCGGTGATATTGGGCCCAGGATTGAGTAGTACATCCCCGGAGAGCAGGAGGGTAGTGAACAGGTAGTTTAACAGTTTCCGATAAATGTTGGACTTGTGTTTGTTACGCCTAAGCGGTTCAGTAGAATAAGGAGCGAGGTAGACTTGCGAGCGGTGAACCAATGTGTTTGGTGTTGATATTCTCCGGTAGTAGACTGATTGTGTCATCCCAGCAAGGACGCACTGAGATTATCAGTAGAGCAGCTACATAACTGACAATCATGGCAGAGTACTGGAGATAAAACACATAATTGCGCTTTAACTCTTTGCATGAGTTACTTAGCTGGGGTCGGCGTACACCTGATGGTTATCTTATTTTTGGTATTTATTCCAAAACCCAAATTTTTTCCATTGGGATGGATGAACGAGCCAAAGGTAACTCATTTTTGGTTTTAATTCTACAAGCTGGCGAGATCTAAAGCTCTGTTTAGCTCAACGTGGAAATGATTGGTTGACGGTAAGTGGGGGCGGTACTTCCTGTATAAACACAAACTCCCTTCCTTGACTACTTCCTTCCAGCAGTGTGTATCAGGGAGATTCCTAGATGTGAGAAGTGTGCAGGAGGACCTGAGAGAAAGGAATGTGTAGTATTGATGTAAAAAGTTGTGTGTATAACCTGTAGGGGTACACATGGTGCTGGAGATCAGATGTGTCCGGTGAGAGAAAGACAGGTTGAGGTTACCAGGATCACAGTAGTGCAGAAGGTGTTGTATGCTGAGGCAGTGAAGAGAGTAGTAGAGGAAGATGGGTCCAGGGTGAGGGATCCTGAGAGGATCCCTGTGATTAGGCGGAGGTCAATAGAGAGTGATAGGAATAACATGCTTCAGTAAGTTTTGGCCAAGTTCATGGCCATGGTTGTCAACTGTACCACAGGAATAGAATGTAAAACACAGTGGATAGATGTTGTGGTGGCAGCTGTTGAGAAGTACTTGGTTGTATAATATTTTACTGCAGAGTTTACTGCAAGGTGTTTTGAAGGATAATATCCCATCCTCCCAGGATGCTGGCCTGGTGTTGAATCAGAGGGCCAAAGTAGTGGAATAATGATGAGGTTTTAATGGGTGTAGGGTTAGTTGGTTTTTCACAAAGTGTAATGAATTAATAATACAGAATAGTAGGCTGATACACAGCCAACACACTAGGTGGGGGCGTGCACCTATAGTCATTGTTTTGCGGACCGCCATAACACTAAAGAAGGAGAAGACCACTTCTTTCTCAACATCTCTGGATCTGGTCTGTAAAGCGGAATAATTAAAAATCAATCCAATTTTATTGGTCACATACTTGTGTTTAGCAGATGTTATAGCGGGTGTAGCGAAATGCTTGTAACACACTGACTACTTCGGAGGTTGCATTGCAGTAAATGCTGCATGGTTCGCAGCACGTATAGCTTGTAATTTGTCTGCTATTTTTTAGGCTACACTTACTGGGCCTCAGACAATTAAAACTATCTGGAATCTCGGAAGAGGACGTTGTTGTTCCAACAGACTCTGGGGTAGAGGTAGACGACAACAGTATTTTTGGTGAATAGGGTGTTGGACGTTTTATTGACTTTAATAGATTACAATCTTATCCAGGATCTTTCTGAAGTAAGATTAGGCTACATCAGACATATATTTGTCACAACGTAAGTCGAGTGTTGATATTTAAATGTACGTTTGTTCTGGTCTAGCTTTATCTGAACGCGGTAGCAAAGAAAGTAACTAGTGCAGGCTAGCTACAGATTTACTGTCACGTTTTTTATTTGAAGAAACTTTGAAGAAAGAACGGCTTCAACCATGGATCGGGTAAGTTATGTCGACTTACTAACCGTTTTCCTACTGTGGTGTATAACATGTGTTGATAAAAGGATATTAGAAGGGTGAGCCGGTTAAGGATCGAGTCAGACCAGGTGTTAAAATTGTACGACAAGCGACAGTTTATTTCAGAGGGAGAATATCTGATACACGTAAATACGGCTCTTCCGTTAGTTCGTGTTGGAACAGCAGGCAGAGAGCGCGTAAACAGTCAGCACAGCCCTTATATACGTCACAGAAAGTAGGTTGACTCTAGGAAGATCGGATCTCCGGATTGGTTCAGCTGGTTGTAGTCTGTAGTCTTCCGCCATTGGCTCAGTTGTCTGTCCGTCATCGTAGAATCTTCTTCGGGCACACAGTGTTCGTTTAAAAGGGAGATTATGTGTGTAATGTGGGAGCTATCCTGTAGGGGACCCCACAGGCTTTACTGTGAAAATACGTTGCTATGTGTTGTCTCAGTTATAACAATGCAATAGCCACGTATTTAGCAGTAGATTGGTCTCCTGCATAATAGCAATTCTTTACAAAACCCTCTCTTCACGTCTCACCAGAGACGTGACACAACCTAACTAGGTCCAGACACAAAGAGAAACTTCTCCCAAAAGGACTATGAAATAAGGCACGGTATTAAACAGAAATAGATATTTATGTATTACCATCATGTTCTCCATTCAATCCCACTATGTACTAAGTTGGCTACCAGCCACCTAGGAACTTACAACCCTCATTTAACAGAGCGGAGAACAGCTCAAAATAAAAGTAAAAATTATTGTCCACATTAGCCAGCTTTTTCCAGCAGGAAAAAGTTGTGATACCCTCTCTTCACATCTCTTAAGAGATGTGATATAGTCCAGATACATTACTCCAAGCAAAAACGAAGACATAATCCAAAAAGGAAAAATATCCTAAACTAGGTATGTCTATCCGGAAATGGCCCACAAAGAAAAATAATTTCCCCCTCTTCCCATCCCAGATGGGACACGACATACAATGGAGAAGCTTAATCAATAAAAGCAACTGGATCCCCCTCCTAAAATTGCTGCAAAAACTGAGATGGGTCTCATGCTCCATACCGTTATCTCGCACCTGGCTCCTGTTATCTAACCAAAAAGACCGCTTGTTCTCGCAACCCCACGCTCTGAATGTGCCCTTCCTTCTGTATTTTTCCAGCATCAGAAAGTTCCATGGCCCTGATACTTTTAACAATGTTTCAAATCAGCTAGGTAGCATAACACATACATACATCCACACCAGGCAACAGCAGATAATATTCAATCATATATATGGTAATGGCTATAATGTAAAATAACCCCAAGGGTGTGAACAAAAACTCAGCAATGAATCACATAACAGTTACAAAGTTTAAACTACCCTCATGTCAAAAGAGAACAGCTCATTCAAAAACAGAACAAAAGAAAATAGTGTGAAATTTAGGTCCCCCTTTTGACTCCCGCTAGGGTGTCACTAAATTATCCTTTATTTCAGCAGTCATAGCATTTCATGAAAATAATAAAAAGTTTATTACTAATAACAAGTTATATATGCCTTTGTTGTATGCCTTTGTTCCCCCCAAGGGTGTCACTCATCAAAAACAGGATAAAACTTTATTGTTATTGACATGTAAGATGTAGGATAAAACTTTGGTCATGGATAACAGAGTAAAGAATTATTAGAAACCATCTGGTCCTCTCAGCTACTCCTATCCTGTACCAGGTGGGCTCCTTGCCACCCAGGGACTCCAAACCATGTGTCATCATCAGTCAGTCCCATCCTCCCCTGAAAGCATGCGTCCGTATCAGCGTCGCCAACTGGAGCATCAAGCAAAGGCATATGCCTGAAGCCCTCACCACATCTGTAACAGACTTCTCAAAACACGGTATGATGCAAGCAGCACACCACATCAATAACAAATAATACAAGAATTAGGGTCAGAAATCCAGTAACCATCATACCAGTGCACTTACCAAACCAGGCCAAGAGAACAGACTCCTCCACCCCCCCCCCCGTGGACCTCATCTTAGCAGACAGTGCATCAAGCCCGCCTTAGATTGTGAAGTTTAAAAACTATCATCTGAACTGGTATTATTAGGAATATATGTGCAACATTGTTTACCGAACATCTTGCAGACGTCCCCTGACTGGCAAGAAGCATATTCAAGGCAAGTCTATTCTGTCTGGAAACCCCAAATGTGGCCTCAAGCTGTTCAGACATACTAGTGAGTGCATCACGGGAGTAATTCACAAAACGCTGTTGATTATAGTAGATATAATTAATCCATGCAGTCTGTCTAGCATCCACCATGGCTGGACCCATAGTAGGTAGTAAGTGCCAGAGTCCATCATTCCTACCCAAGGCCTGAAACTCATGAGGAATCCCCACTGGCACTCCCAACAGGTTAGTGTGTATGTCCTCTGTCCATGGAGCACTACTACATCTATGTCTCCCATGGGATGGAATGTTTTCAGGTCCCCTGGTTACAGAACTCAGCAGCTGTTCAGCAACAACATCAACAATGGTCAGTGGAATTATCAAACTGGTCAGACCACACGTACCTTGCCATTCTCCTCTAAGAATGTGTCTCAGCACTCTTTTGGCTCCACTCATCCAACATACATCAGCCAGACCACTAGTTTGGTTTAGGCCTGTAACTGGCCAAGTGGAATTAATGGTTATGTTACTCCTGCAATCAGCTTCAGGCAATCTCCCATAATCAATACCATTACCTGTACCCGTGATGCACTCGTAATTGCCCTCAACACCCCAAGAGGCCCGATGAGGAGGTACTGCAGGAAACACAAGGCTCAAAGAGGAACAGAGGGTTGAATTGGGCTTAACCTGGTAAAAACTTCTCAGAATACACAACCACCCCTCTCCTTCTCCTACTGCAAATGGGTGTGTAGCCAGAACAGGTCTAGCATAACTACAAATAATACAGTCCTTTCTTCTCAGGGTTTTAGCTGTGTACCTCATATAAGACAGCCACAAATTGTCCCTACTATCAAAACCAGTCTCAGTTTCTAATTGATCCATAGCCGAATAGTCTCTAACATTAATTACCTGAATGGTATTTTTAACACAGTGGTGGTAGAGGAGTGTGTCCGGCCACCTCTGGTCTTGGCAGTACCTTAATAGAAAACACACCCATCATGTCTGTCCTCGTCCTTTGTAGTCCGAGGGTGTGAGTGCCTGCATCAGAGAGCTTAATAGTTTTGATGGTTAGTAGGATTTCATCACCTTTACAAAGTTCAACATTGCTCCCAGGTTTCCCCATATCATGGAAAACCTATCCACCCTTGTGGGATCCCCCATGCTATAAGGATACCCTCTTCTCCAATCCTAGAACTGTGCGAAGTCGGTTATCATGTAATCTCTACTCTAACTTCTTGTCTACCCAGATCTAGGGATCTCTTATGCTTATTTTGGAACAAAATACACATCGCTTAGCCAGAGCCAGACACATCTTCACTTCTATGAACAAAAACAGGGGTGATAGGACAGGTAGGGTTGCTTCATTCGAGAGTTGGCCCCCGGAATTCTGTTAATTCCAGTTCTTCTCCCGAACTCTGTTTATTGTCCGACAGTGAAAAAAGTGTCTTACCCTTCTGCCGTGCGATATGAATCTGGGTAGCTCTTTCAGCTAGCTATCACCAGGGGTCTTCTATGGTCCCCAAGCCTCTGGGGACTGGATTGAGTGACTTCACCTGTAGTTCACCTGTAATGCATAAAATCCTGGACATACAGGCTTGGTTAACAAACAATTTCTCATATGTTTTATCTGATTTTATCTTTAACTTCTATTCCCAATTGTTAGCTTACATATTTTTTTTTTTTTATTAGTTTCTTATCCAATAAGCCCCATCCTATCCTAGACCACAATTTACCCATCCCCCTTTTGATACCTGACTCTGCCCAGGTATCAACCTTACCTACTCTAAATAATGACTTAGGTAAGATTAGTATATTATCCTTATGTCTGACATCATCATGAAGGAGCCCCTTTTAGTTTTCCACATGTCCAATTCTCCCTTGGGCGTCAATCCAGTACCAATTCCCTGTCAAGTTTCTTATCTACTTAAGAACTATCTGCGCTACTTATATATTTTCTTAAATATATATTTACCAATTTAAACCCTTTCTCTCATATTTCTCAAATACCACTAAGCTTCTAACTGTTTGACTTTATCTAAAATCATGTCTATGAGTGTCAATCTCTAAAGTCCTTACATTTCCTTAATCAACCTAACAATAATCCTAAATCATCACAGATGTCCTATATACCTGTTAATTTTAATACTATTTTTTTTTTTTAACCCCTAAATGGTCAAAAAAAAAAATCAAAACAAATGCTTATCATATCAAAATCCTTCCTTCAAGGACCCTCAGTATTCTATCTGACAATAACATGAATTTAATATATGTTGCAGAGTGCAGAATTCCTTATCTACAGTAATTTATCACCCCTAAGAACTGAAACTTATTTTTCTATGTAATTCCCTGCCCTATTGGCTTAATATATCTCCTATCCTAACCTCCTAACCTAAACTCCTTTATAATGAATTTACCTTAAAACTAGTATCTCAATATGACCACATTCATTATACCAATGACTCTCCCCCAAGGCTGATCAGACCTTAGAAGACAGTCATGATAAGGTCCATGAGTCAACCCACCCTTTTATAGTCAAGTTCTATACTACATTAGACATATCAAAGAACCCTTTATCCTTAAAATCCAAATTCACTTGTGTAATTTAAAACTCATAAAATAAAAACTCATAAAGTTCCATATTTGAGCGTGTCTCTTTAAAATACCTTTGCACCAAAACAAATAGTCCTAACAAATGTTTTATGTGTATATATTTGCAAACCTTAATGATTAATCAAAACTTCCAGGCCTTTCCAATTTGGTCGTTTATGGCCTCATTCTCCCCATGACTATAATCCCAGATATTTAATAAAAATAACGTATTTTCCCTTGGCTCCTTCAACTCACATTTACATCTCAATAAAACAAAACACCATCTGCGTGTTCCTCAAGGAAAAACAACTTGCCCCTGTTACGTATGTCTACGTATCAAGGGAAATGTTCAAATAACCAAATTCAACCTCGCTAGTTTACCGAAACATGTACAATTATGTTTTACCATAGAGGTTGCTTTTCACCATTAATACCCTGACACCGTTCCACATAATGGAAACAGTGCTCAAATTCACTGGTGCTATTCAAACGATCAAACCAAGAATCAACAACCATCAGAATCCACCATCGCGATGTTTTATGACTCAGACATCCAATCCCTCTCTCTCACGGCACAATTACAGTCCAAATAAACGCCACAAATCAATGATACCCACCCAGCGAATCAGCTGCTAGTTTTTAGCATCTTTCCTGACGATTTACATACTCCTTTTTTAAAATGTATTTCGAAATGTTTATCATCTTCTGAAAAGTGACTCAACATTAACGCCCTCACCTTCTCTAAAGGACACTAACCATTTTCTCTGTCACCCCCAGTCAAGACATTATTTCCGTGGCGACGGAAACCTCGCAAGTGATGTCATCAACAAGCGCTCAATCTTGACTCATTTCGCAACGATTTTCAACTCATTGTAAATAATGGTTGGCTGTCTGCAACAACAGTATTTCGGGTTCGATAAACCAAACCTAATTTATCACATCTGTTGAATCCTGATTTAGAGTTTACAACATCAATCAACATCTCTCAATTCGCTAATCTTATAAAAACATTTCGATGGACACAAATCTATCGTAATTGTTCCCCCGTTATTATTCAGAATTAATTTGATTTAAGTTACTGTCTCGTCTTTGAATTAGCATTTTTAATTACGACTCTTTTCCCAATGTATTATTCCCAACAAATAATTTAGTGAACAGACATCGCCTTGCATCAAAATCTCCGTTCTTATATTAAGTTGAATGAATTAGTCTTTCAATTTGAACCAAACAAACTATTTAAAACGTTCAGTTTATATCTTATACCAATACTAGTGACTATAACTTTCTCTGCAAAACAATTAGTTTAATTAAAACCAAAAACTCAGACATATATAACTACTCTTTACACCTCAGCTGGGAACCGAACCCCGGCCTCCCACGTGGCAGGCGAGAACTCCACCACTGAACCACCAATGCTATGGAACTGAGATTCTCCGCAAATAGACCCAATTTACAGTTATCTGTATTTGTTACTCCGGCATCTGAACAACAGAAAATAGCACTAATTTAAACGCCCAAAGTTTTCCCTCAATTAGGATTCTCATTAATCTCGCTCCCTTCGTATCTGACCCTTCTTTCTTAAATACGTGAATTTTGTTCTTTTCTGCCTCTTTCTCTCTTAACCCACATTCCATTGTTTTCAACTGGACCCCGGTTGGCAGTCCCCCTCCTAGGTAACCTGCTTGCGTCCATCTTAACTTTACTCCCTCCCAGACTTTCTTTATATCCTTCCACTGTCCCTTTCCCCCTGATCTATATTCCATTTTTTTGTCTAGGAACTCATTAAACTTCAGCTTTGGAGTATTGGGGGTCGCCATTGTGAATTTTTAATCGTGATTCAATTTAATTCAATCGGAAATTAATCGTAACTTAATCGGAATTTTACCAGACTACTTGAATATAATTAAAATATACTTAGCCCGTCGTTAGTTAATAACAACGATGTATTCGAGGAGACACTATTGCTCACACTCTGCCTTATCTCAGAGCTTTTCCTTGTATATTCAGTTCGAGAAAAACGATTGGGTTGGTATAGCTTTCGTGGAGCGCGCAACCAAGGGATCTATTCGACTATATAGTCGCAATATTAAATATTATATTCAGATCTTATTTCAATTATACATCAGTCATTTTGTTCCTGATTATACATTTTACACAGAAGTTATAGATACATACAACACAGAATTTTCGGATTTATTCAATAACCCTTCTTGAGTTCTCTCTCTCTCTCTCTCTCTCTGTCTCTCAAACCATCAACAATCTTAATGGAGACGATTACAACCACATTACATTTTAATATGAACAGTTACAAATACACGTTATCTCTCTGACCCCTATCAGCTTATCTTTATCATTGGACCTCTTATCAGACTGGACTTCGACCGAGTCGCGGGACAACCTCGGCGCCAGGTTTAATGAATAGCAATTAGCTATCCCCTTACTGATATCTATCCCTAATCTCTATCGTGCTGATCCCTATCAGAATTATACACATGTCCGACCCCTATTAAAATTATCTCTGACCCCTATCGAAACTAATAATTACACATGTTCGATCCCTATCAGAATTATCTTTAACCCCTATCGGAACAACAGGCCTCAAAAGTGATCCCTCATCATTGAAAGCTATCAGACTGCGCTGACCGGGTCACGGGACAAAATTACAATTTATCCCCTCGGCGCCAGATTTAATGAATAGTAATCAGCTATCCCCTTACTGATATCTCATCAATGATTTAATCACCCGGCCGTCGCCGGTTTGTACCACATATGTTCACTCTACTGTTCTTTGACTCGTCAGCAAATTATAAATTTACACAAGAATTCATACTTACTCGGAAATACTGATCAGAATTTAGACAGACTATACGACAATATGCAAAGTTTGATTTAACAGGTTTTGCTTACCTTGTTTATGGTGCACCTTTTAGATCAGTTTCCCGAGTTGAGCAGAATTATTGTCCTCCCCCGAATTTCTTTCACCCGTCTCTTTTTTGGAACCGTCCTTCCGTCACTCTCCTTCTCACACCCAATCAACTCACTTCGACCGGACCGTTATTCAACCATCCTCTGGCTACCATGTTTTGTTGATAAAAGGATATTAGAAGGGTGAGCCGGTTAAGGATCGATTCAGACCAGGTGTTAAAATTGTACGACAAGCGACAGTTTATTTCAGAGGGAGAATATCTGGTACACGTAAATACGGCTCTTCCGTTAGTTCGTGTTGGAACAGCAGGCAGAGAGCGCGTAAACAGTCAGCACAGCCCTTATATACGTCACAGAAAGTAGGTTGACTCTAGAAAGATCGGATCTACGGATTGGTTCAGCTGGTTGTAGTCTTCCGCCATTGGCTCAGTTGTCTGTCCGTCATCGTAGAATCTTCTTCGGGCACACAGTGTTCGTTTAAAAGGGAGATTATGTGTGTAATGTGGGAGCTATCCTGTAGGGGACCCCACAGGCTTTACTGTGAAAATACGTTGCTATGTGTTGTCTCAGTTATAACAATGCAATAGCCACGTATTTAGCAGTAGATTGGTCTCCTGCATAATAGCAATTCTTTACACATGTCTAGTTTAATCATCTTCGATCTTCCATATCTCTTTGTTCCAGTTGAACAGTTGGACAAAATAAACAATGGTGGTAATAAACACGTGGGATATTTTGTCCTTCAGCAAAGTAGCCTACTAGCCCAAAGCGCACAGATTGATAAAAGGCAATGCGCAACAAGCAGGTAAAGTCAGAACCATGGAGAAATAATGAGGACAAAGCTACAACTTGCAGTAGCGGTGTGTAGGTAAAAATCACCAGGGAAGAAAGCCAGAAAAATAGCCATATTACATGTTGTGATAATTGCGTTGTTATAACCTGTTAGTTCATATGCCTTGACACAGCTGAGACAAGAAGACAGTGGCAGAATACATTCAACCAGACCTTTGTTACATCATAAAGCTAGAGAGCAACATCTGTCCTGTTAAGTTCACAAGAAATGTTGCATGTAACAGTTACATGACCTTCAGAATGGTCGAGCAAGTGAATGTTTCTGACATTTCAGGAAACTAAACAACTATTGATTTAGAGTTACTGAAAAGTAAACAGGTGCTTCCTCCACTGTTAAAGCACCATTTCAACTTCAACATCATCTAATTTAGTGACAACTAAAAGATACCAAAAACCAGGGGTGCAACGTTCACTGGGATTGAGTGTATCTGCAGGAACAGTCACACCCATGGCCCTCACGCTAGCTCCACTTCTACCTACATAATATGTTAAGGAATCCCTAGTTATCTTTCTGTCCTCCCTAACTGTGCACTTGTTCACTTTCCTTCACTGATTTGAAAGGAAATGGCTGTTATAAAACATATGGTGGATTCTCCCACTATCACATGACTCCACCAATCCAATGACGTTTTTTTCTCTCTTTGGTACAATTGTCATAAGTATGTTGTAGATTTTCGTAACTGTAAGTACAACGATGTTCCTGTCATTTGTTAACAATACATTTAACTATCATTTAATCAAACTGATAAAAACTGATAAGCAAAATTATCAAGCGTCAAGTTTACATACCAGTATTTATTTATTTTTTGAATGAAATTTGAAAAGATGTAGTGTACAATGTACTGCTGAAATACTTGGGTGGTAAATTACAGTTTATTACACTCATTTTCTGAATGTTGACCGTTTTAAATGTGGATGCTGTTACAGTAATAAGACAAGTGGAGCTTAAGCAATGTTACATGGGGCAGAAATTGCACCAGGCTGCACCCATACCTTTTTACTGTGGGTTTCTACTACATGTTACAATACCCACATATCTGATGGTTTCTTCTATGTATTTACTGTATAAGGATACTGAAACTATGAGACTGACATTTTCTCAACATTCTCCAAGTGGGATAACTAGCAGCAGTAGTTCTGGTGTTTAGGTTTTTCAACATTAGTTCTGCCTAAACCAAGATTAACTCAGGGGTGAAAGATGTGTTCAACTCTAATGAATACTCAATCAAAGCTTCTGAGCATTAGAATTGTTATACATTTGTGGAAAGTAGTGAACAGTTACACACTTCAGGAGAAAGGAGGTATTATAAGGATGCAGCCATCAATCAGAGATTTAGACTAATCAAATGTTTGGTCTAATGATATTCTATGTACAATACTTCCTGTGGTCACCAGGACAGAGCTAGTCCGTCCCCCTCCACCCTGCCGGAGTCCCCTGGTCACAACTCTCCTGGTATCGCCTTACTGCTGGATCTGAAGAGGGTTTCTGTGCTGCTGGTCGACTGCAGGAAAACACCAGGGCAGAGTGGAACTGTGAGAGAAGGACACGAGGAGGGGGAGGGAGATGGAGATCTGATTTCATCAAGTAAGAACAGTGGGGGGTGTGGATTAGACTGCAATCTGATTCTGCATCTTCTGTTAATTGATGGAAAAACAGTAAACACTCAGTGGCCAGTAAATTCAGTCCAGTTTCGTGTACGGAGGGGAATGTACCTAATAAATTGTTTGATGATAAGGGCAGCAGGTAGCCTCCTGGTTAAGAGTGTTGGGACACTAATCAAAAGGTTGCTTGTTACAATGTCTGAGGCGACAAGGTGAAAAATCTGTATGTGCCCTTGAACAAGGTACTAAACCCTAATTGCTCCTGTAAATTGCTCTTGATAAGAGCGTCTGCTAAATAATAAAACAATAAAAAATAAACGTTTTGGAAATATGGGTTCATATACAAATACTAACTATTCAAGGTCTTTATTTTACAGGGGACACCCCTAACCATCGTTCTCTTAGTGGGAGGGGCTTATCGTCTGGGGAGCCTAAACAACATGTTGCTGAGGAGACAGAGAAGAGTCTCTCCAGATCAGAACATCTCAAGAAACACCAGCAGGGACACACAGGGAAGAAACCTCACCACTGCTGCTCTGACTGTGGGAAGAGTTTCACAAGCCAGAGTGGCTTCATTATTCACTGTGATCAGTGTGGGAAGAGTTTTGCTGCATCTAACACCTTCAAATCTAATGTAAGAATTCATACAGGAGAGAAGCTTTATAGCTGTGATCAGTGTGGGAAGAGCTTCAATCATTCAGGCAGCCTGACTACACACCAGCTAACACACACAGGAGAGAGGCCTTATAGCTGTGATCAGTGTGGAAAGAGCTTTGCTGCAGCTTCCGCCCTGACTACACACCAGCGAACACACACAGGAGAGAAGCCTTATAGCTGTGATCAGTGTGGAAAGAGCTTTGCTGTAGCTTCCAGCCTGATTAGACACCAGCTAACACACACAGGAGAGAAGCCTTATAGCTGTGATCAGTGTGGAAAGAGCTTTGCTGTATCTTCCGCCCTGATTGTACACCAGCGTGTACACACCGGAGAGAAGCCTTATAGCTGTGATCAGTGTGGAAAGAGCTTTGCTGTAGCTTCCTCCCTGATTATACACCAGCGTGTACACACAGGAGAGAAGCCTTATAGCTGTGATCAGTGTGGGAAGAGCTTTGCTGCAGCTTCCGCCCTGACTACACACCAGCGAACACACACAGGAGAGAAGCCTTATAGCTGTGATCAGTGTGGAAAGAGCTTTGCTGTATCAGGAAAACTAACTAGACACCAGCTAACACACACAGCTGAGTGTGGGAAGAGCTTTGCTGTATCTTCTCCCTGATAGCTGTGGAGAGAAGCCTTATAGCTGTGATCAGTGTGGGAAGAGCTTTGCTGTATCTTCCGCCCTGATTGTACACCAGCGTGTACACACAGGAGAGAAGCCTTATAGCTGTGATCAGTGTGGGAAGAGCTTTGCTGCAGCTTCCGCCCTGACTACACACCAGCGAACACACACAGGAGAGAAGCCTTATAGCTGTGATCAGTGTGGAAAGAGCTTTGCTGTATCAGGAAAACTAACTAGACACCAGCTAACACACACAGGAGAGAGGCCTTATAGCTGTGATCAGTGTGGGAAGAGCTTTACTGTAGCTTCCAACCTGATTAGACACCAGGTAACACACACAGGAGAGAGAACTTATGTCTGTCTATGTGGGAAGAGCTTTGCTCGAGCTTCCTCCCTAACTATACACCAGCGAACGCACACTGGAGAGAGGCCTTATAGCTGTGATCAGTGTGGAAAGAGCTTTGCTGTATCAGAAAAACTAACTACACATCAGCGAACACACACATTAGAGAGGCCTTGCACACTGGTGAGAAAGACGCCTTATATCTGTGATCAGTGTGGGAAGCGTGTCAGTCAGTTATGGACCCTTTATTCACACCTGTAAGGGTTTTCCTGTGGTGAAGTAGAGGTGGACCAAAACGCAGCGTGGTTATATTGATTCATGTTTAATAAAAACAGATAAACATGAACACTACAAAACAATAAACGTGGAAAACCAAAAACAGCCCTATATGGTGCAAAACACAGAGACAGGAACAATCACCCACAAACACACAGTGAAACCCAGGCTACCTAAGTATGATTCTCAATCAGAGATAACTAATGACACCTGCCTCTGATTGAGAACCATACTAGGCCGAAACATAGAAATACCCCAAAACATAGAAAAACAAACATAGACTGCCCACCCAACTCACGCCCTGACCATACTAAAATAAATACAAAACAAAGGAAATAAAGGTCAGAACGTGACAACACCAGTGAAGACACACTGGAGAAGGAACCTTATGTCTGTCCAGGTGGGAAGAGCTTTGTTTATTTAGGGCCAGTGAGAAAACAACAGAAAGCACAAACATGCTGTATTTCATCTCCCTCCCATCTGGCACCGGTTCCAGATCCCTAAATAAAGGATCAGTAGAAAACATCTAGTAAACAGTCATATCCATCTCCCATTCTTAAATAGTTTCCTCAGTCTGATCACCATGGTAACCTCTGTGCAGCATAATATGCAGCTCTGATCTAGGATCAGGTCTCCCCTGTTTCTGTAATATCACACATTGATCTACATGGATAAATGTTATCATAGGAAATGTCATAGTGAACCTGTGGGGGATGTTGATAATTGTATCTTCTTTCATGTACTCATGAGAATACTATTATTAAATGTCATTATGTAGAATAATATTTCAACAATACGTGTATATTCATGTATTCAATTGATCAATACATTCAATCCAATTATCTTCTAAACAAGAAGTTATCACTTAAATTGTGTATTTTATAAATCTGTATTGATTAAAATGATCCTAAATCTAATCCATAATATATTGGATAATTATTTCCATGAGTTCAAGGCAAGATCTCTGCATACTGTGTCTTGTAACAACGGTTAATGTAATAACTTTTAGATTTATAATGTAATAAAACTGGTAAATGTAACATCTTGTTGGTTAATATGTTAAAATGTTGTCTAATAACCTTTTCCACTTAATGTAATAAGTTATTGGTATCAAGTAACAACTGTTTTTAATGAATAATGTAATAACTTAAACCGATCATGTAATAACACCTAAACCAATGTTTAATGTGTTACTTCACCAATGTTAATGCACATACCACCCTCCACCAATTACAAACCCACACACACAAACCTATGCCCTTGTACTCTTACACAAACAAGCACACAGTTATAGACACATTGATAAAAAAAAAATGAAATAACAATTAATCGGTAGTTCTTATAGTCAATGAGACAGGGGGCTCGGTCGTGCAGGAGAAAGGAGGATTGGGAAACTGCAAATAACAATAAACTGAACTCCGCCTCCGGGTTGTGTAAAGAATTGCTATTTCTTATGCAGGTGACCAACCTACTGCTAAATACATGGCTACAACTCACAGTAAAGCCTGTGGGGTCCCCTACAGGATAGCTCCCACATTACACACTAACTGCCAAACCAGCGCACACACATAATCTCCTTTCTAGCCGAACATTGTGTGCCCGAAGAGGATTCTACGATGACGGACAGACAACTGAGCCAATGGCGGAAGACTACAGACTACACCCAGCCTGAACCAATCCAAAGATCCGATCTTCTAGAATCAACCTACTTTCTGTTAGTATATTAGGGTTGTGCTGATTGTTAACGGCCTCTTTTCCTGCTGTTCTGTGCGAGCTAACGGGAGAGCCGTAATTACGCTGTACTAGTTATCTTCACTCTGAATAAACTGTCGCTTGTCATACAATTTACCACTTTGTCTGAATCGATCCTTGACCGGCTCACCCCTCTAAATATTTAATTACTAACAGAACTTGGTAAGCAGAGGATAGTTAACTAACGGTCCAGTCGAAGTGGGCTGATTGGGTGTGAGAGAGGGGGTGAGTTGGTGGAAGGACGATTCACGGAGGACGAGTGAAGACGTTTCGGGGGTGGACAAAAATTCTGCTCAACTCGGGAAACTGATCTAAAGGTGCACCATGAATAAGGTAAGCAAAACCTGTTAAATCAAACTTTGCATATTGTCGTATAGTCTGTCTAAATTTTGATCAGTATTTCCGAGTAAGTATGAATTCTTGTGTAAATTTATAATTTGCTGACGAGTCGAAAGAACAGTGAAGTGAACATATGTAGTAACAACCCGGCGACGGCCGGGTGATATAAATCATTGATGAGATATCAGTAAGGGGATAGTTAATTACTATTCATTAAATCTGGCGCCGAGGGGATAAATTGTAATTTTGTCCCGCGAACCGGTCAGCACAGTCTGATAGCTTTCAATGATGAGAGATCACTTTAAGGCCTGGATAGTTCCGATAGGGGTCAGGAATAGAGATCAGTAAGGGGATAGTTAACTACTATTCATTAAATCTGGCGCCGAGGGGAGAAATTGTCATTTTGTCCCGCGACCCGGTATGGCTCAGTCTGATAGAGATTCACTGATAGGGGTCGGACATGTGTAATAATTCTGATAGGGGTTAGCTCGATAGGGGTCAGGAATAGAGATCAGTAAGGGGATAGTTAATTACTATTCATTAAATCTGGCGCCGAGCGGAGAAATTGTAATTTTGTCCCGCGACCCGGTATGGCTCAGTCTGATAGAGATTCACTGATAGGGGTCGGCTTTCAGGGGTCAGAGATATAACGTGTTGTTTTGTCTTGTTTTGTCTATTTGTAACTGTTTATATTAAAATGCAATGTGGTTGTAATTGTTTCCATTAAGATTGTTGGTGGTTAGATAGAGAGAGAGAGATAGAATTATAATAAGGGATATTGGATAAATCCGAAACTTCTATATTGTATGTACCTATGACTTCTGTGTTAAATGTATAATCAGGAACGAAATGACTGATGTATAATTGAAATAATATCTGAATATAATATTTAAATATTGAGACTAAATAGTCGAATAGATCCCTTGGTTGTGCGCTCCACAAATGCTATACCAACCCATGCGTTTTTCTCGAACTAAAACATACTAAGGAGAAGCTCAGAGATAAGACAGAGCACGAGCAGCAGTGTCTCTTCGAATACATCGTGGGTATTAATCAACGTCGGGCGAAGTATATGCTAACTATATTCAGATAGAAGGAGAGAATTCCGATTAAAACTACGATTAAATTCCGATTGAATTAAATTAAATTACGATTAAAGCAAATTCACAATGGCGACCCCCAATACTCCAAAGCTGAGGTTTAATGAGCTCCTAGAACAAAAAATAGAATATAGATCAGGGGGAAAGGAACAATGGAAGCACATGAAGAAAGTTTGGGAGGGATTAAAGCTAAAATGGACGCAAGCAGGTTATTTAAGAGGGGGACCGCCAACCGAGGTCCAGCTGAAAACAATGGAATGTGGGTTAAGAGAGACGTTGCAGGAAGCTAGAGAGAAAGAGGCAGAAAAGAACAAAAAATCACGTATTTAAGAAAGAAGGGTCAGATACGAAGGGAGCGAGATTAATGAGAATCCTAATTGAGGGAAAACTTTGGGCGTTTAAATTAGTGCTATTTTCTGTTGTTCAGATGCCGGAGTAACAAATACAGATAACTGTAAATTGGGTCTATTTGCGGAGAATCTCAGTTCCGTAGCATTGGTGGTTCAGTGGTAGAATTCTCGCCTGCCACGCGGGAGGCCAGGGTTCGGTTCCCAGCTGAGGTGTAAAGAATAGTTATATATGTCTGAGTTTTTGGTTGTAATTAAACTAATTGTTTTGCAGAGAAAGTTATAGTCACTAGTATTGGTATAAGATATAAACTGAACGTTTTAAATAGTTTGTTTGGTTCAAATTGAAAGACTAATTCATTCAACTTAATATAAGAACAGAGATTTTGATGCAAGACGATGTCTGTTCACTAAATGATTTGTTGGGAATAATACATTGGGAAAAGAGTCGTAATTAAAATGCTAATTCAAAGACGAGACAGTAACTTAAATCAAATTAATTCTGAATAATAACGGGGGAACAATTACGATAGATTTGTGTCCATCGAAATGTTTTTATAAGATTAGCGAATTGAGAGATGTTGATTGATGTTGTAAACTCTAATTCAGGATTCAACAGATGTGATAAATTAGGTTTGGTTTATCGAACCCGAAATACTGTTGTTGCAGACAGCCAACCATTATTTACAATGAGTTGAAAATCGTTGCGAAATGAGTCAAGATTGAGCGCTTGTGGATGACATCACTCGCGAGGTTTCCGTCGCCACGGAAATGATGTCTTGACTGGGGGTGACGGAGAAAATGGTTGGTGTCTTTTAGAAGGAAATGCGTGCATTATTGTTGAGTCACTTTTCAGAAGTTGATAAACATTTCGAAATACATTTTAAAAGGAGTATGTAAATCGTCAGGAAAGATGCTAAAAACTAGCAGCTGATTCGCTGGGTGGGTATCATTGATTTGTGGCGTTTATTTGGACTGTAATTAGGCCATGAGAAAGATAGATTGAATGTCTGAATCATAAAACATCGTGATAATGGATTCTGATGGTTATTGATTCTTGGTTTGATCGTTTAAATAACACCAGTGAATTTGAGCACTGTTTCCATTATGTGGAACGGTGTCAGGGTATTAATGGTGAAAAGCAACCTCTATAGTAAAACATAATTGTACATGTTTTAGTAAACTAGCTAGGTTGAATTTGGTTATTTGAGCATTTCCCTTGATACGTAGACATACGTAACAGGGGCAAGTTGTTTTTCCTTGAGGAACACGCAGATGGTGTTTTGTTTTATTGAGATGTAAATGTGAGTTGAAGGAGCCAAGGGAAAATACGTTATTTTTATTAAATATCAGGGATTATAATCTTGGGGAGAATGAGGCCATAAACGACCAAATTGGAAAGGCCTGGAAGTTTTGATTAATCATTAAGGTTTGCAAATATATACACATAAAACATTTGTTAGGACCAATTGTTTTTGTGCAAAGGTATTTTAAAGAGACACGCTCAAATATGGAACTTTATGAGTTTTTATTTTATGAGTTTTAAATTACACAAGTGAATTTGGATTTTAAGGATAAAGGGTTCTTTAATATGTCTAATGTAGTATAGAACTTGACTATAAATGGGTGGGTTGACTTATTGACCTTATCATGACTGTCTTCTAAGGTCTGATCAGCCTTAGGGGAGAGTCATTGGTATAATGAATGTGGTCATATTGAGTTACTAGTTTTAAGGTAAATTCATTATAAAGGAGTTTAGGTTAGGAGGTTAGGATAGGAGATATATTAAGCCAATAGAGCAGGGAATTACATAGAAAAATAAGTTTCAGTTCTTAGGGGTGATAAATTACTGTAGATAAGGAATTCTGCACTTTGCAACATATATTAAATTCATGTTATTGTCAGATAGAATACTGAGGGTCCTTGAAGGAAGGATTTTGATATGATAAGCATTTGTTTTGAATTTTTTGACTATTAGCAGTTTTAAAAAAAATAGTATTAAATTTAACAGGTATATAGGACATCTGTGATGATTTAGGATTATTGTTAGGTTGATTAAGGAAATGTAAGGACTTTAGAGATTGACACTAATAGACATGATTTTAGATAAAGTCAAACAGTTAGAAGCTTAGTGGTATTTGAGAGATATGAGAGAAAAGGTTTAAATTGGTAAATATATATTTAAGAAAATATATAAGTAGCGCAGATAGTTCTTAAGTAGATAAGAAACTTGACAGGGAATTGGTACTGGATTGACGCCCAAGGGAGAATTGGACATGTGGAAAACTAAAAGGGGCTCCTTCATGATGATGTCAGACATAAGGATAATATACTAATCTTACCTAAGTCATTATTTAGAGTAGGTAAGGTTGATACCTGAGCAGAGTCAGGTATCAAAAGGGGGATGGGTAAATTGTGGTCTAGGATAGGATGGGGCCTATTGGATAAGAAACTAATAATTTAGTCTAGGATAGGATGGGGCCTATTGGATAAGAAACTAAAAAAAAATAAAAAAATGTAGCTAACAAATGGGCATAGAAGTTAAAGATATAATCAGATAAAACACATGAGAAATTGTTTGTTAACCAAGCCTGTATGTCCAGGATTTTATGCATTACAGGTGAACTACAGGTGAAGTCACTCAATCCAGTCCCAGAGGCTTGGGGACCATAGAAGACCCCTGGTGACAGCTAGCTGAAAGAGCTACCCAGATTCATATCGCACGGCGGAAGGGTAAGACACTTTTTCACTGTCGGACAATAAACAGAGTTCGGGAGAAGAACTGGAATTAACAGAATTCCGGGGGCCAACTCTCGAATGAAGTAACCCTCCCTGTCCTATCACCCCTGTTTTTGTTCATAGAGGTGAAGATGTGTCTGGCTCTGGCTAAGTGATGTGTATTTTGTTCCAAAATAAGCATAAGAGATCCCTAGATCTGGGTAGACAGGAAGTTAGAGTAGAGATTACATGATAACCGATTTCGGACAGTTCTAGGATTGGAGAAGAGGGTATCCTTATAGCATAGGGAATCCCACAAGGGTGGATAGGTTTTCCATGATATGGGGAAACCTGGGAGCAATGTTGAACTTTGTAAAGGTGATGAAATCCTACTAACCATCAAAACTATTAAGCTCTCTGATGCAGGCACTCACACCCTCGGACTACAAAGGACGAGGACAGACATGATGGGTGTGTTTTCTATTAAGGTACTGCCAAGAACAGAGGTAACCGGACACACTCCTCTACCACCACTGTGTTAAAAATACCATTCAGGTAATTAATGTTAGAGACTATTCGGCTATTGATCAATTAGGAACTGAGACTGGTTTTGATGGTAGGGACAATTTGTGGCTGTCTTATATGAGGTATACAGCTAAAACCCTGAGAAGAAAGGACTGCATTATTTGTAGTCATGCTAGACCTGTTCTGGCTACACACCCATTTGCTGTAGGAGAAGGAGAGGGGTGGTTGTGTATTCTGAGAAGTTTTTACCAGGTTAAGCCCAATTCAACCCTCTGTTCCTCTTTGAGCCTTGTGTTTCCTGCAGTACCTCCTCATTGGGCCTCTTGGGGTGTTGAGGCATATGGGGGCAATTACAAGTGCATCACGGGTACAGGTAATGGCATTGATTATGGGAGATTGCCTGAAGCTGATTGCAGTAGTAACATAACCATTAATTCCACTTGGCCAGTTACAGGCCTAAACCAAACTAGTGGTCTGGCTGATGTGTGGTGGATGTGTGGAGCCAAAAGAGTGCTGAGACCCATTCTTTGAGGAGAATGGCAAGGTACGTGTGGTCTGACCAGTTTGATAATTCCACTGATCATTGTTGATGTTGCTGCTGAGCAGCTGCTGGGTTCTGTATCCAGGGGACCTGAAAACATTCCATCCCATGGGAGACATAGATGTAGTGCTCCATGGACAGAGGATGCAGTTGACATACACACTAACCTGTTGGGAGTGCCAGTGGGGATTCCTCATGAGTTTCAGGCCTTGGGTAGGAATGATGGACTCTGGCACTTACTACCTACTATGGGTCTAGCCATAGTGGATGCTAGACAGACTGCATGGATTAATTATATCTACTATAATCAACAGCGTTTTGTGAATTACTCCCGTGATGCACTCACTGGTATGTCTGAACAGCTTGAGGCCACATTTGGGGTTTCCAGACAGAATAGACTTGCCTTGGATATGCTTCTTGCCAGTCAGGGGGACGTCTGCAAGATGTTCGGTGAACAATGTTGCACGTATATTCCTAATAATACCAGTCCAGATGGTAGTATATCTAAGGCGGGCTTGATGCACTATCTGCTAAGGTGAGGTCCACAGGGGGGGTGGAGGAGTCTGTTCTCTTGGCCTGGTTTGGTAAGTACACTGGTATGATGGTTACTGGATTTCTGACCCTAATTCTTGTATTATTTGTTATTGATGTGATGTGCTGCTTGCATCATACCGTGTTTTAAGAAGTCTGTTACAGATGTGATGAAGGCTTCAGGCATGATGCCTTTGCTTGATGCTCCAGTTGGAGATGCCGATACGGACGCATGCTTTCAGGGGAGGATGGGACTGACTGAGGATGACACATGGTATGCTGTGGGTGAGGCAGTAGAATAATTTTACACCACCACAGTTCCTTGTTATAAATTTTTATGATAGGTTTTCTTTCCAGTATGTTTGTTCTCCCTGTTGTGAAGGTTTAGAGTCCCTGGGTGGCAAGGAGCCCACCTGGTACAGGATAGGAGTAGCTGAGAGGACCAGATGGTTTCTAATAATTCTTTACTCTGTTTTCCATGACCAAAGTTTTATCCTACATCTTACATGTCAATAAAAATAAAGTTTTATCCTGTTTTTGATAAGTGACACCCTTGTGGGTGACAAAAGGGGGAAACAAAAGCATATATCATTTGTTATTAATAATAAACTTTTTATTATTTTCATGAAATGCTATGACTGCTGAAATAAAGGATAATGAGTGACACCCTAGCGGGTGTCAAAAGGGGGACTTAAATTTCACACTATTTTCTTTTGTTCTGTTTTTGAATGAGCTGTTCTCTTTTGACATGAAGGTAGTTTAAACTTTGTAACTGTTATATGATTCATTGCTGAATTTTTGTTCACACCCTTGGGGTTATTTTACATTATAGCCATTACCATATATATGATTGAATATTATCTGCTGTTGCCTTGTGTGGATGTATGTATGTGTTATAATACCTAGCTGATTTGAAACATTGTTAAAAGTATCAGGGCCATGGAACTTTCTGATGCTGGAAAAATACAGAAGGGAGGGCACATTCAGAGCGTGGGGTTGCGAGAACAAGCGGTCTTTTGTTAGATAACAGGAGCCAGGTGCGAGATAACGGTATGGAGCATGAGACCCATCTTTCAGTTTTTGCAGCCATTTTAGGAGGGGGATCCAGTTGCTTTTATTGATTAAGCTTCTCCATTGTATGTCGTGTCCCATCTGGGATGGGAAGAGGGGGAAATTATTTTTCTTTGTGGGCCATTTCCGTATAGACTTACCTAGTTTAGGATATTTTTCCTTTTTGGATTATGTTTTCGTTTTTGCTTGGAGTAATGTATCTGGACTATATCACATCTCTTAGGAGATGTGAAGAGAGGGAATCACAACTTTTTCCTGCGGGAAAAAGTTGGCTTATGTGGACAATCATTTTACTTTTATTTTGAGCTGTTGTTCTCCGCTCTGTTAAATGAGGGTTGTAAGTTCCTAGGTGGCTGGTAGCCAACTTAGTACATAGTGGGATTGAATGGAGAACATGATGGTAATACATATATATCTATTTCTGTTTAATACCGTACCTTATTTCATAGTCCCTTTGGGAGAAGTTTCTCTTTGTGTCTGGATCTAGTTAGGTTGTGTCACGTCTCTGGTGAGACGTGAAGAGAGGGTTTTGTAAAGAATTGCTATTTCTTATGCAGGTGACCAACCTACTGCTAAATACATGGCTACAACTCACAGTAAAGCCTGTGGGGTCCCCCACAGGATAGCTCCCACATTACACACTAACTGCCAAACCAGCGCACACACATAATCTCCTTTCTAGCCGAACATTGTGTGCCCGAAGAGGATTCTACGATGACGGACAGACAACTGAGCCAATGGCGGAAGACTACAGACTACACCCAGCCTGAACCAATCCAAAGATCCGATCTTCTAGAATCAACCTACTTTCTGTTAGTATATTAGGGTTGTGCTGATTGTTAACGGCCTCTTTTCCTGCTGTTCTGTGCGAGCTAACGGGAGAGCCGTAATTACGCTGTACTAGATATCTTCACTCTGAATAAACTGTCGCTTGTCATACAATTTACCACTTTGTCTGAATCGATCCTTGACCGGCTCACCCCTCTAAATATTTAATTACTAACAGTTGCAAACCAAATTAAAACTCTAAACTTCAAAGTTTCCTGTGGTCACTTGTATGAACATATACAGAAAGTGTAAGGAATTTCTGCCCTGTTATCATTATTTATATTTATTACGGAATAGTAGGCTGATAAATAGACAAATCATTTGGAGTCCTGCATAAGTAGCAATTGTTTGCAGACGGTCATAATGCCAAAGAAGAAGACCCCTTCCTTCACAACAGCTCTGCTCGGTGAAGCGCAGCAAGTATGAATGTCCTGACTTCTGCCAAGGTTGCATCGCCGTAAATGCTTTATGGCCACTGCAGACGTCGGATTGAACATACATCGGACTTTACTGTTTCACCACAAGGATGGCGCAGCGCTAATCGGTATTTTATTTACGAGGCCACTCTTACTGGGCCTCAGCCAATACAAAATATCTGGACGCTCGAAGAGAACGTTGTCACAGAAGAGGCAAAGAGAGAGGCCCAACTCGAGGGAAAATCTGTCGCCCTCCAGTAGGTGGTGTTTTTTCGATCGACCAGGCAAGGAGTTTTGTGTGGAGGTCAATGAAAATGTGTTGAATTTGGTCAACAAAAAACGAATGGCTTATTTGTTATGTGAGGTTTATTTGATCGAATATAAGTTTCTTAGTCTGCACTCCTAAAACCGCTATAAGCCCTTGGCGGGACGCTTTTGCGTCTTCCATTCAGAGAACCGCTACACCCCCTATAAAGGCATCTAGCCATGAGCTCATTTGAAAGACAATAGCAAATAATTTCTCTAACTAAGCTGTTTTTGTTGTTTCTATAAATACCTTAGATTTGTGATTTTAGATTTTATTCGCAAATATAAAAACAATAAAACCACACGTGGACATAATGCATTTACTATAATTCAGGATGATACTAAAACAGTGAAACATGTCATGTACAGTTTAAATAGATTCATGATATAATACAAAAGTATTTTCTCGCACAATGACTCCCTAAACCGCTTCACCCACTTGAAGAGAGGTGTTGATGACTATGTACAGTAGGTGGCGGCACCTCTTAAACACCACAGAAGAAGCTGAAAAGCATCAACAGGAAGTACTTTGTTATCATCCTCTATCTAGTTTTCAAACCAAATATAATTCCACATGCTTTTGCAGGATGTTTCTAATGTAAGATTAGTCTAAATGAGACGTTCATTTTTCACAACTTAAATCGAGTTTTGATATTTATAAAGTTGTGGTCGAGCTATTCTTTATCTGAACGCTGTGACTAAGAAAGTAACTAGCATACACATTTAGTGTCGTTGTTAATTTTTTTGCAAGAATACAGTAACGTTAGCTTCCACGATGGATCGGGTAAGTTTGGTTGACTTGTATTAATAGGGTCCCTATTGTGGTGTTTTAAATGTTTAGGTCCAGTTTTCACGTGTGATCCTCCACATCCATGAGTTCGATTTGAACAGCAGGAGAAAAGAAACCATGGTGGTAATTTCAGCCAAGTACCCTACTAGCTCATCGCACACAGATTGATGATACAAGGCAATGCGCAACAAGCAGGTCAAGTCAGAACCAGGGAGAAATAATTAGGAATCGCCGACACCAATTATGTATATAAACCCTGGATTGTTGATGCTATATATTGGCCATTGAGGCTTTGAAGCCACCGGTTAAGTTCTTTGAACACCTCAAATTGTTTCTCCAGATGTCAGTTCGACCACCCAGCGTTTATACACTAATTTGTTGCGCCCAAATAAAGAAAACGACCATTGAAAATAGGTGATTTTTGTTGCTAGGCTACCAGTTACGTTGCTTCTGTTAGCTTGTTTGCGCGCGTCTTTATGCGGAAGTAATACAACAATGATAGCTAGTGTCGAATAATGATATGGAGTTAATATTAGTCAAATTATTGAGCATATCCTCCGCGAAAATAAGCATCAGAAATTGTCCTTATTTAGCATATCAAGACCTCAGTCTAGAGCTTAAAATATACAATGTAGGCCTACTGTCAGTATTTGTCGTCATATTGAGAAAGCCCTATGTGGACATCTTGTTATCACAGGATAGTGTATGTTTCCATATCCGCCCATAGGAAATGTCCATGTGTTATATTCAGAGTAATCCCAATATCATCTGTCTAAAATAAAATAGTTTTGATATATAGTTTTATACATTAGAACTTGAAAAAACACTGGAACAAAGACATCTGGATTGTTTTGAAACAGTTGAAGTCGGAAGTTTACATACACCTTATCCAAATACATTTGAACTCAGTCTTTCACAATTCCTGACATTTAATCCTAGTAAAAATTCCCTGTTTTAGGTCACTTAGGATCACCACTTTATTTAAGAATGTGACATTTCAGAATAAAAGTAGAGAGAAGGATTTATAAGCTTTTATTTCTTTCATCACATTCCCAGTGGGTCAGAAGTTTACATACCCTCAATTAGTATTTGGTAGCATTGCCTTTCATTTGTTTAACGTGGGTCAAACGTTTCGGGTAGCCTTCCACAAGCTTCCCACAATAAGTTGGGTGAATTTTGTCCCATTCCACCTGACAGAGCTGGTGTAACTGAGTCAGGTTTGTAGGCCTCCTTGCTCGCACACGCTTTTTCAGTTCTGCCCACAAATGTTCTATAGGATTGAGGTCAGGGCTTTGTGATGGCCACTCCAATACCTTGATTTTGTTGTCCTTAAACCATTTTGCCACAACTCTGGAAGTATGCTTGGGGTCATTGTCCATTTGGAAGACCCATTTGCGACCAAGTTTTAACTTCCTGACTGATATCTTGAAATGCGGCTTCAATATATCCACATAATTTTCTACCCTCATGATGCCATCTATTTTGTGAAGTGCACCAGTCCCTCCTGCAGCAAAGCACCCCCACAACATGATGCTGCCACCCCCGGTGCTTCACGGTTGGGATGGTGTTTTTAGGCTTGCAAGCCTCCCCCTTTTTCCTCCAAACATAACGATTGTCATTATGGCCAAACAGTTCTATTTCTGTTTCATCAGACCAGAGGACATTTCTCCAAAAAGTACAATCTTTGTCCTCATGTGCAGTTGCAAACCATAGTCTGGCTTTTTTTTGGCAGTTTTGGAGCAGTGGCTTCTTCCTTGCTGAGCGGCCTTTCAGGTTATGTCGATATAGGACTCTTTTTACTGTGGATATAGATACTCTTGTACCTGTTTCCTCCAGCATCTTCACGAGGTCCTTTGCTGTTGTTCTAGGATTCATTTGCACTTTCCGCACCAAAGTACGTTCATCTCTAGGAGACAGAACGCGTCTCCTTCCTGAGCGGTATGAAGGCTGCGTGGTCCCATGGTGTTTATACTTGCGTACTATGTAAACATCTGACCTACTAGAATTGTGATACAGTGAATTAATCTGTCTGTAAACAATTGTTGGAAAAATTACTTGTGTCATGCACAAAGTAGATGTCCTAACTGACTTGCCAAAACTATACTTTGTTAACAACAAATTTGTGGAGTGGTTGAAAAACAAGTTTTAATGACTCCAACCAAAGTGTATGTAACCTTCCGACTTCAACTGTATATATCCTAACATCACTTTACAAGGTTCTCTTCAAGAATCCATATTGTCTGAGGCCCAGTAAGGTAAAGGCCTCGTAAATACCGGACTGATTACCGCTGCTCTAGATTTGTGTTTGGTGGAGGAGGGTGGTATGTGCATTAACATTAGGATAGTAACACATTAAACATTGATTTTGGTGTTTTTACATGATCGGTTGAAGTCATTATGTTATTCATCACAAAACTTGTTACTCACCTGACTGATAACGTAACTTATTACATTAAATGGAAAAAGTTATACTATAACAATTCCACATTTTATCATATTAACCAACAAGACATTACATTTACCGGTTTTATTACATTGTAAATCGAAAAGGTATTACATTAACCGTTGTTACAAGACACAGCATACATAGTTCATGCCTGGACCTCATGGATATTATTATCCAAAATAATATTGATTATTTTTAGGAACATAAGTCAATTTAGATTTGTTTATTATTATAATAAAAATATAACATTGAAGTGATATATTCATGTTTAGAATACAATGGATTGAATTTATTGATCAATTGAATACATGAATATATACCTATTGTTGAAACCTTATTCTGCATGAGATTTAATGACAATAGTATCATGAGTATATGAAAGAAGATTATCCCCCCACACACAGGTTCACTGTGACATCTTCTATGATAACATTTATCCACTCAAATCACAAATGTGTGATATTACATAGACACAGGGGAGACCTGATCCTAGATCAGAGCTGTATATTATGCTCCACAGAGGTTACCATGGTGATCAGACTGAGGCAACTGTTTAAGAATGGGAGATGGATATGACTGTTCACTAGATGTTTTCTATTGATCCATTATTTAGGGATCTGGAACGGTCCAGATAGGAGGGAGATGAAATATGTCATGCTTGTGTTTTCTCATTGGCCCTAAATGAACGAAGCTCTTCCCACATACAGTACCAGTCAAAAGTTTGGACACACCTACCCATTCAAGGTTGTTGTTTTAAACTATTTTCTACATTGTAAATAATAAAGAATCAAATCAAACTTAATTTGTCACATGCGCCGAAAACAAGTGCAGACCTGGCCATCAAATGCTTACTTACAAGCCCTTAACCAACAGTGCAGTTCAAGAAGATGAACTAAAGTAAAAATGTGTAAAGAAGTAACACAAAAACATAACAGTAACGAGGCTATATAAAGGGGGTACCAGTACCGAGTCAGTGTGCAGGTTAGAGGTAATTTGTACATGTAGGTCGGGGTGAAGTGACTATGCATAGATAATAAACAGCGAGTATCAGCAGTGTACAAAACAAATGAGGGGGGGGGGGGGTCAATGTAATAGATGGGTAGCCATTTGATTAATTGTTCAGCAGCCTTACGGCTTGGGGTAGAAGCTGTTTTAGAAGCCTCTTGGACCTAGACTTGGCGCTCCGGTACTGCTTGCCCTGCGGTAGCAGAGAGAACAGTCTATGACTAGGGTGACTGGAGTCTGACACTTATGGGCTTTCCTCTGACACCACCTATTATATAGGTTCTGGATGGCAGGAAGCTTGGCCCCATTGATGTACTGGGCCGTACGCACTACCCTCTGTAGCGCCTTACGGTCAGATGCCGAGCAGTTGCCATACCAGGCGGTGATGCAACAGTTCAGGATTCTCTCGATGGTGCAGCTGTAGAACCTTTTGAGGATCTGAGGACCCATGCCAAATCTTTTCAGTCTCCTGGGGGGGAATAGGATTTGTCGTGCCCTCATCACAACTGTGTTTGGACCATGATAGATCTTTGGTGATGTGGACACCAAGGAACTTGAAACTCTTAACCCGCTCCACTACAGCCCCGTTGATGTTAATGGGGGCCTGTTCGGCCCTCCTTTTCCTGTAGTCCATGATCAGCTACTTTGTCTTGCTCACATTGTGGGAGAAGTTGCTGTCCTGGCACCACACTGCCAGTTCTTTGACCTCCTCCCTATAGGTTGTCTCCTTGTTGATCAGGACTACCACTGTTGTGTCGTCAGCAAACTTAATGATGGTGTTGGAGTCGTGTTTGGCCACGCAGTCGTGGAAGAACAGGGAGTACAGGAGGGGACTAAGTACACACCCCTGAGGGGCCCGTGTTGAGGATCAGCGTGGCGGACGTGTTGTTGCCTTCCCTTACCACCTGGGGTTAGCACATCAGGAAGTCCAGGATCCAGTTGCAGAGGGAGGCGTTTAGTCCCAGGGTCCTTAGCTTAGTGACGAGCTTCATGGGCACTATGGTGTTGAACGCTGAGCTGTAGTCAATGAACAGCATTCTCACATAGGTGTTCCTTTTGTCCAGGTGGGAAAAGGCAGTGTGGAGTACGATTGAGATTGCATCATCTGTGGATCTGTTGGGACGATATACGAATTGGAGTGGATCTAGGGTATCCAGGAGGATGCTGTTGATGTGAGCCATGACCAGCCTTTCAAAGCACTTCATGGCTACCGATGTGAGTGCTATGGGGTGGTAATCATTTAGGTAGGTTACCTTTGATTCCTTGGGCACAGGGACTATGGTGGTCTGCTTGAAACATGTAGGTATTACAGACTCAGTCAAGGAGGGGATGAAAATGTCAGTGAAGACACTTGCCAGTTGGTCCACGCATGCTTTGAGTACATGTCCTGGTAATTCATCTGGCCCCGCGGTTTTGTGAATGTTGACCTGTTTAAAGGTCTTGCTCACATCGTCTACCGAGAGCATTTTCACATAGTCATCCACAACATCTGGTGCTCTCATGCATGCTTCAGTGTTACTTGCCTCGAAGCGAGCATAAAAAGCATTTAGCTCATCTGGTAGGCCCGCATCACTGGGCAGCTCGCGTCTGGGTTTCCATTTGTAGCCCGTAAGAGTTTTCAAGCCCTGCCACATCCGACGAGCATCAGAGCAGGTGTAGTAGGATTCAATCTTAATCCTTTATTGACGCTTTGCTTGTTTGATGGTTCGTCTGAGGGCATCACCGGATTTCTTATAGGCATCCGGATTAGCGTCCCGCTCCTTGAAAGCTGCAGCTCTAGCCTTTAGCTCAATTCAGATGTTGCCTGTAATCCATGGCTTCTGGTTGGGATATGTACGTACAGTCACTGTGGTGACGACGTCGTTGATGCACTTATTGATGAAGCTGATGACTGAGGTGGTATACTCCTCAATGCCATTGGATGAATCCTGGAACATATTTTAGTCTGTGCTAACAAAACAGTTCTGTAAGCGTAGCATCCGCTTCACCTGACCACTTGCGTATTGATCTAGTCACTGGTACATCCTGCTTTAGTTTTTGCTTGTAAGCAGGAATCGGGAGGATATAATCAGGAGGATATAATTATGGTCAGATTTGCCAAATGGAAGGCGGGGGAGAGCTTTGTACGCACCTCTGTGTGTGAAGTAAAGGTGGTCTAGAGTTTTTTCCCTCTGGTTGCACATGTGACATGCTGGTAAAAGTTTGGCCAAACTGATTTGTTTGCCTACATTAATGTCCCTGGCCTCTAGGAGCGTCGCTTCTGGGTGAGCATTTTCTTGTTTGCTTATGGCCTTATAGAGTTGTTTTTTTTGCGGTCTTAGTGCCAGCATCGGTCTGTGGTGGTAAATAGACGGCTACGAATAATATAGATGAGAAATCTCTTGGTAGATAGTGTGGTCTACAGCTTATCATAAGGTATTCTACCTCAGGCGAGCAATACCTCGAGACTTCTTTAATATTAGACATCACGCACCAGCTGTTATTGACAAAAAGACACACACCACCACCCCTCGTCTTACCAGACGTAGCTTCTCTGATCTGCCGGTGCATTGAAAATCCCTCTAGCTCTGTATTATCTGTGTTGTCGTTCAGCCACGACTCGGTGAAACATAAGATATTACAGTTCTTAATGTCCTGTCGGTAGGGTAATCGTAATAGGACATCAATTTTATTTTCCAATGATTGCATGCCAGCAAATAGAATTGATCGCAGTGGAAGTTTACTCGCTTCCCTACAGATTCTTAAAAGGCACCCCGTTATGCGTCCTCTTTTCCGTCTTTTCTTCACACAAATGATGGGGAAATGGGCCTGTTCCCGGGAGAGCAGTATATCTTTCTTGTGTGACTTGTTAAAGGAAAAAGCTTCTTCCAGTTCGTGGTGGGTAATCCCAGTTCTGATGTCCAGAAGTTATTTTTTGGTCATAAGAGATGGTAGAAGTAACATTATGTACAAAATAAGTTAAAAAATAAGTTACAAATGCAAAAATAATAATAATAATTGTATAATTGGTTACGGGCATGTAAAACGTCAGCCATCTTTTTCGGCGCCATCTTAACAAGAAGACCTCAAAACTATGAAATAACACATATAGAATCATGTAGTAACCAAAAAAAGTGTTAAACAAATCAAAACATATTTGAGATTCTTCAAAGTAGCCACCCTTTGCCTTGATGAAAGCTTTGCACATTCTTGGCATTCTCTCAACTAGGTTCATGAGGTAGTCACCTGGATGCGTGTGAGCCAATCAGTTGTGTTGTGACAAGGTAGGGGTGGTATTCAAAAGATAGCCCTATTTGGCAAAATACCAAGTCCATATGGTGGCAAGAACAGCTCAAATAAGAAAAGTGTATACGGTCTGTCGCAAAAACCATCAAGCACTATGATGAGCGCTCTCATGAGGACCGCCACAGGAAAGGAAGACCCAGATTCACGTCTGCTGCAGAGTAAAAGCTCATTAGAGTTACCAGGCTCAGAAATGATTGCCCAAATAAATGCTTCACATAGTTCAAGTAACAGACACATCTCAACATCAACTGTTTTTGTATTTGTATTTTTTATTTAAAACTTTAATTTAACCTTCTCTGTTCAGAGGAGACTGCGTGAAATCAGGCCTTCATGGTCGAAATGCTGCAAAGAAACCACTAATAAAGGACACCAATAGGATGAACAGACTTGCTTGGGCCAAGAAACACGAGCAATGGACATTAGACCAGTTGAAATCAATCAGATTTAAGTGCAAGTTTTTGCGAACTTTCAAAGTTCTTGAAATATTCCATATTGACTGACCATGTCTTAAAGTAATGATGTACTGTTGTTTCTCTGTGCTTATTTGAGCTGTTCTTGCCCTAATATGGACTTGGTCTTTTACCAAATAGGGCTAACTTCTGTATACCACCCCTACCATGTCACAACACAACTGATTGGCTCAAAGGCATTAAGAAGGAAAGAAATACCACAAATGAACATCTAGCAAGGCACACCTGTTAATTGAAATGCATTCCAGGTGACTAACTCATGAAGCTGGTTGAGAGAATGCCAAGAGTGTGCAAAACTGTCAAAGGCAAAGGGCGGCTACTTTGAAGAATCTTAAATATATTTTGAATTATTTAAAATTTTTCTTGGTTACTACATGATTCCATATGTGTTATGTCAATAGTTTCTGTCTTCACTATTATTCACTATATGTCACTTCACTATATGTCTTCACTATTATTCTACAATGTAGAAAATACAAAAAATGAAAACCCTGGAATGTGTAGGTGTGTCCAAACTTTTGACTGGTACTGTATGTCTATCTAATGTTTCTCTCCAGTGTGTGTTAGCTGGTGTGTTTTCAGGTTTAATGATTGACTGAAGCTCTTTCCACAATGATCACAGCTGTAAGGCTTCTCTCCGGTGTGTGTTCGCTGGTGTGTATTCAGGTGTACTGATTGACTGAAGCTCTTTCCACAATGGTCACATCTGTAAGGCTTCTCTCCTGTGTGTGTTCGCTGGTGTGTATTCAGGTGTACTGATTGACTGAAGCTCTTGCCACACTGATAACAGCTATAGGGCTTCTCTCCAGTGTGTGTTCGCTGGTGTGTAGTCAGGGTGGAAGCTAGAGCAAAGCTCTTCCCACATAGACAGACATAAGTTTTCTCTCCAGTGTGTGTTTGATGGTGTCTAATCAGGGAGGAGACTACAGCAAAGCTCTTCCCACACTGATCACAGCTATAAGGCTTCTCTCCACTGTGTGTTAGCTGGTGTCTATTCAGGGTGGAAGCTACAGCAAAGCTCTTCCCACACTGATCACAGCTATAAGGCTTCTCTCCTGTGTGTGTTCGCTGGTGTATAGTTAGTTTTTCTGATAGAGCAAAGCTCTTTCCACACTGATAACAGCTATAAGGCTTCTCTCCAGTGTGTGTTCGATGGTGTCTAATCAGGGAGGAAACTACAGCAAAGCTCTTCCCACACTGTTCACAGCTATAAGGCTTCTCTCCTGTGTGTGTTCGCTGGTGTATAGTTAGTTTTTCTGATACAGCAAAGCTCTTTCCACACTGATAACAGCTATAAGGCTTCTCTCCAGTGTGTGTTCGATGGTGTCTAATCAGGGAGGAAACTACAGCAAAGCTTTTCCCACACTGTTCACAGCTATAAGGCTTCTCTCCAGTGTGTGTAACCTGGTGTCTACTCAGGGTGGAAGCTACCGCAAAGCTCTTTCCACACTGATCACAGATAAAAGGCTTCACTCCAGTTTGTGTTAGCTGGTGTGTAGTCAGGTTGCTTGACTGATTGAAGCTCTTTCCACCATCAAGGCAGGGGTAAGGCCTCTCCCCTGCATGAATTTGCAGATGAGATTGGAAGGCGTTAGAAGCAGTGAAACTCTTCCCGCACTGAGAGCAGCAGTACGGTTTCTCCCGGGTGTGAATCCACTGGTGAATAATGAAATCACTCCTGCTAGTGAAACTCTTCCCACAGTCAGAGCAGCAGTGTTGAGGTTTCTTCCCTATACATCTCTGCTGGTGTTTCTTGGGGTGCTCTGGTCTATAGAGACACTTCTCTGTCTCGTCAGCAACACAATGTTGTTGAGGGTCCGCCGATGTCAAGCCCATCCAACTGAGAGAATGGTTAGTGCTGTCCCCTGTGAAACAAAGACATTGAATAACTATGTTTTGGAAATATAGGTCCATAAAGAAATACTATATTTAAAAAATGTGTTTGTTATATAGCAGACTCTTCTCCAGCGCAACTTACAGGAGCAATTAGGGTTTAGTACCTTGCTCAAGGGCAGACAGATTTTTCACCAAGTCGACTCAGAGATTTGAACCAGCAACCTTTATTAGTGGCCCAACGCTCTTAACCACTAACCTACCTGCTGCCCTTATCAATATACACTCATTGGCCAGTTTATTAGGTACAACCCTCTCCATTCATGAAACTGGAGCGACAATTTACTGGCCACTGAGTGTTTACTGTTTATCAATGAATTAACAGAAATGCAGAATCAGATTTGTAATCTCATCCACACACCACATTGTTCTTACTTGATGAAATCAAATCTTCATCTCCCTCCTCGTGTCCTTCTCTCACAATTCCACTCTGCCCTGGTGTTTTCCTGCAGTCGACCAGCCACACAGACACCCTCTTCAGATCCAGCAGTAAGGCGCTACCAGGAGAGTTGTGACCAGGGGACTCCGGCAGGTTGGAAGGGGACGGACTAGCTCTGTCCTGGTGACCACAGGAAGAATTGTACATAGAATATCATTAGACCAAACATTTGATTACTTTAGTCTAAATCTCTGATTGATTGGCGCATACTTGTAATATCGCATTTCTCCTGAAGTGTGTCACTGATCACTACTTTCCACAACATTTTCAATCACTTTGCCAAATATTTCAGATGGAAGTGGTTTTTATATATATATTTTTTTTTACAAATTTCAAAATTGATAACACTTGGAATGCCCCGTCTTATGTTCAGAATGTTTGATTGAGCATTCATTGGAGTTGAACATCTTTCACCCGAGTTAATCTTAGTTAAATTCTGGGTTAAGTGTCACATAATTAGTCAACTGCTCGCTTAAGTTCTGGGTTCATAAATGGAGAGATTAAGAGATGGTAGAACAAGGAGAAGAACCGGAATGAGAAGCTCCACCCCCTCTTTCAAGATACGGGCTGAATGTCCCCTCCCCTTCCAACATGTGACAGATGGTAACACCTGCAAAATCATGATTGGTTCAAATAACCAGTGACACAAAACCTAAACACCAGAACTATTGCTGCTCGTTATCCCACTTTTGGAGCATGTTGAGAAAAATCTCAGTCTCATAGTTTCAGTATTCTTATACAGTACATATGTAACAGTTTAACTTTAGACCGTCCCCTCGCCCATACCAGGGCGCTAACCAGGGACCCTCTGCACACATCAACAACTGACACCCACGAAGCATCGTTACCCATCGCTCCACAAAAGCCGCGGCACTTGCAGAGCAAGGGGAACCACTACTTCAAGGTCTCAGAGCAAGTGACGTCACCGATTGAAACGCTATTTAGCGAGCACCACCGCTAACTAGCTAGCTGTTTCACATCCGTTACACATACATAGAAGAAACCATCAGTTATAGGGGTATTGTGGCATGTAGTAGAAACCTACAGTAAAAAGGTATGGTGTTGCCTGGTGCAATTTCCGCCCCATGCAACATTGTTCAAGATCCACTTTTCTATGTGACTTGTTACTGTAACAGCAGCCACATCTAAAAATCAACAACATTCAGAAAATGAGTGGAATAAACTAATTTACCACCCAAGTATTTCAGCAGTACATTGTACACTACACCATTATTTCAAATTTCATTTTTATATATACTGTTCGTAAACTTGACACTTTATAATTTTGGTTTTGTAGACCAGTTTTTAGCAGTTTGATTAAATTATAGTAAAATGTATTAACAAATGACAGGAAATATTTTCAAAAGTAATCAATTGCAAATGGCCTAAGTGTTTTGAAACATATTTTTGTGCTTCGAGTTGTGAAAATGTACCATTGGATTGGGCTAGTCATGGGCTAGTGGGAGTGAAGGAAAGTGAACAAGTGCACACTTAGGGGGGACGGAAAGATAATTAGGGATTCCTTAACATATTATGTAGGCAGAGGCGGCGCTAGCGTGAGGGCCATGGGTGCGACTGTTCCTGCAGATGAATCAATAAAATACAAAATAAAATTATGTGAACATCCCATTATTTAACACTATAAGCATTATTTAACCCTACAAAACATGGCAAATGTATATGATTGAATTAAATCCTGAAATTGGTCTAGGTGGTTGTTGCTTATTTTATAAAGCAATGTACCCTACTGTCAGTATACCTCCTTGAGGGGTCCCCTGGGACTAGTAGCTACGCTGCTGGTGGGGGAAGGAACAGGGTATTTATTTAGTAAGTCATTTATTAAGTGTTAATAGTTTAAATTAAGTTAACACACTGCCAGGACTTGAGGTAGGCCTACTTTAGAAGAATCCAACAATGACGCATTTTGTAGTTTTGTAATTTTAGTAATTTTACATGGTCTAACATATCTGTAGGCAGGAATTAGGAAACAAAACATTCAAAAGAACAGAATAGCATATTCTGAGTTTAAAGGTAGTTTCAGTGATATGATGTAGGCTATATGCACAAAGTAAACAGCATAGTGAGTCAATAACATGGACTTAATAAAGGCAGAACTAGTCACTTTAAATAACGCCACTTTAATAATGTTTACATATCTCATTACTCATCTCGTATGTATATAGTGTATTCTATAGCATCTACTGCATCTTGCCTATGCCGCACGGCCATCGCTCATCCATATATTTATATGTACATATTCTTATCCATCCCTTTACATTTGTGTGTATAATGTAGTTGTTGTGAATGTGTTAGATTACTTGTTAGATATTACTGCAATGTCGAAATTTGAAGCACAAGCACTTCGCTACACTCGCATTAACATCTGCTAACCATGTGTATGTGACCAATAAAATGTCATTTTATTTTCGCAATAACCAAGAACGTTGAACCGCGAGGCTAAACTTCTCCAATGTTTTGGTCCCATGGCTACCATGCTGGAAGAGCATGAAGCATACCCTTTGCACAGATACTGTGAGTGACTGTGTTAGAGCGAAGTCTTGCATCGTTTTGCTGAGTCTACCTTTAATGTAGCTTATTTTACAGTCACTATGCAATTTAGTTTTAATTCTTATAGTAAGAATGAGAAACAAAAAAACAACATTAAGTGAAAAGTAGGCATTGGTTTCAAGCTGAAAAAATAAATTCCCATGATCCCAACTCCACCCATGATCCCAACTCCACCCATGATCCCAACTCCACCCATGATTCCAACTCCACCCATGATTCCAACTCCACCCATGATTCCAACTCCACCCATGATCCCAACTCCACCCCACAGCTTTGACCTACTACAGTAGCTATGTTGGTCTATTGTACTTCAAACAATGATTATGCAGGTTGCTTATGAGCCAAACATTCTCAAAGAGCCCAATTCAGACTCTTAGAGGAGGTGCTCCCACAAAGTGATTTTTACCGCCTACAAGAATTCATTGCACACCACACTAATCCCATTCCACTAACTTTTGAGGCTTTATGTGTTATTATACTGAGCAAAAATATAAAACGCAACATGAAACAATTGAATATATTTTTCTTCATATGAGGAAATCAGTCAATTGAAATAGCTTCATTAGGCCTTAATCTATGGATTTCACATGATTGGGAATACAAATATGCATCTGTTAGTTACAGCTACCTTAAAAAATGGGCCTCAAGATTTCGTTGCGGTATTTTAGTGATTTCAAATTGCCAATCGATAAAATGCAATGGTGTTTGTTGACCGTAGCTTATGCCTGCCCATACCATAACCCCACCATGAGGCACTCTGTTCACAATGTTGACACCAGCAAACACCATACCATAACCCCACCGCCACCATGAGGCACTCTGTTCACAATGTTGACACCAGCACTCCCTAAAAACTTGGAGACATATGTGGCATTGTGTTGTGTGACAAAACCGCACATTTTAGAGTGGCCATTTAGTTTAATTTAATTGTCCCCAGCACAAGGTGCACCTGTGTAATGAATATGCCGTTTAATCAGCTACTTGATATGCCACACCTGTCTGGTGGATGGATTATCTTGCAACAGAGCTCACTAACAGGGATGTAAAGAAATTCAACAAATTTGTACAAAACATTTGATAGAAATAATATTTTTGAGAATATGGAACATTTCTGGGATCGTTTATTTCAGCTCTTGAAACATGTGACCAACACTTTACATGTTACATTTATATTTTGTTCAGTGTATAGCTTTGCTTTAATACTGTCTGTCAGTATACCTCCTTGAGGGGACCCCTGGGACTGGTAGCTGCACTGCTGGTTGGCTGCTGGTGGGGGAAGGACCAGGGTCTTCAAAATGATTTATTTATTGAGTTTAAATTAAGTTAACACACTGCTTTAATACTTACAAGACCATCATGATTAATTGACCGAATGATTTTGTCTTGTAGTAATGTGGTGCCTGCCTGTATTTCCTTAAACCTTTGTTTTAGCAATTTAGTTACTATTTTTTATTTAACCTTTATTTAACTAGGAAAGTAAGTTAATAACAAATTCTGATTTACAATGATAACCCACCGTTCCCCAGTAGGCTAACTGCCTTGTTCAGGGGCAGAACAACAGATTTTTACCATGTCATCTAGGGGATTCGATCCAGCAACCTTTCGGTTACCGGCCCAACACTCTAACCACTAGGCTACGTGCCTCCCTAATACACGTCATTAAAAAAAATATATATAATTCATAACAGATTTTCTTGCCCCCACCCCTAGCGCCGCACCACTGGAATGGCCGTACATGGCAGAGTTGTTGACAAATATCCAGATCGGAGTTGTAAAAAATAATCAAGACGGTCAATGAAGCCAGTCAACTGGCAGAGTTGTTAGTTTGGCCACTGTTGATCTAAACAGATTTGTATTAAAATTTCAAGAGGACAGGAGAAGAAGCACAATGGAATTTATTCTGAATGTTTGAAATTGGTGCGTTTTTCCTGATGCTAGCCAGCATGCATATGCTCACTGCAGTGCACAACGTGCTGTTTACGTGTATTTGTTTTCTCAGCTACAGTTAGAGTTGTGTCCTGTCCGACAGTGAAATATGTCTAGCTCTTACCATAGCTTGGTCTATGGAGTAGCTAGCTAGTGTTGCAAAAGTCTATTGCGTTGCATGCATTGTAAGGTAGCAGCGTGTCAATTTGGTTTTGAACTGATGTAGCTATGTCATTATTATTTATTTTTTATCCAGTCCTATAAATACTCCAAACAGCCTACTCGACCTCTCGGAGGCGTACGCATGGTCCTAAAGCACACCATTAATACATTTAGTATCACATTCCAATGATAAAACTAGGGGGGACAAAGATGCAATTTCAGAATGAGGTGGGGACATGTTCACTCCATCCCCAGTGAATGTTGCACCCCTGGTTTTTGGTATATTTTAGTTGTCACTAGTAGACTAAGCATATAGGTGATTGGAGGATGTTGAAATGAAGCTTGAACAGTGGAGGCAGCGCCTGTTTTCTTTTTCGACTTGCGGTAACTTGCTTGACCATTCTGAAGGTCATGTAACTGTTACATGCAACATTTTTTGTGAACTTAACAGGACAGATGTTGCTCTCTAGTTTTATGATGTAACAAAGGTCTGGTTGAATGTATTCTGCCACTGTCTTCTTGTCTCAGCTGAGTCCAGACATATGAACTAACAGGTTATAACAATGCAATTATCACAACATGTAATATGGCTATTTTTCTGGCTTGGCTTCCCTGGTCATTTTACCCACACACCGCTACTGCAAGGTGTAGGCTTGGCTTCCCTGGTCATTTTACCCACACACCGCTACTGCAAGGTGTAGGCTTGGCTTCCCTGGTCATTTTACCCACACACCGCTACTGCAAGGTGTAGGCTTGGCTTCCCTGGTCATTTTACCCACACACCGCTACTGCAAGGTGTAGGCTTGCTTCCCTGGTCATTTTACCCACACACCGCTACTGCAAGGTGTAGGCTTGGCTTCCCTGGTCATTTTACCCACACACCGCTACTGCAAGGTGTAGGCTTGGCTTCCCTGGTCATTTTACCCACACACCGCTACTGCAAGGTGTAGGCTTGGCTTCCCTGGTCATTTTACCCACACACCGCTACTGTAAGTTGTAGCTTTGCCCTCATTATTTCACCAAGGTAAAGTTGGTTTGTCAAAAGCCATTTAAAGTGGTATAAATCAATAACTAAATAACTGTCACAGAAACATAAAACTAGATATTATTTATTCTATAAATGTCTAGCACACTTTTACAACCTTTGTTTTGGGGAAAAATTCCAGTTTTGATTTGATAGAGGGCATGTAGTCTATCAAATTTAAATTTCTATCATATCAAAACCGGAATTTCTACTCCAAGCAAAGGTTGTAAAATGATGCTAGACAGTTAATTAATAAATCATACCTAGTTTGTGACAAACGGTGAAATAATTATTGATTTTTACCATTTTAAATGGCTTTTGGCTAATGTCTGTTGAATGTCCGAATGTGTGAATATAAAACCAACTTTACTTTGGCCTCATTATTTCTCCATGGTTTCTGACTTTAGCTTCTCGTTGCCTTGTATCAATCTGTGTGCTTTAGGCTAGTAGGCTACTTTGCTGAAGGACAAAATATCCCACGTGTTTATTACCACCATTGTTTATTTTGTCCAGTTGTTCAAATGGAACGAATGGACATGGAAGAACAAAGATGATAACTAGACATGTTATACACCACATTAGGCATACTGTTAATAAAAGTAAAGCAAACTTACCCGATTCATCGTGTAAACTATTCTTTCTTCAGCGTTTCTTCAAATATAAAAACGTGACAGTTAATCTGTAGCTAGTTTACACTACAGTTAATTTGTTTGTCACAGCATTCAGATAAACTGCTAGACCAGAGCAATCAGGCGTCCTTTAAAATGGCACAATTCGACTTAAACTGTGAAAAATAAATGTCTGATGTTGGCTAACCTTACTTCAGAAAGATCCTGGATACGATTTAAATCTATTAAAGTCAATAAAACGTTCAACACCCTATTCACCAAGAATCCTGTTGTCTGTTATCGTCTAACTCTACCCGAGATCCACTTGAAACAACGTCCTCTTCGAGAGTCCAGATAGTTTAAATGTCTGAGGCCCAGTAATGGACGCCTATAAAATACCAGACTGTTTACAGCAGCGCTATCCGTGCAGCGAACCAGAAAAACCTGGTGTACGTTCAATCCGATGTCTGCAGTGTCCATGCAGCATTTTCAACAATGCAACCTCCGCAGTAGTCAGTGCATTACAAGCATTTCGCTACACCAGCAATAAAATATGTATGTGACCAATAACATTTGATTTGATTCATAATTCTTCCGCTTCACGGAGCAGACCAGAATCAGCGACGTTGAGAAGGAAGTGGTCTTCTTCTTCTTTAGTGTTATGGCGGTCCGCAAACAATGACTATAGGTGCACGCCCCCACCTAGTGTGTTGGCTGTGTATCAGCCTACTATTCTGTATTATTAATTCATAACACTGTGAAAAACCAACTAACCCTGCACCCATTAAAACCTCATCATTATTCCACAACTTTGGCCCTCTGATCCTACACCAGGCCAGCAACCGGAAAGGACGAGATATTATCTTTCAAAACACATTGGAACTCTTCTGAAGTAAAATATTGTACACCCAATGACTTCTCAACAGCTGCCACCACAACATCTATCCAATGTGATTTACATTCTATTCCTGCGGTACGGTTGACAACCATGGCCATGAACACCAAAACAAATAAAAAATACTGAAGCATGTTATTCTTATCACTCTCTATTGACCTCGACCTAAACATATAACATCTAAACCTGTGTTTACAACAGACCTTATTTTCGGCATTCATCCAAAAACACCATTAATTTCCCCATAGGCTTTGTCCAGCGAACCATGGCAAAATTAGTGCCTATAAAAATATGGCATTACTCTTTCTCTCTATAGAGCCCCACAGTGGACAAGTCATAATACCCATAAAACCTAGTGGCCAAACAGGGAAAGGGTTCCAATTGTTTTCCAACATTCATTTTTCCCCCATAGGTGATTTCCAATAGGCTTACCCTGACGAGACATTTCACATCGGCTACACTCACCCCCCTTTTGACCTCCTCCTCTTTCTGCAGCAACCAGTGATCCGGGTCAACAGTATAAACATTACGTCCGTCCCCTCGCCCCGGGCGCGAACCAGTAGTCAAGGACTACAGACCGAAACAGGTCGGTCTGCACACGTCAACAGTCACCCTCGAAGCATCGCTACCCAAGGCTCCACAAAAGCCACCGCCCTTGCAGAGCAAGGGGAACCACTACTTCAAGTGATGTCACCGATTGAAACGCCATTAGCGCGCACCACCGCTAACCATTTCACATCGGCTACACAAGCTCCTGCACATCTCTTGCTGACACCTATTGTGTCATTTTAAAACTTGCCCATGACAGGTCACAGAATTGTCAATTTAAAGAAATTCAGACAATTTATTCAATACAACATTTAGCTGACATTAGATTGTTAATCCAGATATGCTTATGTTTAATACTAGATCATTGATTGCAGGATATTAGCTTGTCACTTAGTCTTTTAATAAATTGATAACAGTAAACCTAGATAGTTGTATCTCATAGTACTCGGAGTGGTGACTCAAGACTCGCGTGAAAATAAGAGAGAGCCGCACTCTAGGAGCTCAGATGCAAAATGTAATTACCGGTGTCTGTAATCATCGCCAAGAGTGGCCTAATATCATTGGTTAATTCTCAAATATTAAAATGGCATACAAAGAACAACATACAAACAACAAATGGATAGCATACGATCATAGATTCATTTTAGACTGCACAACCTTACAAACAATTACAATGGCAAAGTCACAATAATGGCTTCAGATCAATGTCTACGTTGAGACCGAAGGGAGCAAAGGTCTTTAAGTTAAAGATCCAGGCAGCCTCTCGTTTTAACAATAAATTATCAAGGTCACCCCCTCTAGGGAGTGTTCGATGCCAATATAACGCAGAGACGAAATAGAGTGGCCTGCCTCCAAAAAGTGGGCCGCAACTGGATAAGTAAAGTTTTTGCACCTAATGGTGCTACGATGCTCTGAGATACTTACTTTTATTTCGCACTTTGTTTTAACCACGTAATTTTTACCACAAGGACAAGTTATAAGATAAATAACTGCCTTAGTGGAGCATGTGATAACACCTTTGATTGGGATCTGTTTCCCTGTTTGTGGGTAGCCAGATAACAGATGGCTAATTACATTGATATGCTTTGGAATGTCTAGGCAGCGTATCAGGAAAGCAAGCAAGACTTTAGTTTAGATAAACAAATGTAGTTCGCTAGCTAGCTAGGTCGATAGCTACCTTACATCAGACATCCTCTACGCTGATGTTGGCTTATTGGATGCTACCAAAAAATTTAATGGGATGAATAGAAATAGTGATAGCACACAGAAAGCTGCAATGATAGAACCCATTTTCAACTCTTGGGACATTGACCTTAAAAAATTTCACCCCAAGTGAGCCCCCTGACTCATTGACTATAAGGCCTACAGATGAATTCAGGTCTTTTAATGAATGTGTGCTTGTGTGTGTTAGTGTATGAGTACAGGTGCATAGGTTTGTGTTTGTGGGTTTGCATTAGGAGGGTGGTATGTGCATTAACATAAGTGAAGTAACACATTAAATATTGGTTTAGGTGTTACGATATTCATTTAAAAAGTTGTTACTCACCTGATAACGTTATTTTTCCACATTAAGTGGAAAAAGTTATCATATTAACCAAGAAGATATTACATTTACCAGTTGTATTACATTATAAATCTAAAAGTTATTACATTAACCATTGTTACAAGACAGTATGCATAGTTCTTACCTGGACCTCATGGATATTATTATCCAATGTATTATTGATTAGTTTTAGGAATATTTTAATCACTATAGATATATAATATATACAGTTTAAGTGATAACTTCTTGTTTAGAAGATAACAGATTTAATTTATTGATCAATTGAATACATGAATATACACTTATTGTTGAAAAATTCTACATAATGACATTTAATAATATCATGAGTATATGAAAATATACAATTATCAACACGCCCCCACACATGGGTTCACTGACATTTCCTATGATAACATTTATCCATTTAGATGTGTAATATTACATAGACACAGGGGAGACAAGATCCTAGATCAGAGCTGTATATTATGCTCCACAGAGGTTACCATGGTGATCAGACTAAGGCAACTGTTTAAGAATGGGAGATGGATATGACTGTTCACTAGATGTTTTCTACTGATCCTTTATTTATGGATCTGGAACCGGTGTCAGATAGGAGGGAGAGGAAATACGGCACATTTTTGCTTTTTGGTGTTCTCTCATATTCCCTAAATGAGCAAAGCTCTCTCCACATAGACAGACATAGGGTTTCTCTCTAGTGTGTGTTCGCTGGTGTGAAATCAGGCTCCCTGATTGACTGAAGCTCTTTCCACAATTATCACATCTGTAAGGCTTCTCTCCAGTGTGTGTTCCATGGTGTCGATTCAGGGTGGAAGCTGCAGCAAAGCTCTTCCCACACTGATCACAGCTGTAAGGCTTCTCTCCAGTGTGTGTTCCATGGTGTCGATTCAGGGTGGAAGCTGCAGCAAAGCTCTTCCCACACTGATCACAGCTGTAAGGCTTCTCTCCAGTGTGTGTTCGATGGTGTCGATTCAGGGTGGAAGCTGTAGCAAAGCTCTTTCCACACTGATCACAGCTGTAAGGTTTCTCTCCAGTGTGTGTCAGTTGGTGTGTTGTCAGGTGGACTGACTGATTGAAGCTCTTCCAACACTGATCACAGCTATAGGGCTTCTCGCCTGTGTGTGTTCGCTGGTGTCTAGTTAGTTTTTCTGATACAGCAAAGCTCTTCCCACACTGATAACAGCTATAAGGCTTCTCTCCAGTGTGTGTTCGCTGATGTATAGTTCGTTTTTCTGATACAGCAAATCTCTTTCCACATTGATCACAGCTATAAGGCTTCTCTCCAGTGTGTGTTCGCTGGTGTGAAGTCAGGGTGGAAGCTAGAGCAAAGCTCTTCCCACACTGATCACAGCTATAAGGTTTCTCTCCAGTGTGTGTTCGCTGGTGTGTAGTCAGGTGGACTGACTTATTGAAGCTCTTTCCACACTGATCACAGCTATAAGGTTTCTCTCCAGTGTGTGTTCGCTGGTGTGTAGTCAGGTGGACTGACTTATTGAAGCTCTTTCCACACTGATCACAGCTATAAGGTTTCTCTCCAGTGTGTACACGCTGGTGTACAGTTAAGGCTCCTGCACTAACAAAGCTTTTCCCACAATCAAGGCAGGGGTAAGGCTTCTCCCCTGTATGAATTCTTACATTAGATTTGAAGGTGTTAGATGCAGCAAAACTCTTCCCACACTGATCACAATGAATAATGAAGCCACTCTGGCTTGTGAAACTCTTCCCACAGTCAGAGCAGCAGTGGTGAGGTTTCTTCCCTGTACGACCCTGCTGGTGTTTCTTGAGATGTTCTGATCTGGAGAGACTCTTCTCTGTCTCCTCAGCAACATGTTGTTTAGGCTCCCCAGACGATAAGCCCCTCCCACTAAGAGAACGATGGTTAGGGGTGTCCCCTGTAAAATAAAGACCTTGAATAGTTAGTATTTGTATATGGATACATATTTCCAAAACCTATAACTTTTTTTTATTGTTATTTAGCAGACGCTCTTATAAAGAGCCATTTACAGGAGCAATTAGGGTTTAGTACCTTGCTCAAGGGCACAGACAGATTTTTCACCTTGTCAGTTCAGAGATTGGAACAAGCAACCTTTTGATTAGTGGCCCAATGCTCTTAACCACTAGGCTACCTGCCGCCCTTATCATCAATATACACTCAGTGGAGTGGCCAGTTTATTAGGCACACCCCCCTCCATACATGTATGCTGTTAATCAATGAATTAACAGAAGTTGCAGAAGCAGATTGTAGTCTAATCCACACCCCATTGTTCTTACTTGATGAAATCAAATCTCCATCCTCGTGTCCTTCTCTCACAGTTCCACTCTGCCCTGGTGTTTTCCTGCAGTCGACCAGCAGCACAGAAACCCTCTTCAGATCCAGCAGTAAGGAGATACCAGGAGAGTTGTGACCAGGGGACTCCGGCAGGGTGGAGGGGGACGGACTAGCTCTGTCCTGGTGACCACAGGAAGTATTGTACATACAATATCATTAGACCAAACATTTGATTAGTCTAAATCTCTGATTGATGGCTGCATCCTTATAATACCTCCTTTCTCCTGAAGTGTGTAACCGTTCACTACTTTCCACAAATGTATAACAATTCTAATGCTCAGAAGCTTTGACTGAGTATTCATTGGAGTTGAACACATCTTTCACCCCTGAGTTAATCTTGGTTTAGGCAGAACTAATGTCTCATGAATTGGTCAACCGCTCAATTTAGTTCTGGGTTCATACGTGATAAGAGGAGAGCTTAAGAGACGCTGGAACAAGGAGCTCCACCCTCTTTCAAGATACAGGCCGAATATCCCCTCCCCTTTCCAAAATTCAAAGGACGCCAACACCTGCGAAACCGTGATTTGTCATAATAACCAGAGAGGAAAAACCAAAACTTCTGAACTACTGCTGCTCATTATTATGTAGTATTTAGAGCCAAATCCATCAATTATTTGGTTTTACCTTCCACCTGAAATTAAATGAATGTAAATGTATACAGTTATCCCCATGTACAATAGAGCCACGTCTTTCTGGTGCCATTTACAGCTTGTTTCTAGCCTAAAGTGCTGCAGAGTTATTCTGATGTTTTTCTGGTGCTAACAAGCATGCAATGAACAACGTGCTGTTTACATCTATATTTGCTCACCCTTCAGGAAATCAGATCACGACTCAATCCTACATATTGTACAGATATTCCAGTAATTCTATACACATACTGTCCATAATGTCTATACATCATGTGATGGAAAATGTTATCATGTGAAGAGCAGTCTTCAAAATGTTCATAGTGTTATAAATAATCCTTGGTTCCTGGTAAAAATATGAAGGGGGGCAACATGACCCCCTCCTCAGGACCATCTAGCAGAACGGCCAGAATATGTTCTATAAGTTAAGACAGGAGGCGGTGCCAGACACGTGTCCTGGAACCAACCCTATGAACTATGACTATGTAACCTGTCTGTAACCAGTAATATAAGAGATCTAATGGGACTGCCCTGAGGGAGATACCTTCAGAACGGTACTTTATGCATCCTAAGTTTGACTTTGACCTCTAGAGCATGCTGATAATAAACAATGATTCATTTAAGATTGAATTTGAGTGCCCCTGTGTAGAATTTACACAACTATCTCATCACATCTACTACAAGACCAAAAGTATGTGGACACTTGCTCATCAAACATCTCATTCCAAATGCATGCGGTCCCCCCTTTGCTGCTATAACAGCCTCCACTCTTCTGGGAAGGCTTTCCAATAGATGTTGGAACATTGCTGCAGGGACTTGCTTCAATTCAGCCACAAGAGCATTAGTGAGGTCGGCACTAATGTTAGCCAATTAGGCCTGGCTCGCAGTCGGCGTTGCAATTCATCCCAAAGGTGTTTGATGGGATTGAGGTCAGGGCTCTGTGCAGGCCAGTCAAGTTCTTCCACAACAATCTTGACAAACTATTACTGTATGGAACTTGTTTTTTGCAAGGGGGCATCATGCTGAAACAGGAAAGGGCCTTCCCCAAACTGTTACCATAAAGTTGGAAGCACAGAATGGTCTAGAATGCTGTAGCGTTAAGATTTCCCTTCACTAGAATTAAGGGACAGAACGATGACCAACAGCCCCAGACAATAATTCCTCTTACACCACACTTTACCGTTGGCACTATGCATTGGGGCAGGTAGCGTTCTCCTGACATCTGCCAAACCCAGATTTGTCCGCCGGCAGCGAGCCTTACACGGAACCCAAACTGTCTGCCATCATGCGCTATCGTGCATAAATGTATTTTGTCCCCCTACACCAAACGCAGGTTAAAATATCAAAACAAACTCTGAACCATTACATTAATTTGGGGACAGGTCGAAAAGCATTAAACATGTATGGCAATTTAGCTAGTTAGCTTGCACATGCTAGCTAATTTGTCCTATTTAGCTAGCTTGCTAGCTAATTTGTCCTGGGATATAAACATTGAGTTGTTATTTTACCTGAAATGCACAAGGTCTTCTACTCCGACAATTAATCCACACATAAAACAGCCAACCAAATCGTTTCTAGTCATCTCTCCTCCTTCCAGGTTTTTTCATCTTTGAACTTATAAAGAAAATCCCTGATTGGCAACTACACTTTTACCATGACAACCGGCAAAACACTTCGTCTTTCAATCACCCACGTGGGTATAACCAATGAGGAAATGGCACGTGGGTACCTGTTTCTATAAACCAATGAGGAGATGGGAGAGGCAGGACTTTCAGCGCGATCTGCGTCAGAAATAGGAATGACTTCTATTTTAGCCCTTGGCATCGCAGATGCTCGTTGGCGTGCGCGAGCAGTGTGGGTGTAATAATTGAATAACATGGATTTCTAAATTTATTTTGCGACGCTCGCGCAAGCGATGTGTCCGGTCTGGTCAGCATGTTACACCACTCCAGCCGAGGCTTGGCATTGCGCAAGGCAGTGGCGGATTTAGGTATGGGCAGCCCAAGGCGGCATCTTGCCGGGGGCGGCACGGGGCACCCAATATTTTTTGGGGGAATGTTGACATTTGCGTGATTGGTTTTCTATCGCTCATTTGCACGTCACGTCAATGATATCATGTCACCGTGTGGGACTGTGGGTCAATTAACCTTGTCGGAGTGGGCGCCCTGATTCTAGTTTGGGAGCTAGGCAGGCTGCTGCCTGGGAAGGTCTCCCAATCAGAAGTAGAAGATGGGGAAGTGGGACGGGGGTAGGTTGACCTCAGGTCTCCCCACTGGAAGCCCGAGGTAGGGGGAGCGGGGGATTAGTCAAATCAGTCACACTATGAAATGATACCAAATAAACCACAATTCATTCATAACTGTTAATATATAATTTCACAGACATATTGTTGCATTTTTTTCTGGTTTGCAAAATCATTAAGAATAATATAAAACAGTGTGTAAATGCAAATTCAGGAGCACCCTCTGGCATTGGCCAGGATGAGGTGCCATCTACCTTCTCAGCCATACAGGCCTCTTCAGAAATGATCTCGGAGCCTCAGGATGAGGAGCCGTCCACCTCCTCAGCCACACAGGTGTCTCCACAAATATTGTCTGAGCCTGAAGACCCATTTACTTCCACTTCTCCCCAGCAGGATTCTTCAGGTGGGTTTTTGTGCACGCACGTGTGTGTGCATCCCTGCGTAACAAACAGAATAAATAATCTCCCTTTCGCAAAGTTTTAAGTTTCCATATTGTAGGTAACAATGATGATTGTATTATTACTGGGTATGTATGTGGGATGTTCCACCACTATAAATGCTGTGAATAACATGCTGCCGAGGATGAATCACTGTCTACAGATCCGGCTGCTGAGGATGAATCACTGTCTACAGACCCTGCTGACTGACAGAATTCAGACACAGCTAGTTTGCACAGGACCAAGTGAGGTACCACCTAACTTTGTTTCCCCAAGGAATGAGAGTGAAGGAAGAAGTTGCCACCACCAGTATTTCAGGAAGACCTTGGTGAGTGGTGAAAAAAATCCCTAGAAGTTGGCTGGTGTATTCTGAAAAAAAACAACAGCCTTTTCTGCTGCAAACTCTGTTCTAAGAAGAAAATTAATTTGGGAAACTCAGGACTTGTCACGTTCGTCATAAAGATGAGACCAAGATGCAGCGTGAGTAGAGTTCCACATAATATTTAATAACTGAAACTCAACAAAACAACAAACAATCGAACGAAACGTGAGGCTATACGAATAGTGCAGACAGGCAACTAAACATAGAACAAAATCCCACAAACACCAAAGGGAAATGGCTACCTAAATATGATCCCCAATCAGAGACAACGATAAACAGCTGCCTCTGATTGGGAACCATATCAGGCCACCATAGACATACAAATCACCTAGACCTACAAAAAACCCTAAACAATACAAAAACTAGTGTACCCACCCTAGTCACACCCTGATCTAACCAAGATATCTCTGTTTTCTTTATATTTAAAGGTCAGGGCGTGACAGTACCCGCCCCCCCCAAAAAAAAGTTGCGGACTCCCGGCCGCAAACCTGAACCTATAGGGGAGGGTCCGCGTGGGCATCTACCCTTGGTGGTGGCTCCGGTTCTGGATGCAGCCCCCCTCTTTACGCTGATCCCTCCACCTTTGTAGAACCGGACTGTGGACCGGCGCTGGAGACCCCAGACCTCAGAATTTGTCTTACTCTTCCAGTGACCGTAGCTGAAGCAGAGGAGCTTTCAAAGCTGAAAGCTTTGTATGGCTCGCCCAGGGAGCCATACAAGCTCGAACCGCGACTGGCTCAAGGTGATCTTAGGCTTGTGTGTGGCTGCTCAGCTATGGAAACCCATTTCATGAAACTCCTGACGATCAGTTGTGCCGACATTGCGTTCAGAGGCAGTTTGGAACTCGGTAGGGAGTGTTGCAACAGAACAGATGATTTTAACGTGTTACGCACTTCAGTACTCTGCGTTCCCATTCTGTGAGCTTGTGTGGCGTACTCCTCGATTGAGCCATTGTTGCTCCTAGACTTTTCCACTTCACAATAACAGCACTTACAGTTGACCGGGGAAGCTCTAGCAGGGCAGATATTTGACAAACTGACTTGTAGGAAAGATGGTGGTGCCACGTTGAAAGTCACTGAGGTCTTCAGTAAGGCCATTCTACTGCCAATGCTTGTCTATGAAGATTGCATGGCGGTGTGCTCGTTTTTATACACCTGTCCGCAACAGGTGTGGCTGAAATAGCCAAATCCACTAATTTGAAGGGGTGTCCACATACTTATGAATGTACTGTATTTATACTCTGGACTAATATTTATATATTTCTGAATTCCATTCCTTTAGATGTGTGTAACGTTATTGTTGTGTATTGTTAGATATTACTGCACTGTTGGAACTAGGAACACAAGCATTTCGCTACACCTGCAATAAGATCTGCTAAGTATTTGTATGGACCAATACAATCTGATTTGATTTGTTTTCTCAGCAAGATTGAGTTGTGTCCTGTCTGACAGTGAAATATGGCTAGCGTTTACCGTAGCTTGGACTATGGAGTAGCTAGCTAGCGTTGCAGAAGTCCATTGCATTGCATGCATTCTAAGGTAGCAGTGTGGCATTTAAAAAAAACTGATGTATATTGTCCCACAAAACATAGCTACGAGCCGCATTTGGACGTGCACTTGCTATCGTTAGCTAGCTTTTCTGTCGATGTTCAGCTGTTGTCTGCTAGCAAGCTAATGGCTTTAGTTATTTGTGTAACAAACCTTCCATCAACAATTACAGCTAGCTACATTTATTTGCCTTTTCGTTAGATAGCTAGCTACAGAGGCTAACTAGCTAATAGCAACTGTATTGTTGCCAAGCATCCAAGTTGCTGACCAGGTTAGATAGAACTATAGATAAATTAGTTAGTTAGTTAGATTTGTCTGAAACTTAGTTGGCATTGCCAGAAATGCTACAAAAAGTTATTAATGGACAGAAATGTAGCAAGAGTGATACATTATAAATGTAATAAAAACTGTTGCATCTACAAAAGGTAGTCAAACAAACATTTAAGTCCAATGGTCACTTTATGGAAGCTAGTGTCGTTTTAATCCGCTGCAATCATTTTTACCAAATCGGCGCATAAAATACTTAACACTCACGACTACAATATAACGGAATATAAAACAAAATAATTTGTGTGATTAACATGTTTATCTTAGCAAGGAAGCCAAAGACAAAAAAAACTAAAAGTGTTTACTGTATGACTGACTCATAGACCGTTCAGGGAACATGAAAGATGAGGATGGCATTTCTCTACAAATTAAGGTGAGTCAACATGTTTTTTTCTACTCGCAATGCACACACAGAAATCAGTACCATGGATAGACGCATCATATTTAGCCTAAGTTTATCTAACTAAATCGTTTTTGGCAGGGGTGCAACATTTAGAATTGGGGGGGACAAAAAAAATGCTAATTCAGAATGTAGGGATGTCCCTTGTCCCCAGTGAAAGTTGCACCCCTTGTTTATTTTTAAATATTTTCGTTGTAGTAATGTAAGCATAGGTGATAAGATGATGTTGAAGTTTAAATTGTGCTTGAATAGTGGATGCAGGGCCTGTTTTCTTTGCGACTTGCGGTAACTAAATCAATTGTTGTTTAGTAGTCCGAAAACGTTGGAAACATTAACTTGCTTGATCATTCTGTAGGTTGTAACTATGAACTTAACAGGACAGATATTGCTCTCCGGTTTTATGATTTTAACAAATGTCTGGTTGAATGTATTCTGCCACTGTCTTCTTGTCTCAGCTGTGTCAAGGCATATGAACTAACAGGTTATATAACAAACAACGCAATTATCACAACACAGGTTGTAATATGGCTATTTTTCTGGCTTGTCTGACGCTTTTACCCACTGCACCACTACTGCATGTTATAGCTTTACCCACGCACCACTACTGCATGTTATAGCTTTACCCACGCACCACTACTGCATGTTGTAGCTTTACCCACGCACCACTACTGCATGTTGTAGCTTTACCCACGCACCACTACTGCATGTTGTAGCTTTTCCCACGCACCACTACTGCAAGTTGTAGCTTTACCCACGCACCACTACTGCAAGTTGTAGCTTTACCCACACCACTACTGCAAGTTGTAGCTTTACCCAGCACCACTACTGCAAGTTGTAGCTTTGTCCTCATTATTTCTCCATGGTTCTGACTTTACCTGCTTGTTGCGCATTGCCTTGTATTAATCTGTGTACTTTAGGCTAGTAGGCTACTTTGCTGAAGGACAAAATATCCCAAGTGTTTATTACCACCATTGTTTATTTTGTCCAGCTGTTCAAATGGAACGAATGGACATGGAAGATCAAAGATTATAAAAAATAGGCCTTGACATTTCATACACCACAGAAAGCATATTGTTCATAAGTCAACCAAACTTACCCGATCCATCATGGAAGCAACTGTATTCTTTATTTAACGTTTCTTCAAATAAAAAACATGACAGTAAGAGTAACGTTACGCTACAGTTACTTTCTTTGTCACAGCGTTCAGATAAATAAAAGCTAGAACACACCTTTTTAAATATAAAACTCGATTTAAATTGTGAAATAAACGTCTCATTTAGACTAATCTTACATTAGAAACATCCTGCAAAAGGATGTGGACATGTATTTGGTTTGAAAACTCGATAGAGGATGGTAACAAAGTACTTCCTGTTGATGCTTTTCAGCTTCTTCTGTGGTGTTTAAAATGTGCCGCCACCTACTGTATATAGTCATCAACACCTCTCTTCAAGTGGATGAGGCGGTTTAGGGAGTCATTTATTGTTAGGATATAACTGCTGTATTGCCTCGATGATATATAGTATGTTAAATTAATGTCAAAAGAAATTGGCATGATCAATATAGCATGAATCTATTTAAACGTTAAATGATTTTGTATCACGTCTTTTGTGTCATCCTCAATGATTGCAAATGCATTATGTCCACGTGTGGTTGTATTGTTTTTACATTTGCAAGTTACATCAAATTAAAATCAAAACAAATCTAAGGTATTTATAGAAACAACAGAAATAGCTTGCAGCTTCCGCCTGGCTGTGGTTTGCTGGAAGGTGGGAGGCTGAATTTGAGATGAGAGAAATTCCTTGCTATCGTCTTTCAAATTAGCTCATGGCTAGATGGCTTTCTAGCGCTTATAGCGGTCCTCTGAATGGAAGACACACAAGCGGCCTGCCAAGGGCTTGTGGCAGTCCTGTGAGTGCAGGCTAAGACACTTCAATCAAATAAGCCATTTGTTTTTTGATGACCAAATTCAACACTCTCTCATTGACCTCCATACAAAAACTCCTTGCTTGGTGGGCGAAAAAAACGGACAAACACCACCTGCTGGAGGGAGACAGATTTTCCCTTGAGTTGGGCCTCTCCCTTTGCCTCTTCCTCTCTGACAACGTTCTCTTCCAGAGTCCAGCTGTGGTTATTGGCTGAGGCCCAGTAAGAGTAGCCTCGTAAATAACATACTGATTACCGATGAGCGATCCGTGCAGTGAACCAGTAAAGTCCGATTGATGTTCAATCAGACTTCTGCAGTGGCCAAACACAATGGCCATTTTAGCATGTACATCTTGGTGGGGCAAAGCATACATTGTTTGAGGGGGATGAATGCCAGCAAGGCAACAACACAACATTAAACAATACATTAATTGTACTATAACAGTGACAAAAACAATATTATTAAGGCCTACATAAAGATGTCCCAACAGCAGAGCTTTCTTTTCAGCACCATGGAGTGAATCATTGTCATGCTACACCTGGCTATCAGCAGAGCCTTGTCTGGCAGCGAAACATTTCATTCAGCCTCATTTACCTCCTTTTAAAAAAAAAGGCTGATATGGCTGACTTGCTTTAACAAATGTGGTTTCTACTGACAATTGAGATGTACAAACTATGGCATAATCAATCAAATGTATTTATTAAGCCCTTCTTACATCAGCTGATGTCACAAAGACCTGTACAGAAACCCAAGGGGACTGATGGGGAACGATGAGCGGATAAGAGGCAATCAAATTTTGATTAAGACAATGAGCAACATAGTAGTAGTCAATATAACTATTTGTTTAGCACTTCTAAAATGAACAGAAACAGAATTCAGAACATGCGCCGTTCTTACAGTATTAGTCAGTATAAGTCAGAATCATAGGATAAATAAAGGGGTAAATAAATAAAGGGGGCATATAAGCAGACAATGAAAGCTTTTACAATATTTGATGATATTTCTCTGAAAACGGGCTATAGGCTACATGTCAGAACAGTAGGCTAAATTATGAGGGGGTAAGGGATCAAATTATTAGGGTAAAGTACATGGGCTACTAACAGCTCACTACACAACATACATTTAGTATTACTTTCTTAGCTACAGTATACATATCTCCCTGGCATATTGTTGCTGAGCATATTATATTATCATTGATGCAGCAGCATACAATACATTTTTGGACTCACTTTGTGCTGTGCTCACTTGAACAGGAAGGTGGCATGAGCAAATTTTGTCATCAGTCTGTCTTCCTCTGGATTTATGATACTTTCAAGTCAACTGAAAACTGGGGGAAAAAACAAGGTTGTATCATGACGTCAGTGATCTTCAGGTCGGAGCTCTAGAAAAAGAGGCCAGAGTTTCTGACTTGGAATTCCGAGGTAGATGACCATTCAACACGTATTTTCCCGGTCGGAGCTTGCGGTTTTCCAAGTTCCCAGTTGTCTTGAACTCATTGAAGTCTGACATTTCCCAGTTCAGTCTCCAGTTGTTTTAAACGGGTAGAAGTCCTGCTGGATTGACAGCATGGCCAATATATTCAACCGTTTCTGGCCCACGATGTTGTATGTGAATGTTTATCCTTTTAAGCTTGGAAAAGAGACCAGACTTGGACCACACACCCTCTCCACTGAATAGTAGGCTAGTGATTGCTTTGCAACGCTTGCAGTTATACACTGATTCCTTTCAAACCACTCATTGTTGAATTGGCTATTTCCAACTTGTTGTGTAATGTTTATGTCCAATGGCTGATGAGCACCGATACGTATTATCTATAATTTAACTTCACTCTGCGGTCCGACTCATCCCAAACCATCTCAATTTGGTTGAGGTCAGGGGATTGTGGAGGCCAGGTCATCTGATGCAGCACTCCATCACTCTCCTTCTTGGTAAAAAAGCCCTTACACAGCCTGGAGGTTTGTTGGGTCATTATCCTGTTGAAAAACAAATGATAGTCCCACTAAGCCCAAACCAGATGGGATAGCATACCGCTGCAGAATGCGGTGGTAGCCATGCTGGTTAAGTGTGCCTTGAATTCTAAATAAATAAATGTGTCACCAGCAAAGCACCCCCACACCATAACACCTCCTACTCCATGCGTCACGGTGGGAAATACACATGCGGAGATGTTTTAATCAATTACTTTGTAATGTGATTATATTTAGTATAGTTTCATTTAAAAAGGATAACTTCAATGTTTTACAATTGAAATGCTTCTGAAAAATCACTGAGGATGGTCCTCCCCTTCCTCAGGAGAAGCCTCCACTGATACACACCCCCAACAGACACCAGTTAGTCACCCAGATAATCTCCTCCTTACTAATACCTAACGAGCTCAAAAAGGAACAAATCACATAGCCAGATAACAGATGGCTAATTACATTGATATGCTTTGGAATGTCTAGCCAGCGTATCAGGAAAGCTAGCTAGATTTTGGTTTAGATATACAAATGTAGTTTACTAGCTAGCTAGTTTGTTAGCGACCTTACATCCGATTGTCCTCTTTTCTGCTGCTCTGATGTTGGCTGACTGGATGCCTTCATCTTTGAAATGAAGAGGAAAAAAAGAGGGGAAACATTATTTGATAGAATAGCATCACTTCTCAATGTTTGACGACATGGCAACCCAATGAGTTGAGACTTCAGTTCAGTTTTCAAAATCCCCTGGTTCAAAGTTGTGGCTACAAACAAACATTTTAATATTTCTCACATCAACTGGATAAACCTTCACGGGGCGGTTCTCCAAGTCCTGAAATCGCTATGAATTCTGGATATTGTGATTTGCTTACAACCAGAAAATGTAGCAAGCCCGTTTCTACAAGTGAGATACAGAAACACTCAATAGTTACATGTAGTGAGGAATTTCAACATTTTCATGACACAATATATTCATAACATATTAATGGACATACACTGAGATGACAAAACATTATGATCACCTGCTCTTTCCATGACATAGACTGAACAGGTGAATCCAAGTGAAAGTTGTGATCACTTATTGATGTCACTTGTTAAAGCCACTTCAAATCAATGTAGATGAAGGGGAGGAGACAGGTTAAAAAGGGATTTTTAAGCCTCGAGACAATTGAGACATGTATTGTGTATGTGTGCCATTGATGTTGAATGTGCAAGAAAAACATATTGAAGTGCCTTTGAACAGAGTATGGTAGTAAGTGCCAGGAGCACCGGTTTGTCTCAAGAACTGCAACCTAAAGGACATCCAGCATACTTGACACAACTGTGGGAAGCATTGAGTCAACATGGGCCAGCATCCCTGTGGAACACTTTTGACACCTTGTAGAGTCCATTCAAAAAAGACATTGAGGGTGTTCTAAGGGCAAAGGGGGGTGGGGGCAACTCAACATTAGGAAAGTGTTCTTAATATTTTGTGCACTCAAGTGTATACAGGTAAGTCTGTATTCTAGAGGTCGAAGATCAAAGTTCTGTTGATCTGAATGGACAGCTGTGAATCTAAGCTTTCCAATGAGCAATGATTAAAGGGTATACATGAGTAATAACATGAGTAATAACCTGTATGCTGACATTGTCATGGGGTGAAACCCCAATGGGAAAACTGAATGGGATGGAGGGATGAATAGAAATAGTGATAACACACAGAAAGCTACCATTGCTGCAATGATAGAACACATTTTACTCCAGGGACAGACCTTAAAACAAATCTACATGAGACATTTTCACCCCAATTGAGACAACCGATCACCCTGGCTCATTGACTATAAGGCCTACAGATTCATTCTGTTCATTTTTTATCATATATATATATATATATATATAATATATAAAATTGTACAGGCGTGTATATTTCAATAATTACGTTATTTTACTTTTAGAAGTGTGTATATTGTTAGATATTACTGCACTGTTCAAGCTAGGAACACAAGCATTTCCACACCGGCAATAACATCTGCTAAATATATGCATGTGACCAATACGATTTGATGATTAGAGTGTATGTTGCCTGAGTGCACACCAGTAGCTTCACGTTTCGTTTATGCTTTGAGTTTCTCTTTATTAAACATGTGGAACTCTATTCACGCTTGGTCTACTCATTACGACGAACGTGACAGTGTGAGTACAGGTGAATAGGTTTGTGTGTGGGTTTGTAATTGGTGGAGGGTGGTATGTGCATTAACATTAGTGAAGTAACACATTAAACATTGGTTTAGGTGTTATATGATTGGTTGAAGTCATTATGTTATTCATTTAAAAAGTTGTTACTCACCTGACTGATAACGTAACTTGTTACATTAAGTGGAAAAAGTCATACTATAACAATTCAACATTTTATCATATTAACCAACAAGATATTACATTTACTGGTTTTATTACATTATAAAATCTAAAAGTTAGTACATTAACCGTTGTTACAAGACAGCCTACATAGTTCTTTCCTTGACCTCATGAATATTATTCAATGCCTCATTGATTTGTTTTAGGATCCTTTTAATGAATGTAGATATAAATGTTCAAAATGAAAGTGATAAGTTCTTATTTAGAAGATAATTTATTGAATGTATTGATCAATTGAATAAATGAATATACACGTATTGTTGAAACATTATTCTACATGATGACATTTAATAATAGTATCATGAGTATATGAAAGAAGATACAATTATCAACCCCCCCCCCACAGGTTCACTATAACATTTCCTATGATAACATTTATCCATTTAGATCCCAATGTGTGATATTATAGACACAGGGGAGACCTGATCCTAGATCAGAGCTGCATATTATGCTGCACAGAGGTTACCATGGTGATCAGACTAAGGCAACTGTTTAAGAATGGGAGATGGATATGACTGTTCACTAGATGTTTTCTATTGATCCTTTATGTATGGGTCTGCAACCGGTGCTGGAAGGAAGGGAGAGGAAATACGGCATGTTTGTGTTTTCTGGTGTTTTTTTTCTTCTCATTGGCCCTAAATAAACACAAAGCTCTCCCCACCTAGACAGACATAAGGTTCCTTCTCATTTAACATTTACATTTAAGTCATTTAGCAGACGCTCTTATCCAGAGCGACTTACAGTGTGTCTTCACTGGTGTGAATAAAGGGTCCATAACTGACTGAAACTCTTCCCACACTGATCACAGATATAAGGCTTCTTTCTCTCCAGTGTGTGTTAGCTTGTGTTTAGTCAGGGAGAACGTTTGAGAAAAGCTCTTTCCACACTGATCACAGCTATAAGGTTTCTCTCCAGTGTGTGTTCGCTGGTGTCTAGTCAGGGTGGAAGCTCGAGCAAAGCCTTTTCCACATAGACAGACGTATGGTCTCTCTCCAGTGTGTGTTAGCTTATGTGTAGTCAGCTCTCCTGACTGATTGAATCTCTTCCCACATTGATCACAGCTATAAGGCCTCTGTCCAGTATGTGTTCGCTGGTGTGTAGTCAGCTCTCCTGACTGATTGAATCTCTTCCCACATTGATCACAGCTATAAGGCCTCTCTCCAGTGTGTGTTCGCTGGTGTGTAGTCAGGTGTCCTGACTGATTGAAGCTCTTCCTACACTGTTCACAGCTATAAGGTTTCTCTCCGGTGTGTAAACGCTTGTGTATGGTCAGGCCTCCTGAATTAGCAAAGCTTTTCCCACAATCAAGGCAGGGGTAAGGCCTCTCCCCTGTATGAATTTTCAGATGATATTTTAAGGCATTAGATGCAGTAAAACCCCTCCCACACTGAGAGCAGCAGTACAGTTTCTCTCCAGTGTGAATCTGCTGGTGAATTAAGGACCTCAGTCTAGTAAAATTCTTCCCAAAGTCAGAGTAACAGTGGTGAGGTTTCTTCACTGTACTTCTCTGCTGGTGTTTCTTGAGGTGATCTGATCTGGAGAGACTCTTCTCTGCCTCTTCAGCAACATGATGTTGTTGAGGCTCCCCAGATGATAAGTACCTTCCACTGAAAGAGTGATGGTTATGCGAGTCCCCTTTGAAACAAAAGACATTGAGTAACTAGGTTTTGGAAATATGGGTCCATAAACAAATAATATAGCAACATACACTCAGCGGACAGTTTATTCGGTCCACCCCCCCTTTCACAAAAATTGATCGCTCCTACATACAGTGGGTCACATGGCGGTGAGTCCATTGACCCATCCAGCCTGGTGTCAACGGTACAGGCTAGTCGAGGTGGTGATCTGGTGTGGGGAATGTTTTCCAGGCACACTTTAGGTCCCTTGATACCAATTGAGCATCGATTGAACACTACAACGTATCTGAACATTGTTGCTGAGCAAACCCAATCGAGTATATTTGGGATGAGTTGGCAGCATGAAAGTGTAGCCGTCCAATCTGCAGCAACTGCGTAATGCCATCGCGTTAGAATGGACCAACATCCCTGGGGAACATTTGACACCTTGTAGAACCAATGCACCAAAGAATTCCGGCTGTTCTGGAGGCAAAAGGAGGGTCCGACCCAGTACTAGATGTGTGACCTAATAAACTAGTAACTGAGTGTATATTTTTTATCAAATCAACAGAAGTTGCAGAAGCAGATTGTAATCTAATCCACACACCCCATTGTTCTTACTTGATGAAATCAAATCTCCCTCCTCGTGTCCTTTTATCACAGTTCCACTCTGCCCTGCTGTTTTCCTGCAGTCGACCAGCCGCACCGACACCCTCTTCAGACCCAACAGTAAAGCGCTACCGGAAGAGTTGCAACCCGGGGACTCTGGCAGGGTGGAGGGGGACGGACTAGCTCTGTCCTGGTGAACACAGGAAGTATTGTACATAGAATATCATTAGACCAAACGTTCGATTACTTTAGTCTAAATCTATGATTGACAGGAGGTATAAGGATGCACCATTCTCCTGAAGTGTGTCATCGTTCACTACTTTACACATGTACAGTTTATCAATCACGTAATTTTTCAAATGGAAGTGGTATATATTTTTGTAATATCCAGTCTGATGTTCAGAACCTTTGATTCAACGTTCAGTGGAGTTGAACACATCTTTCACCCTGAGTTAATGATGGTTAACACAGAATTTAAGTGTCACGTAATTGGTCAGTCACTCGATTAAGTTCTGGGTTCATACATATTGGGAGAGATTAGGAGATGCTAGAACGAGGAGCAGAACCGGAATGAGGAGCTCCCCAGTCTCTCTCAAGATACTGGCTGAATGTCCACTCCCCTTCCGAAATGTGACAGATGGTAACACCTGCTAAATCATGATTTGTTCAAATAACCAGTGATGAAAAACCTAAACACCAGAACTACTGCTGCTAGTTATCCCACTTGGAGCATGTTGAGAAAATGTCAGTCTCATAGTTTCAGTATCCTTATACAGTACATACATAGAAGAAACCATCATATTGGTATTGTAAAATGTAGCAGAAGCCTACAGTAAAAAGGTATTGTGTAACCTGGTGCAATTTCTGCCCCATGCAACATTGCTCAAGATCCACTTTGTGACTTGTTACTGTAACAGCATCCTCATCTAAAAATCAACAGCTTACAGTGCATCAACAACACTCAGATAATGAATGGAATAAACTAATTTATTTTAGTACTTAAAAAACAAAAGTTAACTACACACTATATAATTCTGGTTTCGTAGTTCAGTTTTTAGCAGTTTAAAAACAAATGACAGGAAAATATTTTTAAGCTTGAAACATATTTTTGTGCTTAGAGTTGTGAAAATTGTACCAAAGAGAAACACAATTAGATTGATGGAGTCATGGCTAGTGGGTGTATCCACAATATTTTATACCAGTCATTTCATTTCCAATCAGTGAAGGGAAGTGAATAAGTGCACACTTTGGAAGGACAGAAAGACAATTAGGGATTCGTCAACATATTATCTAGGCAGAAGTGGAGCTAGCGTGAGTGCCATGGGTTTGATGTTAGCCTACCATTATTTAACCCTATAAAACATTTAACACTATACAATATGGTACATTTATATGATTAAATTAAATCCTGAAATTGGTCTATTAAATAAATGATTCATTTTTTAAGTAAATAGTTTAAATGAAGTTAAAACACTGCCGGGACTTGAGGTAGGCCTATACAATAAGAATCCAACAATGATGCATGTTGTCTACATTTTAAAAAGTCTAATACATCTGTAGGCAGGAATTAAGAAACATTGGGAAACGGAAAACATTCCAAAGAACAGAATAGCATATTCTGAGTTTAAACGTAGATTCAGCGATATTATGTAGGCTATATGCACAAAGTAAACAGCTACATTACCGAAATCACCAAAAACGTTGAAGTGCGAGGCTAAACTAGCTAGCTTGCTTTCAGCTGACTGGTGTTAACAAGCGAGCTACAGAGGCTAGCTGCTGGACTTTGGACAAGCAAGCTAATGTTATATAGCAGCTGTACAGTTTCCAAGTTGCTGACCCGTTCAGATAGAACTCTGAGATTTGCCTGAAAAGAAATGAGCAATATCAGAAAAGCTACAAAAAAGGTCGCACATCGTTGGTTGTTAGTGGACATAAATGTGCACGTAACATGTAATAAAACCGGTTGCAGATACAAAGTTAAATGTTTAAGTCCAATGGTCACTTTATGGAATCTATGGTGCTGTTTTAATCCTATGAAAGAATTTCAGCTAAATAGGCACAGGAAATACTGAAAACCCACGACTATAATATAATGGAATATAACAACATATAAAATAATATTTGTCCCAATGAAATGTTTTACCAGTGCATAGCGAGATGCGCATCTCAGTTACTTCTCAGGAAGATTAATAATTTCAAAATGGGTTATTAACTAGCTGGCCTGGCGCATCCTTGACTATGCATGGAAATTAGGCTCGCGAGCAAGCATTCTAGCCAGGTAGCCTAGGACAACAACTACTACAAGCGTGACAGAGTTATAGACCGTTCAGGGAACATGAAAGAGGAGGATGGCATTAGCGTTTCTCTACAAATTGGGTGCGTGAACATGTTTTTTTCTATTTGCACTCACACACAGATATCAGTACCATGGATAGACATATTTAGCTTAGGTTGATCGGACTAAATCTCTGTTGGTATCTTTTAGTTGTCAATTTAGTAGACTAAGTATTGGTGATTAGATGATGTTGAAATGGTGCTTAAATAGTGGAGGCAGCCCCTGTTTTCTTTGCGACTTGAGGTAACTCTAAATCAATATTTGTTTAGAAGTCCGATTTTTACATTTGATTTGATTTAAATAGGCAAGTAAATTACAGCCAAAATATGTTGTGCTCTCCGTCTCTGCCTTCTTGTATCGGCTGTGTCAAGGCATATGAACTAACAGCATCAAACAACACAATCACAACACGTAGGTTGTAATGGCATAGGTTTCTGGATTGGCTTCCATGTAAAAACAACATTCTGGCTTATTTCTCCATGGTTCTGACTTTACCTGCTCGTTGCGCATTGCCTTGTATCAATCTGAGGGCTTTAGGCTAGTAGGCTACTTTGCTGAAGGACAAAATATCCCAAGTGTTTATTACCATCATTGCTTTTGTCCAGCTGTTCAACTGGAATGAATGTTATGGAAGTTCGAAGATAAACTAGGCCAATACATTTTATACTGTTAATACAAGTAAACCAAACGTACCAGATCCATCGTCGAAGCTATTCTTTCGTCAACGTTTCTTCAAATAAAAAAAAGGACAGTAAATGTGTACCGTACACTAGTTATTCTTTGTCATAGCATGCATATAAAGAACAGCTAGACCAGAGCAATCAAACGTAATTTTAAATATCACAACTCGATTTAAATTGTGACAAATAAATGTCTGATGTAGGCTAATCTTACTTCAGGAAGATCCTGGATAATATTTTACATTATCTATTAAGAGTCAATAAAACGTTCAACACCCTATCCACCAATAATCATGTTGTCTGTTCGTCTTAACTCTACCCGAGAGTCTGTTGGAACAACGTCCCCTTCGAAAGTCCAGATAGTTAATTGTCTGAGGCCCAGTAAGTGTAGCCTTGTAAATACCAGACGGATTACCGCTGCGCTATCCGTGCAACGAACCAGTAAAACCCGATGTATGTTCAATTCGAAGTCTGCAGTGGCCATGCAGCATTTACAGCAATGCAACCTGCGCAGCAGTCAGTGCATTCATACTTCTTCCGCTTCACGCAGCAGACTCAAAGCTGTGGTGAAGGAAGTGGTCTTCTTCTTCTTTGGTATTATGGCGGTCCGCATACAATTGTTATAGATGCATGCAGCTACGTACTGTATTGGCTGTGTATCAGCCTACTACTCTGTCGTCTGAATTCATTACGCGTTGGGAAAAACCAACTAACTAACTAGTGCTGCACAGGGGTGGAAAAAATACCTAATCGTCATACTTGAGTAAAAGTAAATATATCTTAATAGAAAATGAGTAAAAGTAAATATATCTTAATAGAAAATGACTAAAGTAAAAGTTGGAAGTCACCCAGTAAAATACTATTTGAGTAAAAGTCTTTAGTTTTAAATATACTTAAGTATCAAAAGTGTAATTTCTCAAATTTAATTAAGTATCAAAAGTAAAAGTATGAATAATTTCAAATGTCATACGAAGTAAACCAGACAGCTCAATTGTTTATTTTACAGATGGCCAGTGGCACACTACAACACAATTTACAAAGAAATAAGTGTTTCGTGAGTCTACCTGACCAGGTAGCCTAGTGGTTAGAGCGTTGGACTTGAAACCGAAAGGTTGCAAAATCCAATCGATGAGCTGACAAGGTAAAAATCTGTCGTTCTGTCCCTGAACAAGGCAGTTAACCCACTGTTCCTAGGCCGTCATTGAAAATAAGAATGAGTTCTTAACTGACTTGCCTAGTTAAACAAAGGTAAATAAAAAAATCAGAGGCACTAGGGATGACCTCTTGATTAGTGCATGAGTTGAACCATTTTCCTGTCCTGCTTAGCATTCCAAATGTAATGAGTTTTTTGGGGTGTCAATGTATGGAGTAAAAAGTACATCATTTTCTATGCATGTGGGTCCTTACTCAACATTGACAGGAGGCTCCAAACAAAAGACTGACTAAAATGACAAAACTCATAAATGGAATGAAATCAACCAAAACTCGTTTCTCTCAAGTGCAGCATAGGTTGTGCGGTCTGCAAACAACGTGTCGACTCCGACAATAATACTGGAATAATTATATTGAATGCATTAACAGAAATTACTGTAACCAAAGTAACAAACATTGCAGATTAGAAATTACAGGAATTAATGTTAGAATGTACTACTGGTGATATGTAATGGGGAAGTGATATCAAATGCAAACAATTCACACAATGAAGTTATGAAACAATGAATGTGCACAAATTGGCAGGAGAGAGAGCGTTTTGGAGAGAGAAGAACATTGTGCATCTGGGCGCTCTATGGTCAATCTGACATCTGCATCGGCCATGCAGCATTTATGGTGATACGACCTCAGTAGAAGTCAGGGAATTCATTCTTCTTGCGCTTCGCAAAGCAGTGCAGAGGTATTTGTTTTTTCTACAGGATGTGTACCCCCCATTACAGCCTTATTCTGAAATGGAATAGTCTTGGTGGTTCCAAACATCTTCCATTTCAGAATGATGGAGGCCACTGTGTCCTTGGGGACCTTCAATGCTGCAGAAATGTTTTGGTTCCTTCCTCAGATCTGTGCCTCGACACAATCCTACCGTGGCGCTCTACAGACAATTCCTTCAACCTCATGGCTTGGTTTTTGCTCTGACATGAACGGCCAACTGTGGGACCTTATATAGACCGTTGTGTGCCCTTCCTAATCATGTCCAATCAACTGAATTTACCACAGGTAGACTCCAATCAAGTTGTAGAAACATCTCAATGGAAACAGAATGCACCTGAGCTCAATTTTGAGTCTCATAGAAACAGGTCTGAATACTTATGTAAATAAGGTATGCATCTTTAAAAAATAAAAATAAAATAAAATACATTTGCTAAAATTCCTAAACTTTTCACATTGTCATTATTGGGTATTGTGTGTAGATTTAGGGGGGGGAGTATTTAATACATTTTAGAATAAGGCTGTAATGTAACAAAATGTGGAAGTCAAGGGGTATGAATACTTTACGAATGTATGTATTGTAACAGGCTCACAATGTGGTTACTTAAGTCCGATTTGGATATATTTGGCTGTTTTCGCAGGTAACATTTAAAAGTTGAGAAGTGACTTCTAAATGCTAACTCCAGTTAGTATAAGCTGGTTAGCATAGCTAGCATACAGACATCGGTGGTGGTAGTCAATTATTTTTTAACTAATGCAGTTGATTGGGGAAAGTAACATTTATTGTTAGGGTTGACATCCATACAAGCATTATACTCTGATTTGTACCTCAATATATTGTGACATACACATATAAAGAATAGTCTAAACGTAGGATAATTTTTCTGGGGGGCAATGAAGAGATTCAGGATTATTCCCCAATGGCCTTTTCTTTCCATGGCAATTCCATTGTTTTGCTCGAGTTCAATTGACTTCTTTACCGCATCTATGTTCCAAACAGGTTACCATGGTGATCAGACTAAGTCAACCGTTTAAGCATGAGATATGGATATGACTGTTCACTAGATGTTTTCTATTGATCCATTATTTAGGGATCTGGAACCGGTGTCAGATAGGAGGGAGTTGAAAGACACGTTTGTGCTTTCTGGTGTTTTTTCATTGGCCCTAAATGAACAAATATCTTTCCACATACACAGATATAAGGGTTCTCTACAGTGTGTGTTCGCTGGTGTCTAGTCAGGTTCCCTGACTGACTAAAACTCTTCCCACACTGATCACAGCTATAAAGCCTCTGTCCAGTGTGTATTCGCTGGTGTCTAATCAGGTTCCCTGACTGACTAAAACTCTTCCCACACTGATCACAACTATAAGGCCGCTTTCCAGTGTGTGTTCGCTGGTGTGTAATCAGATCTCTTGACTGACTAAAACTCTTACCACACTGATCACAGCTGTGAGGTGTCTCTCCAGTGTGTGTTCGCTGGTGTGTAGACAGGTTGGAAGCTCGAGCAAAGCTCTTCCCACACTGATCACAGCTATAAGGCTTCTCTCCAGTGTGTGTTCGCTGGTGTCTAGTCAGGGACGAAGCGAGAGCAAAGCTCTTTCCACATTGATCACATTTATAAGGCTTCTCTCCAGTGTGTGTTCGCTGGTGTGTAGTCAGGTCTCCTGACTGAGTGAAGCTCTTCCCACACTGATAACAAACATAAGGTTTCTCTCCAGTGTGTATGCGCCGGTGTATGGTTAGATTTTCTGAAAGAGAAAAGCACTTTCCACACTGATCACAGCTATAAGGCTTCTCTCCAGTGTGTACACGCTTGTGTATGGTTAGGGTTCCTGCATTAGCAAAGCATTTCCCACAATCAAGGCAGGGATAAGGCTTCTCCCCTGTATGTATTCTCAGATGAGATTTTAAGGTGTTAGAAGCAGCGAAACTCTTCCCACACTGTGAACATCTGTACGGATTCTCTCCTGTATGGATTCTATGGTGTAACTTAAGACCTCCTGGACAGGTGAAACTCTTCCCACACTGAGAGCAGCAGTATGGTTTCTCTCCGGTGTGAATCCGCTGGTGAATAATGAAGCCACTCCTTCTAGTGAAACTCTTCCCACAGTCAGAGCAGCAGTGGTGAGGTTTCTTCCCTAAACCTCTCTGCTGGGGTTTCCTGAGTTGTTCTGATCTGTAGAGACTCTTTTTTGCCTCGTCAGCAACATGATGTTGAGGCTCCCCAGATGATAAGCCCCTCCCACTGAGAGAATGACGGTTAGGGGGGTCCCCTGTGAAGCAAAGACATTGAATAACTAGGTTTTGCAATGCATAAACAAATACTACCCTCAGTATAAACATAACTGCCAAAATAAAAGGAAACACTTGAGGAAATGAGGGTTCTGGCGGCTCTTATGGTGTTGGATACATTTTCCTGGCATGCTTTAGATCCACTCAACCACTTAGAGGGCAAAGTAAACGCCAATAAATGTAGAGCCATTGAGTGTTCACCTTCAACCTATGGTTGATGACAATACCCCCATCCACAGGGCATGAGTGTTCACTGAATGAGTGAACATAAAAAATGAGCATAAAAAAACATAGTTATTACTTTAACTACTGTTCCCTGAAGGAGGGAAACAAGGTACAGCTATAGGGATTTCACGTACTAGCGCCCTCTACTGAGGAACATTAGAATCACGCTTGACAAGGCCAATGAACACCGTGCCGCACCAGAAGTCCCACCTTCTCATGTGATAAAACCAAGGTACGGAGTCATTCCTTCAATTCAGTACCGCTCTTAATCTGAACATGGCGGTGTGAGGACAAACAACTGTTGTCCTTTGTTTGCCTCTTTCATTGAACATTAGTTCTAGTCATAACTGTAGGTTCCCCTTTAGTCAGGAAACTCAGGGGATGTGAAATCACGACCCAACCCAACACCAAATGAAATGGCCCACGGCAGACCACCTAGGGTTCCAACCCAACACCAAATGAAATGGCCCACGGCCACCTAGGCCACACTAGGGTTCCAACCCAACACCAAATGAAATGGCCCACGGCAGACCACCTAGGGTTCCAACCCAACACCAAATGAAATGGCCCACGGCAGACCACCTAGGGTTCCAACCCAACACCAAATGAAATGGCCCACGGCAGACCACCTAGGGTTCCAACCCAACAACAAACCTGTGGCATCTGGGTATATTGCAAAACTGTGCACTGCCTTTCAACAACCCTCTCCCGTCCCAGCCATAAGAACACTGTGGGCTACGCTGGGGCAATGACATCCAAGCGATAAAACCTCACAAAAGTGTGTGGTGATGCACAACTGGCCGCAGTACAAATATCCATCGCCCATGAGATGGAGGTGAACCAAACACCTCCATGCTCTTTTGCACACCAATATCTCTACCTGTACATGACCATCTGATCATTTATCACTCCAGTGTTAATCTGCAAAATTGTAATTATTCGCCTACCTCATGCCTTTTGCACACAATGTATATAGACTCCCCTTTTTTTTCTTCCTATTGTGTTATTGACTTGTTAATTGTTTATTCCATGTGTAACTCTGTGTTGTCTGCTCACACTGCTATGCTTTATCTTGGCCAGGTCGCAGTTGCAAATGAGAACTTGTTCTCAACTAGCCTACCTGGTTAAATAAAGGTGAAATAAATAAAAAATAAAAATAAAAACATGGGTGGCAGGGTAGCCTAGTGGTTAGAGCATTGGACTAGTAACCAAAAGGTTGCAAGTTCAAATCCCCGAGCTGACAAGGTACAAATATGTTGTTCTGCCCCTGAACAGGCAGTTAACACACTGTTCCTAAGCCTTCATTGAAAATAAGAATTTGTTCTTAACTGACTTGCCTAGTTAAATAAAGGTAAAATAAAAAATGGCCGATTGGTTCTGAACTTGTAGACCTTAAAATGCCTGTTAAAGGGATGCAGGTCTAAAATGGGACAAAGTCCAGCCCCTCTTGGGAACTGGCTGTACCAGCTGTCCTGAGAGAAATTGCTTGAGATGGCACTTTAAAGGCCTGAAAATGGGCACTTAGGTACCCATCCAGATTGGGGTGGTACCCACTTGAGGGGTACCGCTTTCACAATGAAAATCTAGGGATGATTCTCTCTCATCGTGATAGGTGCTCCCGGGAGCTGCTGCTTTCCCCACTTCGCAGAGGGACCAGCTTTCACTTTACCTTAAGGAGTAAATGTGCCAAGCAGACTGAGGCTGTTCTTGAGGGAACAGGAGCAGACTTGGGTGTAGATACGGAAGTCAGGGCAGCCAGCTTACTGCCGGGCCTTTGTCTGCAAATCCTCTCGAAGACAGTCCTGCCTTGGCGGAAAAATACTTCAGAGCCGTGAAGAACCGTGTCCTGCATAGATGTCAAGGCCGAGCCGAACAACCCCGTAGGAGAAAGTGCCTTTGCCTGTCCAGCTGGTCTCTCTCCGGCACCTAAGACAAAGTCAACCAGCCCGAATGCTGAGACAGTGCAACGGAACATGCGCAACACGAAATCGGCCATAGTAATACTGTCATCTAGGAGCTCTGTGTGGGGATCCTCGCAGCCAGGGCTGCCAATAGCTCAGTTTGGTAAATCTGCAGCATTGTGACCATGTTCAGGGACTGGGGGATGTGTTGGAATTAGCCATCCCTTTGGTAGCCAATGAGGCTAGGTAGACAGCTAGCTTCCCATCCAATGGAGGCATTGTGACAAGCCCCGCCCCCTCCATACCCATGAAGTGTGAATACCCATGCAGCATAAGCTTGGCTGAATGCAGCTGAGTCTGAGGTGTATCCTACGAAGCAGGGTTGAGGTTCTGGTGACGCTACGCAATGCACTTCCACACTCTCCGTACTGCTGTACTGTTTGTTGCTTCTTGGCTACCTGACAAACATTTTCGCTTTTGGTTCTTAACCATTTAAATCAAAGTCTGTGTTTAACAAGTTTACCAAGGTCTTATTTTTGTCCGCACACAACTTTTACCTGGACATAGATCTGCAGGACCTTGCCCCCCCCCGAAGAAAGTGAAGTAGCGTTATGCCTTCTTATTGCAGTCGCTGTACTCTTAATATAAAGGATAACTATTGCCTTATGGTGAGTGTAGCCGAGTTGCTCGGCTTCAGACGCAATCGTGCAAGTGTGGGAATTAATGATACAGCGTCTGTGCCCCCAGTAAATACAGGTAGTAGTGTTAAACCCCCTTCACAGTCCCCGCAGCCTAACAATGTTCTCATGGCTTCTGGAAAAAAAAAATATTTTGGCATGCTCAACCGGTGTCGCTCATTCAGCCGATAGAGACTTAACTGGATTTCTCCACTAAGCAACGAGTGGGAGTTAGAGCCTTCTCAGGTCTCTCCTCCACTCGTTACAGGGTCTGAGCCGCCGAAGCATCCCATCATTAGCTCTGACAAATTGAAAACCCTAGTCATTGATGACTCCATTACCCGCAATATCAGACTTAAAAATAATTATCCAGCGATCATACATTGTTCACCAGGGGGCAGGGCTACCAACGTAAAGGCTCATCTGAATATGGTGCTGGCTGAGGCTAAAACTGGCAAGTGTAGATGGTAAAGGCATCAACGACGTTGGGATGAAACAGTCTGGTTACCAAGTGTAACATAACTTCAGCGTGTTATTTCGCTAAAAAGATGTGTTGGCATCAAGTAATTGTCTCTGGCCCCCTCGCAGAACCGGCCAGACACCACGTCGCCAACCAAACAGGAGCCCTGCACGATGCCAAAAGAGATATCAGCTGGCTCTATATCACTACGCTGGGAGGATAGCGCCATCTGATCTCACCACGAGCCCAGGTCCACCCCTGCATCCCCCAACTCAGACTACGCCAAGGTACAGGCGCCCAGGGGAGGAAAATCGTTACCACAAAGCCTTCTATGGAAGGCGACACGTTTCTCTAAAGTGCTTAAACGCAGCCGGCAACAGTGGTCCAATGAGCCAGATCAATCCAGGGCAGCCCGAGCAGCCATCCAGCAGAGACATACAAGACTAAACTCGTGAGTATTATTCAAAGACATGGTGAAACCGCATGATTGTGGGCAAGGTCGTGAACTCAAACCCGGCTTAACAACCTTCATAGACTCGTTCGTATTAGCAATCTTCCTTTACAACCAGTTAGACATGCTAAAAAGCCACAAGAATAACTAGCAAACATTTTGGTAGGAAATTTCACAAAACTAGTTACCAAACTTTGACACACAACTTCCAGAAGGGTAAGCATAGTTAGTGGGACAGTTAAGTTTGAATAAATCCTGAAATTGCATTCCAATCTTTGTTTAGAAGAAATGTGTGAAATCGTTCTGCTCAGCTCGAGATGAAGACAGGAAGAAATTGAAGGAATGACTCCGTGCCTTGGTAGGCGGGGGCTCCACTGAAGCACAGGGTATATTGGCCTTGTCAGGCGTGACTAATGTTCTGCAGTAGAGTGCACTAGCGCTCAAACAGCCCACAGGGTATATTGTGCACTAGCGCTCAAACAGCCCACAGGGTATATTGGCCTTGTCAGGCGTGACTAATGTTCTGCAGTAGAGTGCACTAGCGCTCAAACAGCCCAAACAGGGTATATTGGCCTTGTCAGGCGTGACTAATGTTCTGCAGTAGCACTAGCGCTCAAACAGCACTAGCGCTACATGCTGCCACAGGGTATATTATATTGGCCTTGTCAGGCGTGACTAATGTTCTGCAGTAGAGTGCACTAGCGCTCAAACAGCCCACAGGGTATATTGGCCTTGTCAGGCGTGACTAATGTTCTGCAGTAGAGTGCACTAGTGCTCAAACTGCCCACAGGGTATATTGGCCTTGTCAGGCGTGACTAATGTTCTGCAGTAGAGTGCACTAGCGCTCAAACTGCCCACAGGGTATATTGGCCTTGTCAGGCGTGACTAATGTTCTGCAGTAGAGTGCACTAGTGCTCAAACTGCCCACAGGGTATATTGGCCTTGTCAGGCGTGACTAATGTTCTGCATTAGAGTGCACTAGTGCTCAAACTGCCCACAGGGTATATTGGCCTTGTCAGGCGTGACTAATGTTCTGCAGTAGAGTGCACTAGCGCTCAAACTGTCCACAGCTGTATTGGGCCAAGTTTCCTCACTGAAAGGGAACAATGCAAATCATACGCCCTGGCCGTTTGTTACCAGATCTCAACCAAATGGAACACTTATGAGATTTCGGAGCGGGAACCTCAGACAGCGTTTTCCACCACCATCTAAAAAAAAACACCAAATCATTGAATTTCTGGTGGAAGAATGGTGTCGCATCCCTCCGATAGAGTTCCAGATACTTGTGGAAACTATGCCAAGCCACATTTAAGCTGTTCTGGTCTATTAAGGCACTATGTTGCTGTTTCTTTTTGTAGTTACCTGTATATGTATTGTTTATCAATCAATGAGCAGTTAGAGAAGCAGATTATAGTTTAATCAACACACATTGTTCTTACTTGATGAAATCAAATCTCCATCTTCTTCCTTCTCATCCTCCTCGTGTCCTTCTCTCACAGTTCCACTCTGCCCTGGTGTTTTCCTGCAGTCAACCAGCCTCACAAACACCCTCTTCAGACCCACCAGTAAGGCGTTACCAGGAGAGTTGTGACCAGGGCACCCCGGCAGGGTGGAGGGGGACGGACTAGCTCTGTCCTGGTGAAGACACAAAGTATTGTACATAGAATATCATTAGACCAAACATTTTATTACTTTAATCTCTCTACAACACTGTTCCAAAAATGCAATTGAGAAAAACTGTAATGGCACTTACTAATGAAGTTTGTAGTATTGACTGTCCCCATAAGACATTTTAGCACTATAGCCGAGTTGACCATAGTCAAATCTAATTGTATTGGTCATACGCGCCGAATACAACAGGTGTAGAAGTCAGAAGTTTATATAAACAAGTTTTAATGACTCTAACATAAGTGTTTCAACCACTCCACAAATGTCTTGTTAACAAACTACAGTTTTGGCCAGTCGGTCATTTACTTTGTGCATGAAAAGTCATTTTTCCAAAAATTACAGACAGATTATTTCACTTATATTCACTGTGTCACAATTCCAGTGGGTCAGAAGTTTACATACACTAAGTTGACTGTGCCTTTTAAACAGCATGGAAAAGTCCAGAAAATTGTCATGGCTTTAGAAGCTTCTGTAAGGCTAATTGACATAATTTGAGTCAAATGGCAGTGTACCTGTGGATGTATTTCAAGGCCTACCTTCAATCTCAGTGCCTCTTTGCTTGACATCATGGGAAAATCAAAAGTAAATCAGCCAAGACCCCAGAAAAAAACTGTAGACCTCCACAAGTCTGGTTCATCCTTGGGAGCAATTTCCAATTGAAGGTACCACGTTCATCGGTACAAACAATAGTATGCAAGTATAAAGACCATGGGACCACGCAGCCGTCATACCGATCAGGAAGGAGACACGTTCGGTGTCCAAGAGATGAACGTACTTTGGTGCAAAAAGTGCAAATCAATCCCAGAGCAACAGCAAAGGACCTTGTGAAGATGTTGGAGGAAACGGGTACAAAAGTATCTATATCCACAGTAAAACGAGTCCTATATCGATATAACCTGAAACGCCGCTCGGCAAGGAAGAAGCAACTGCTCCAAAACCACCATAAAAAAGCCAGACTACGGATTGCAACTGCACATAGGGACAAAGATCGTACTTTTTGGAGAAATGTCCTCTGGTCTGATGAAACAAAAATAGAACCGTTTGGCCATAATGACCATCATTATGTTTGGAGGAAAAAGGGGGAGGCTTGCAAGCCGAAGAACACCATCCCAAACGCGAAGCACGGGGGTGGTGGCATCATGTTGTGGGGGTACTTTGCTGCGGGAGGGACTGGTGCACATCATAAAATAGATGGCATCATGAGGGGAAAGTATGTGGATATATTGAAGCAACATTTCAAGACATCAGTCAGGAAGTTAAAGCTTGGTCGCAAATGGGTCTTCCAAATGGACAATGACCTCAAGCATACTTCCAAAGTTGTGGGAAAATGGCTTAAGGACAACAAAGTCAAGGTATTGGAGTGGCCAGCACAAATCCTTGGCCTCAATCCTATAGAAAAATTGTTGGCAGAACTGAAAAAGCGTGTGCGAGAAAGGAGGCCTACAAACCTGACTCAGTTACACCAGCTGTCAGGAGGAATGGACCAAAATTCACCCAACTTCTTGTGGGTTTCTGGCATGATGGTGTTGATGTGAGCCATGACCAGCCTTTCAAAGCACTTCATAGCTACAGACGTGAGTGCTACAAGTTGGTAGTCATTTAGGCAGGTTACCTTAGTGTTCTTGGGCACAGGAACTATGTTGGTCTGCTTAAAACATGTTGGTATTAAAGACTCGGACAGGGAGAGGTTGAAAATGTCAGTGAAGACACTTGCCAGTTGGTCAGAGCATGCTCGCAGTACACGTCCTGGTAATCTGTCTGGCCTTGCGGCCTTGTGAATGTTGACCTGTTTAAAGGTCTTCGGAGGGCATAGCGGGATTTCTTATAAGGTTCTGGGTTCCAGTCCCACTCCTTGAAAGCGGCAGCGCTAGCCTTTAGCTCAGTGCAGATGTTGCCTGTAATCCATGGCTTCTGGTTTGGGTATGTACGTAGTCACTGTGGGGACGACGTCGTTGATTTACTTATTGATGAAGACAATGACTGATGTGGTGTACTCCTCAATGCCATCGGGAGAATCCCAGAACATATTCCAGTCTGTGCTAGCAAAATAGTCCTGTAGCTTAGCATCTGCTTCATCTAACCACTTTTATCTAACCACTTTTTTATTGACTTCCTGCTTTCATTTTTGCTTGTAAGCAGGAATCAGGAGGATATAATTATGGTCAGATGTGTGGAGTAAAGGTGTGTGTGGAGTAAAGGTGGTCTAGATTTTTTTCTCCCCCTGGTTGCATATTTAACATGCTGATAGAAATTTGGTAAAACAGAAGATTCCCTGCATTAAAGTCCCCGGCCACTAGGAACACCGCCTCTGGATGAGCATTTTCCTGTATGCTTATGGCGGAATACAGCTCATTGAGTGTGGTCTTAGTGCCAGCATCAGCCTGTGGTGGTATGTAGACAGCTACCAAAAATACAGATGAAAACTCTAGGTAGATAGTGTGGTCTAGAGCATATCATGAGGTACTCTAACTCGGGCCAGCAAAACCTCAATACTTCCTTAGATGTCATGCACCAGCTGTTGTTTACAAATATACATAGTCCATCACCCCCTGTCTTACCAGACACCGCTGTCCTATCCTGCTGATACAGCGTATAACCAGCCAGCTGTATGTTGATAATGTCGTCATTCAGCCACAACTCCGTGAAGCATAAGATATTAGTTTTGGTAGTTTAATCTTCCTTGTAGGTCGTTAATTTTATTTTCCAATGACTGCACATTGGCTAGTAGAACGGAAGGCAGAGGGGGTTTATTCGATCGCCCACGAATTCTCAGAAGGCAACCCACTTTTTCTCTGTCCTCTTTTCACGCAAATGACGGGGATTTGGGCAAGTTCCCGGGAAAGCAGTATGTTCTTCATGTCGGGATCATCAGACCCATTAAAGAAAAGAAGAAGCTAATATTCACTGTTCTGATGTCCAGAAGTTATTTATTTTCAGTCAAAAGAGACGGTAGCAGCAACATTATATACAAAATACGCTTTCTTTTTTTCTTTAAATAGTTCAACTGTAATGGCACATACTACAGAAGTTTTTACTATTAACTGTCCCAGAAGACATTGTACCACTATAGCCTAGTTACAAATAAATGTATGTGTACTATAATAACTTTGGAAATAGTGGCATGTTTTTATCCATATTACTGTAGGGGAGAGTGTTGAGCCGGCCTTGTTTCTAGGAAACCATACACAAAATTAATAATTTGACCAAATATTTAGGAAGAGGTCATCATTTCATAGAGTCTGTGAAGAAAGAAAACACATTAAAAAAAAGTGGTACGCAAGTTGGGTCCAAAAAACTGAATTTGGCTTAGAGGTTTCATGGTGCTTGCATCTCAATTTTAAGATTGTTCTATACATCAGTTGGGATCTTAATAAGCGTTGAGTTCCTAAACCAGGCATGAAAATGCATCCTTGTAGCTGTGTGGGCTTATATAGTCCACATGTTTGCCTTGGGTAAGTTGAGCCAATGAAACTTTGAGCAAATGGAAGTGTTTTCTTCCCAGGTGTAATGCAAGGCATTAACGCTGGGATATGAGGTAACAACAGGGCTTAGTCTATGCTAAGTGTTTAAAAAGTACAATGTTTGTGGTAGGTGTTAAACCTGTGTTAAATAATTGTATTGTTCCTCAAGCAAGGAAGGGGCCGATGACATCAGTAAAGTGTGTACTTCACTGTATCTATAGTTGGGATATTGCTTTTCAACAATAACATTTATTTAAAAAAATATTTAAAAAAAATAAAATCACCGGAGTACTACTTTAAAGTGTGGGAGAGTGGGGTAAGTTTAGCAATTTTTACATTCAGCATCACTACTTCAAGGGAAATAGTATTCTTTCTATATTTTTCAGCCATTTTTACGGTATAGCCAATTTAGACTTTTATGGTTGTCATTAGTTACCACAGCCACAAATGACCTCTTCCTACATATTTGGTCACACAATTGTGTGCACAGTTTCCTAAAAACAAGGGGTGGCTCAACTTTAAAATTATATTTGACAATTTGTACTCCAGTAATTTATAAATAAAATAATGTACTTTTTACTCAATACATTTTCCCTGACACCAAAAAGTACTAGTTACATTTCGAATGCTTAGCAGGATAGTATATTTAAGACCAAATACTTTTACTCGGTGACTTTCACTTTTAGCCGAGTCATTTCTACAAAGATATCTTTACTCAAGTATGAGAATTTAGTACATTTTCCACCACTGTCTAGCTAACGTTAGCTGTTCAAATGGAACACATGGAAGTGGACGATCAAATTTGAAAACTAGGCCTAGATATTTCAAACACAGTAGGTCTATATTGCTAACAAAAGGCAACCAAACTTACCCGATACATTGTTGACGCTATTCTTTCTTCAACGTTTCTTCAAGAAATGTGTACGCTATAGTTACGTTGTTTGTCACAGCGTTCAGATAACCATTATGGCATTGTCGCAGGCAATTCCAGTCTCAAGTCTACAACTGAAACAGCTAGATCAGAGCAATCAAACGTCTATTTAAATATCAAAACTGGATTCAAATGTATGTAGGCTAATCTTACTTCAGTAAGATCCTGGATAAGATTTTACCTGAGCTATAAAAGTCAAGAAAACATTCAACAACATCCCATTCACCCAATAATCCTGTTCTCTGCTATTGTCTACCTGAAAGCCACTTGGAACAGATTTCTTCGAGAGTCCAGCCACAGAGAGAACAATGACATAGATATTTCACTGGAGGTATAAATGTGAAGCATCCGGTTGGCGTTTCCACTCACTACCAAATATGGTGGTGAGAGGAAGCCCAGTGGCTGGCAGTGAGAGAAGATGGAGCGAGATGGATTTTGGCCGACATTTTGCTCATTTGATCTCAGTGCAGTTTTTTGTTTCCAAAACTAAAATATGTTACGAACAGATAGGACTAACTTTGATAGACTTTACCGTTTGCGAAAGTTTTTTAAAAGTGCGTTTGTTTAGGAGTGCATCGACTTTAGTTATTGCACATGCGCACAAGAGTAGGCGTTTCCAAATCGAAATATGCAAATACATGCTAGAACCAGCCAATGTTAGCTCTGCTCATCTTTTGCTTGTTCCATTTGCTCACATTGGCAACAATAGGCTGTGGTCCGTCTTGGGTTAGTTATAAAAACCATTGGTCCAACGTGAAGTCCTTCTTCAATAGTATTTATGGAGGTCAGCAAACAAACGTTAGAGGTGCATGTTGCCACCTACTGTACAATCCATTATACTTGGTGATAGAAAAAATACCTGCCAATTGAATCCTCATGAAAAACAGAACACTCCCTGCAATTCTTCCGTGTTAAAATAATGTAATCCCAAGTACTTCTCTGCAGCTGCCACCACAACATATTTTATGTGGCTTAAATTCAATTTCTGCGGTACAGTTGATAGCAATGGTTATGAACACTAAGAAACCAACCTTACTGAAACACATTTTATTCCTAATCACTCTCGAGGATCCCTCGCCCTGTACCCATCCTCCTCTGCTACTCAAATCAAATCACATTTTATTGGTCATGTGTTCCAAACAGAAAAGGTGTAGACTTTACAGTGAAAGGCTTACTTACGAGCCCATTCCTAACAATGAAGGGTTAAAAAAAGTAAGATAAATATTTGCTAAATAAAAAAGGACACACTTTCACACTCTTCAAATATGCTGCTGCTACTCTGTTCATTATGTCCTGATGGCCTAGTCCCTTTTACCCCTACTACATGTACATACTACATTACCTCAATCACATGTTCCCCTGCACATTGCCTCGGTACTGCTACTCTGTTCATTATGTCCTGATGGCCTAGTCCCTTTTACCCCTACTACATGTACATACTACATTACCTCAATCACATGTTCATTATGTCCTGATGGCCTAGTCCCTTTTACCCCTACTACATGTACATACTGCATTACCTCAATCACATGTTCCCCTGCACATTGCCTCGGTACTGCTACTCTGTTCATTATGTCCTGATGGCCTAGTCCCTTTTTTTGTGTGTGTGGGTAGTCTAGTGAGTGTGTGGGTAGTCTAGTGAGTGTGTGGGTAGTCTAGTGAGTGTGTGGGTAGTCTAGTGAGTGTGTGGGTAGTCTAGTGAGTGTGTAGGTAGTCTAGTGAGTGTGTAGGTAGTCTAGTTGATATAAATAATTAAGGAGGTATAAATAGGCCTGTATGGTAGAGTGGCCAGACGGAAGCCATTCCTCAGTAAAAGCACATGACAGCCCGCTTGGACTTTGCCAAAAAGGCACCTTAAGGAATCTCAGACCATGAGAAACAAGATTCTCTGGTCTGATGAAACCAAGATTGAACTTTTTGCCCTGAATGCTAAGCGTCACATCTGGAGGAAACATGACACCATCCCTACGGTGATGTGTTGTTTTGGCATCATGCTGTGGGGTTGTTTTACAGCGGCAGGGCCTGGAAGACTAGTCAGGATCGAGGGAAAGATGAACGGAACAAAGTACAGAGAGAACCTTGATGAAAATCTTCTCCAGAGTGCTCATCCCTCAGGTGGATGCACTATCTTGGCAAAGGAGAAATGCTCACTGATAGGCATGTAAACACATTTGTGCTCAAAAATGATGTGTGCACATGTAACATTTATGGGACCTTTTATTTCAGCACATGAAACATGGGACCAATACTTTACTTTTTGTGTTTATATTGTATTTCATGGATATAATTATGTAATGCATAATTTATTACAGTTTTAGGTGAATAAATAATTAAGTGTAGAAATAAGCAGAAGTTGTTCAGAAGATAATGGATTGAATTTATTGATCAATTGAATACATGAATACACACTACTATTGAAACATTATTCTACATGTATTTTATTTAACCTTTATTTAACTAGGCAAGTCAGTTAAGAACAAATTCTTATTTATAATGACGGCGTACACCCGCCAAACTCGGACGACGCTTGGCCACTCTATGGGACTCCCAATCACATGTGATACAGTCTGGACTCGAACCAGGTTGTCTGTGGTCAAAGACTGAGATGGTCTTAGACCACTGCTCCACTTTATTTAATAATAATAATAGTATATGAAAGAAGACAATTATCAACCCCCCCCACACACACACACACACACAGGTTCATTATGACATCTTCTATGATGACAATGATCCATTTAAAAACACAATGTGTTATAATACATGGTCCTAGATCAGAGCTGCATATTATGCTCCAGAGGTTACCATGGTGATCAGACTAAGTCAACTGTTTAAGAATGGGAGATGGATATGACTGTTCACTAGATGTTTTCTATTTCACATGTATTTAGGGATCTGGAACTGGATAGGAGGGAGATGAAATATGGCATATTGTTGCTTTATGGTGTTTTTTCATTAGCCCTAAATGAGAAAAGCTCTTTCCACATAGACAGACATAAGGTTTCTCTCTAGTGTGTGTTCGCTGGTGTGAATTCAGTGTCCCTGATTGACTGAATCTCTTCCCACACTGATCACAGCTATAAGGCTTCTCTCCAGTGTGTGTTTGCTGGTGTCAATTCAGGGGGGAAGCTCGAGCAAATCTCTTTCCACACTGATCACAGCTATAACGCTTCTCTCCAGTGTGTGTTTTCTGGTGTATAGTCAGCTCTCCTGACCGAGCAAAGCATTTTCCACACCGATCACAACTATAAGGTTTCTCTCCACTGTGTATGCGCTGGTGTATAGTTAGTTTTTCTGAAACAGAAAAGCACTTTCCACACGGATGACAGCTATAAGGCTTCTCTCCAGCTGGTGTATGGTTAGGGCTCCTGCACTAACAAAACCTTTCCCACAATCAAGGCAGTGGTAAGGCTTCTCCCCTGTATGAATTCTCAGATTAAATTTTAAGGTGTGAGAAGCAGTGAAACTCTTCCCACACTGTGAGCATCTGTAAGGTTTCTCTCCTGTATGGCTTCTTCTGTGAACTTTAAGACCCCCTGGACACGTGAAACTCTTCCCACACTGAGAGCAGCTATACAGTTTCTCTCCTGTATGGATTCTCAGATGAGATTTTAAAGTATTAGATGCAGCAAAACTCTTTCCACACTGAGAGCAGTAGTACGGTTTCTCTCCTGTATGGATTCTTAGATTATATTTTAAGGCGTTAGATACAGTAAAAGAGTTCCCGCATTGAGGGCAGCGGTATGGTTTCCCTCAGGTGTGCCTCCGCTGGTGAATTAAGGACCTTTGTGTAGTGGTCCGCTTCCCACAGTCAGAGCAGCAGTGGTGAGGTTTATTCCCTGTACGTCTCTGCTGGGGTTTCTTGAGATGTTCTGATCGGGTGAGATTATTCTCTGTCTCGTCAGCATCATGATGTTTTTGAGGCCCCCCAGATGATAAGTCCCCCCTACTGAGAGAATGACGGTTAAGGGTGTCCCCTGTGAAACAAAGACATTGAATAACTAGGTTTTGGAAATATGGGTCCCTAAACAAATATTATCATAAATATACAGTATATTTTGTATCTATCAATTAACAGAAGTTGCAGAAGCAGATTGTAGTCTAATCCACACACTCCATTGTTCTTACTTGATGAAATCAAATCTCCATCTCCTTCCTTCTTGTGTCCCCCTCTCGAAGTTCTACTCTGCCCTGGTGTTTTCCTGCAGTCGACCAGCCACACAGACACCCTCTTCAGATTTAGCAGTAAGGCCTACTGGGAGAGTTACGACCCTCGCACTCTGGCAGGGTGGAGGGGGATGAGCTAGCTCTGTCCTGGTGAACGCAGGAGGTATTGTACATAGAAAATAATTTCAGCACTTTGGAAGTGGTATATATATTTTTTTTTACTCTTAGTACAAATGTCAAAACTGATAACACTTGTAACTGATAACACGGTCTTATGTTCAGAACCTTTGATTGAGCATTCAGTGGAGTTGACCACATCTCTCACCACTGAGCTAATCTTGATTAATCCAGAACTAAAGTCTCACGTAATTGGTCAGCTGCTCGACGAAGTTCTGGGTTCATACGTGTTAGGAGGAGAGATTAGGAGATGCTAGAACAAGGAGCAGAACCGCAACGAGGAGCTCCACCCTCTTAAAATACGGGCCTTGACACACTGCCGGGACTTGAGGTAGGCCTATACAAACAGTCTAATAAATATTTAGGAAGGAATCAAGAAACATTAGTAAAAGAAAAACATTCAAAAGAGTCAAAATAACAGAATAGCATATTCTGAGTTTAAAGGTAGACTCCGCGATATGATGCACAAAGTAAACAGCATAGTGGGTGAATTGCCGCAATTACTCAGAGCATTGTGTACGATAGGCTAGAATGTTACTTTGTTGAAGGACAAAATATCCCAACAAGTTAATTACCGCCTTTGTTTACTTTGTCCAGCTTTAATTACCGCCATGGTTTACTTTGTCCAGCTTTAATTTACCGCCATGGTTTATTTAGTCCAGCTTTAATTTACCGCCATGGTTTACTTTGTCCAGCTTTAATTTACCGCCATGGTTTATTTTGTCCAGCTTTAATTTACCGCCATGGTTTATTTTGTCCAGCTGTTCAAATGTAACGCATTGATGTGGAAGATGAAAGATGATGAAAACTAGACCAATACATTTTATACAGTAGAGCTACAGGCTACTGTTAGTTAACCAAACTAACTTTTTTATACCAAACAGCAGAGATATAATGTTAAAAGTTAACTGAACGTATAATTGTATACAGCTGAGCTATTCACTACTGTTAAAAAGCAGACAAACTTACCAAATTCATCAAGGAAGCTACTGTTTCTTCACATGACAAGAAATGTGTAGGCAACAGTTATTCCTTTGTCATAGCGTTCAGATAAACATTACACCAGAGCAATCAAACATCTAATTAAATATCAGAAAACGATTTAAATTGTGACAAATAAACGTCTCATGTAGGCTGACCTTACTTCAGAAAAATTATTTGCAAAGAGTTTACCTGATCTATAAGTCAAGAAAACGTTCAACACCCTTTTCAAGAATCCTGTTGTCTGCTACCGCCTACTTTTACCCAAGAGCCACTTGGAGCACAACGTACTCTTCTTCTTCTTCGATGGGGTTTAACGGCGGTTGGTATCCAATGTTAATGGCACATTATCGCCACCAGCTGGTAGTGGTATTGAAAAAAAAAACATGGGATATGGGAAAAATGATATCATACCAAATAAAACACGTCAACTAAGAACCAATCCCACTTATTCAATCACAGTCCACTCCAAAATACATCCATACACAGGCTCAGGGTTCTGTGATGGCCATACATTCACTGACAGGATCTCTTGCATTCTGCGGCATTCACAATGATTCATTCCAATGTTCTTAGATTTCTTCTCCGCTTGTGCTGTACAGTTTCTGACCATTGCAATAAATATTACAAAGTCCCCCTTTTTACCATGTAGCATTTCACTATTCCTCGGTTGATGAGAACCCTTCACTGGTCTTGTTTGCTCTACTACCATTGTTTATTCCCCATCCTTCCAATTCTCTCACTGTCTCCAGATAGGAGACACACTGGACACTATTTACCCTTGCCACCGCATTCTCCTTCACCCTAACAGGACACTACTTACCCTTACCACCGCATTCTCCTTCACCCTAACAGGACACTACTTACCCTTGCCACCGCATTCTCCTTCACCCTAACAGGACACTACTTACCCTTACCACCTCATTCTCCTTCACCCTAACAGGACACTATTTACCCTTGCCACCGCATTCTCCTTCACCCTAACAGGACACTATTTACCCTTGCCACCGCATTCTCCTTCACCCTAACAGGACACTACTTACCCTTGCCACCGCATTCTCCTTCACCCTAACAGGACACTACTTACCCTTACCACCTCATTCTCCTTCACCCTAACAGGACACCTCTTACCCTTATCACCTCATTCTCCTTCACCCTAACAGGACACTACTTACCCTTGCCACCGCATTCTCCTTCACCCTAACAGGACACTACTTACCCTTACCACCTCATTCTCCTTCACCCTAACAGGACACTTACTTACCCTTACCACCTCATTCTCCTTCACCCTAACAGGACACTATTTACCCTTGCCACCGCATTCTCCTTCACCCTAACAGGACACTACTTACCCTTGCCACCGCATTCTCCTTCACCCTAACAGGACACTACTTACCCTTACCACCTCATTCTCCTTCACCCTAACAGGACACTACTTACCCTTACCACCTCATTCTCCTTCACCCTAACAGGACACTACTTACCCTTGCCACCTCATTCTCCTTCACCCTAACAGGACACTACTTACCCTTGCCACCGCATTCTCCTTCACCCTAACAGGACACTACATACCCTTACCACCTCATTCTCCTTCACCCTAACAGGACACTACTTACCCTTGCCACCGCATTCTCCTTCACCCTAACAGGACACTATTTACCCTTGCCACCGCATTCTCCTTCACCCTTACAGGACACTACTTACCCTTACCACCTCATTCTCCTTCACCCTAACAGGACACTACTTACCCTTACCACCTCATTCTCCTTCACCCTAACAGGACACTATTTACCCTTGCCACCGCATTCTCCTTCACCCTAACAGGGCACTCCAGGAATTCAGGCACATGTTCACCTCCACAGTTGCAGCATTTCCATTAATTTGGCATACAATACTCTTCCCTTCTGCACACACTTGACACATGACCAAATCTTTTACATTTATGACACTGAAGGGGCTTGTGCACTAAAGCTCTTACAGGTTATCTCATGAATCCTAACTTTATATGAGAAGGGAGAGACTCTTCATCATAGAACAGTAGCAAGGATGAAGTTCATTTATTTTCTCTATGAGGACAATGTGCTGCCCGGCAGAGGCGGATCACCTGGCCCTCTGGTCAAGGAGTGTTTCACTGATTCCCAGGTTGCTAAAGACTACAAGCGTGTTGACAAATTACCCAATGGGTCATGATACTTCTCTGGGCCAAAAATGTGAGGGTGCAAAAACATACAAAGAGGGAATGCAGCTGATTCATTTGCTCACCTGCTCAGGCGCCTATAATCACATTAATCAATTACAGCAAACAAAGCAATACATGTGACAGACACAAGAGGGGAAAAAAACTGTCTTGATTTATTTGTCTTGAATTCTACTTTAGCACGACAGCCATGAAACTGAGACATAGGCCTTGAGGAATGGAACTAGCCTGGATGCCAGTCGCTTTCTGCTCTCTTAGCAACACCTTGTGGAATTGCTATGTCAAATGTTTGGCTTGACAATGAGTTGGAAAGAGCACCAGCAGATCTGGGACCAGGCTAGAATGGATCTATAGAGTGATGATGATTTAGTATTTAGTATTTGGTATTTTACTAGAATCCCCATTAGCTGTTGCAAAAGCAGCAGCTACTCTTCCTGGGGTCCATGATGGTGTTACTACTGGTGTACGGACCAACCCATCTCACCTACTCAACTCTCAACTCATTTCAATTGTCTATTTAGCTTAGCCATTGGTTATTGTTGTCCTTTCTCTTTGGCAAATGGCCAACGTGCATAAAGATGGCAGAATTCAGATATGGCATAATTGTTTTAGCACTATCCACTGTGTTTCAAAACTATGGCGCGCGACATGTTTTAGTGTGCCATTAAATCAGCTCAATCTACCTTTTAGGATTTTCAAAATGGCAGCCGCCTTGAAGCTAAAATCGGGATCATGTATATTGTGCTAATGACAAAAGCAATGTGCAATACGGCAAACACAGGGAAAACAAGGAATTTGTGGTAAGTGCAATGTTTACGCACCGCCACTATTTAGACAAGCCGGCATGGACTGGTTGAGGACTTATGCTCCACAGAGAGCGAAGAGGATAAGGTGAGTAACTCTACAATCTGGCTGCAGTGGATTACTTTAAAGTGGTGTCTGCAATAAGATGGTGCAAAGTGTGCAAAGTTATAGACTGATCCGATAAACCATTGCATTACTATTCAAAATGTTGTATCAAGTCTGCCCAAATGTGTCTAATTGGTTTATTGATACATTTTCAAGTACAAAACTGTGCACTCTCCTCAAAGAATAACATGGTATTCTTTCACTGTTACTGTAAATTGGACAGTGCAGTTAGATTAACAGGAATTTCAGCTTTCTGGCCATATCAGATATGTCTATGTCCTGTGAAATCTTCCTGTTACTTCAAACGTCATGCTAATCACATTAGCTCACCCGTCCCATTGTGGGGACACCGATCCCATAGAGGTTTTAAAGTTGTGACTGAAATGGCCCATATTCCCTATATAGTGCACAAATATGAGTATTTTTCTTAGCGCACTATACAGAGAATATGATGCCATTTCAGAAACATACTCATATTGGTAGATAAGAAATACTAGGGGAAAAGTCTCTCTTCTTGCAGAATGTGAAAAACTTAAAAGGCAGGCAGAGAGAGAGAAAACATAGAGTTGGCCCTTTTAGTGACTCAGGAGAATCAGGGCAGTGTATGTATCAAATGTCTGTGTGATCTTATTTATTGCGATCTAAAAGGCCAAACTGATCCTAAGTCAGCACTCCTGCTTTGAGACGCTTGATACATGGCCCCGGAAGGAGAGGAGAGGGTACAGCAGTAGTAAAACCAAGTCAAATGATCTTGAAACATGTTGATAACCTTCATACATTATTATGTGAGATGTGTCAATCTGTAACCGTCCTGTTGCAATGTCTGTACACCTTGAACACCTGTACAGATAACCATCTCTTACATGTAATAAAATAGACCTGCATTAGATGGTGTAGGTAGACCGGTGACAATCACAGCTTCATGACAGATATAGTATAGACATGTAGTTGAATTGAAAGGCGCTCTTGCATTTAAACATACAGGGCTGGTTTCCCAGACACAGAATAAGTCCTGGTCTCAAAACCTATTTTCATGGTGATTCTCTATTGAAAGTGTTTGTTAGTCCAGGACTACGATTCATCTGTGTCCAGGAAAAACGTCCAGAAGAGATATTATGACCAAACCAGTTTGGCTGTGGCTTCACGTGGGTGGCGTCCCAAATGCTCTATGGGCCCTGGTCGAAAGTAGTCTACTATAAAGGGCCCATTGGGTCCTGATCAAAAGTAGTGCACTATAAAGGGAATAGGGTGCCATTTTAGGATGCAAATCTCTTTCTTCTATTCATCCCTCTTTTCTCTCCCTCCGTCACATTCCACTCATTGTATCGCTGGTTAAATGAAACGTGATCAAAGCTACTGTATGAATCATTACATGGGCTAGACAGTAATGTATAATGCTTTATAGCGTCCTTTATAATGCATTATAATACACTAATAATGTTTTGTTACCAACTGACCCTTGAGTTTCCAGGGACAGACACAAACAGGGATCCTGGGTCACGTTCATTAGGGCACTTAACGGAAAAGGTTTTGCAATGAAAAACGTTAATGAGCGTGTCTTATTGGACAAGTCGGACAAGTGGGCAGCAGGTAGCCTAGTGGTTAGAGCCAGTAACCGAAAGGTTGCTGGATCGAATCCCCGAGCCGATAAGGTAAAATCTGTCATTCTGCCCCTGAACGAGGCAGTTCCTCAGTAGGCTTTCATTGTAAATAAGAATTTGTTCTTAACTGACTTGCCTAGTTATATATATATATATATATATCATTTTAAGTCCAGATAGTCTCACCCTCATTTCAGTACTTTTCCCCCCTAAGGAACAAGACCCTCATGGATCTATGCTGTAACAGATCCATTACATTAACGTTACAAACAGTGTTCTCCACCTTATATTTCAGTCATGTAGACACAACACAGGGGTGACCTGAAATGTAAATGCAGGTACAGTAGATGTATTTTCAACATTGATCTATAGGTGGTGCTACTAACAGGCTCCTACAACGCTCGGCTGAAATGGCACTCTTATCAGGTTTTGTTCAGTACAAAAAAAGGTGTTCCAATTTTCACGGCTTCAAACCCTAAATACATCTACTTTAGAGCTTCTCAACTGGTCTAATAATTCTAATAGAGAAAGTGAATTTTGAACAGATGTGGAGGTCTTCATTGACCAGAGAGAGGGAGGACCCTTACCAAAAAAGATTGCCATTAGAGTGCAGTATAACTGCAGTTTGCTGCAAAGACTGTGTCCAAAATATATATATATTTTTTTACTGCCGTCATTTGGCAGTGTAACTGCAGTATAACTGAGGTTCAACTGCAGTATAACTGAGGTTCAACTGCAGTATAACTGAGGTTCAACTGCAGTTATTCTGTAATTACTGCATCCAAAATACCACAGTTGACTGACTGCAGTTACTGCACTTTTACTGCAGTTTCAAAACGGCAACCTTTGTTTGTAAGAGGAGGAGTAACTAACGTTACAAAGAACTGTGAAACAGACACATAACAGTGTTACCAAGTTGTAAGCAGAGCCATATATATTATAACATACATAGATTTCAACAGGGCTCTGGCTCTAATGATCTGTTATGTAAGGGATAATCAACCAGAGGCTATGCGTTCTATGGAAAATAATGAACGATGTTGAAGGTGTGTTCCAGCTGACTTCCCACTTTTCCAGTATGCATAGAGCCCCAAGTTGATTATCCCTTTTATACCAGGGCTATAATTGAACACATTTGCTGCTAGAAATGTGTTAATTGGCCAGTAGAAATGTGTTTAACATCCACTGAAGTAGCTAGCAAGTTTACTAGAGAGCGACAGTGGTTGCCTTGGTAACCAAACAAACAGACTTGCTAGTTTAGCGAACCAAACCATCAGTCCTAGCTCGCCATTATGAAAATCGAATTCAAACATGCCAATAATGTTTTCAATTGAACTTTTGCTTTCAAAAGCAACTCAAACATATAACATGTAAGAACGAACCTTTCTATCGTGCAAATATACCGTGAGTTATACGGAAATAATGCACGCTCTAGAATGCCCTTCAAGCCAATCAGAAACACATATTCAATGCTATGGTGTAACATCATAATAATACTTTTTTTTTATCCCTGAACTAAAACATCAGCAAGACCGTCCACCTTCCTGTGGCTTTGTCAAGGGGGCACAGTAGGTTTTGCAGTACCCCCACCCCTATTCCTCTGTCATTTGTAAAGGGGGGGTTGTCTTCATCTTTGAACCCCCACAGAGAGCAGCTTCATGTGGGGCGGTCATCAGCCGTTATTCAATGGCTCCAGGGAAGCACTGTAACACTGTTCTAGAAGATCCAACCAGCCGATGAGCAAGCAGATGGAGGACCAAAGCAGCCAATGAGAGAGCAGCAATGAGACCAAGTCTGTCATTTTTTCATTTTTTTGTCTCTTTTTCCTTTTCCCCAAATGATTTGACGCTACTGAACGTCAATGGTGATTTGAGCAAATAAGTTATTAATAATTGTCATAAGTGTAGATGTTATATATCTCTAATACATCTATATTATAAGTCACATACTGCTTGGTTGTGGTCCTCTCAGGACTCTGTCATCGTTCCTACAGCTATCTCTCTGTCTCTCTCTGGAGTAATAATACAAAGTAAGAGAAGGAACCATTTAAGGTGTTTGTCTGCATCCGAAATGGCACCCTGTTCCCTATGTTTTCCACTATTGTTGACCAGGGCACATAGGGAATAGGCTGTCATTTGGAATGTAGATGTTGTGTCACTACGATACAAGGCATTGGCTCATACAGGGTCATCAGGTTCTTGAGATCCCAGGTCTGAACACCTGGTAGTCATACTAGGAGAGGAGGTATACTCCTTCCTGTCATGGAGAAGACCCCTTCAATCCTTCTTTCACTGCCTCTCTCCATCTTCACTGCTCCCTGTGAGACAAGAGAAGAGGATTCGTTAGCGCAGATGTGACGTTTTCCCTTTTCACACTGTCGTATCGACCTAAGCTGTTCTGAGCTGGTAACATAGTGTCCTGTTCACAACACTGAGCCCAGGCTAGCTGTACTGACCTGGTAACATAGTGTCCTGTTCACAACACTGAGCCCAGGCTAGCTGTAATGACCTGGTAACATAGTGTCCTGTTCACAACACTGAGCCCAGGCTAGCTGTACTGACCTGGTAACATAGTGTCCTGTTCACAACACTGAGCCCAGGCTAGCTGTACTGTGCTGCCCTTTCTTTTGACAGTACATTGTCCACTCCAGCAGCTATGGTGGATGCATAACAACACCAGCTCAGTACAGCTAGCCTGGGCTCAGTACTGTGAACAGGACACTATGTTACCAGCTCAGTACAGCTAGCCTGGGCTAAGTACAGCTAGCCTGGGCTCAGTACAGCTAGCCTGGGCTCAGTACAGCTAGCCTGGGCTCAGTGTTGTGAACAGGACACTACATAACCAGCTCAGTACAGCTAGCCTGGGCTCAGTGTTGTGAACAGGACACTACATAACCAGCTCAGGACAGCTAGCCTGGGCTCAGTGTTGTGAACAGGACACTACGTAACCAGCTCAGTACAGCTAGCCTGGGCTCAGTGTTGTGAACAGGACACTAGTGACTACTACAGTACTACAGTACCAGGGGAGTGTTCAACAGGACACTAGTGACTACTACAGTACCAGGGGAGTGTTCAACAGGACACTAGTGACTGCCACAGTACTACAGTACCAGGGGAGTGTTTAACAGGACACTAGTGACTACTATAGTACGATAGTACCAGGGGAGTGTTCAACAGGACACTAGTGACTACTACAGTACTACAGTACCAGGGGAGTGTTTAACAGGACACTAGTGACTACTACAGTAGCAGGGGAGTGTTCAACAGGACACTAGTGACTACTACAGTACCAAGGGAGTGTTTAACAGGACACTAGTGACTACTACAGTACCAGGGGAGTGTTCAACAGGACACTAGTGACTACTACAGTACTACAGTACCAGGGGAGTGTTCAACAGGACACTAGTGAATACTACAGTACTACAGTACCAGGGGAGTGTTTAACAGGACACTAGTGACTACTACAGTACTACAGTACCAGGGGAGTGTTCAACAGGACACTAGTGACTACTACAGTACCAGGGGAGTGTTCAACAGGACACTAGTGACTACTACAGTACTACAGTACCAGGGGAGTGTTTAACAGGACACTATTGACTACTACAGTACTACAGTACCAGTGGTGTGTTCAACAGGACACTAGTGACTACTACAGTACCAGGGGAGTGTTCAACAGGACACTATTGACTACTACAGTACTACAGTACCAGGGGAGTGTTCAACAGGACACTAGTGACTACTACAGTACCAGGGGTGTGTTCAACAGGACACTAGTGACTACTACAGTACTACAGTACCAGGGGAGTGTTCAACAGGACACTAGTGACTACTACAGTACCAGGGGTGTGTTCAACAGGACACTAGTGACTACTACAGTACCAGGGGTGTGTTCAACAGGACACTAGTGACTACTACAGTACCAGGGGAGTGTTCAACAGGACACTAGTGACTACTACAGTACCAGGGGAGTGTTCAACAGGACACTAGTGACTACTACAGTACTACAGTACCAGGGGAGGGTTCAACAGGACACTAGTGACTACTACAGTACCAGGGGAGTGTTTAACAGGACACTAGTGAATACTACAGTACCAGGGGAGTGTTTAACAGGACACTAGTGACTACTACAGTACTACAGTACCAGGGGAGTGTTCAACAGGACACTAGTGACTACTACAGTACCAGGGGAGTGTTCAACAGGACACTAGTGACTACTACAGTACTACAGTACCAGGGGAGTGTTTAACAGGACACTAGTGACTACTACAGTACTACATTTTACATTTACATTTACATTTAAGTCATTTAGCAGACGCTCTTATCCAGAGCGACTTACAAATTGGTGCTTTCACCTTATGACATCCAGTGGAACAGCCACTTTACAATAGTGCATCTAGGTCTTTTAAGGGGGGGGTGAGAAGGATTACTTTATCCTATCCTAGGTATTCCTTAAAGAGGTGGGGTTTCAGGTGTCTCCGGAAGGTGGTGATTGACTCCGCTGTCCTGGCGTCGTGAGGGAGTTTGTTCCACCATTGGGGGGCCAGAGCAGCGAACAGTTTTGACTGGGCTGAGCGGGAACTGTACTTCCTCAGTGGTAGGGAGGCGAGCAGGCCAGAGGTGGATGAACGCAGTGCCCTTGTTTGGGTGTAGGGCCTGATCAGAGCCCCAGTACCAGGGGAGTGTTCAACAGGACACTAGTGACTACTACAGTACTACAGTACCAGGGGAGTGTTCAACAGGACACTAGTGACTACTACAGAACCAGGGGTGTGTTCAACAGGACACTAGTGACTACTACAGTACTACAGTACCAGGGGAGTGTTCAACAGGACACTAGTGACTACTACAGTATTACAGTACCAGGGGAGTGTTTAACAGGACACTAGTGACTACTACAGTACCAGGGGAGTGTTTAACAGGACACTATTGACTACTACAGTACCAGGGGAGTGTTCAACAGGACACTATTGACTACTACAGTACTACAGTACCAGGGGAGTGTTTAACAGGACACTAGTGACTACTACAGTACCAGGGGAGTGTTCAACAGGACACTAGTGACTACTACAGTACCAGGGGAGTGTTCAACAGGACACTAGTGACTACTACAGTACTACAGTACCAGGGGAGGGTTCAACAGGACACTAGTGACTACTACAGTACCAGGGGAGTGTTTAACAGGACACTAGTGAATACTACAGTACCAGGGGAGTGTTTAACAGTACACTAGTGACTACTACAGTACTACAGTACCAGGGGAGTGTTCAACAGGACACTAGTGACTACTACAGTACCAGGGGAGTGTTCAACAGGACACTAGTGACTACTACAGTACCAGGGGAGTGTTCAACAGGACACTAGTGACTACTACAGTACTACAGTACCAGGGGAGTGTTTAACAGGACACTAGTGACTACTACAGTACTACATTTTACATTTACATTTACATTTAAGTCATTTAGCAGACGCTCTTATCCAGAGCGACTTACAAATTGGTGCTTTCACCTTATGACATCCAGTGGAACAGCCACTTTACAATAGTGCATCTAGGTCTTTTAAGGGGGGGTGAGAAGGATTACTTTATCCTATCCTAGGTATTCCTTAAAGAGGTGGGGTTTCAGGTGTCTCCGGAAGGTGGTGATTGACTCCGCTGTCCTGGCGTCGTGAGGGAGTTTGTTCCACCATTGGGGGGCCAGAGCAGCGAACAGTTTTGACTGGGCTGAGCGGGAACTGTACTTCCTCAGTGGTAGGGAGGCGAGCAGGCCAGAGGTGGATGGACGCAGTGCCCTTGTTTGGGTGTAGGGCCTGATCAGAGCCCCAGTACCAGGGGAGTGTTCAACAGGACACTAGTGACTACTACAGTACTACAGTACCAGGGGAGTGTTCAACAGGACACTAGTGACTACTACAGAACCAGGGGTGTGTTCAACAGGACACTAGTGACTACTACAGTACTACAGTACCAGGGGAGTGTTCAACAGGACACTAGTGACTACTACAGTATTACAGTACCAGGGGAGTGTTTAACAGGACACTAGTGACTACTACAGTACCAGGGGAGTGTTTAACAGGACACTAGTGACTACTACAGTACTACAGTACCAGGGGAGTGTTCAACAGGGCACTAGTGACTACTACAGTACTACAGTACCAGGGGAGTGTTTAACAGGACACTATTGACTACTACAGTACCAGGGGAGTGTTCAACAGGACACTATTGACTACTACAGTACTACAGTACCAGGGGAGTGTTTAACAGGACACTAGTGACTACTACAGTACCAGGGGAGTGTTCAACAGGACACTAGTGACTACTACAGTACTACAGTACCAGGGGAGTGTTTAACAGGACACTAGTGACTACTACAGTACTACAGTACCAGGGTAGTGTTCAACAGGACACTAGTGACTACTACAGAACCAGGGGTGTGTTCAACAGGACACTAGTGACTACTACAGTACTACAGTACCAGGGGAGTGTTTAACAGGACACTAGTGACTACTACAGTACCAGGGGAGTGTTTAACAGGACACTAGTGACTACTACAGTACCAGGGGAGTGTTCAACAGGACACTAGTGACTACTACAGTACCAGGGGTGTGTTCAACAGGACACTAGTGAATACTACAGTACTACAGTACCAGGGGAGTGTTTAACAGGACACTAGTGACTACTACAGTACTACAGTACCAGGGGAGTGTTCAACAGGACACTAGTGACTACTACAGTACTACAGTACCAGGGGAGTGTTTAACAGGACACTAGTGAATACTACAGTACTACAGTACCAGGGGAGTGTTCAACAGGACACTAGTGACTACTATAGTACCAGGGGAGTGTTTAACAGGACACTAGTGACTACTACAGTACTACAGTACCAGGGGAGTGTTCAACAGGACACTAGTGACTACTACAGTACTACAGTACCAGGGGAGTGTTTAACAGGACACTAGTGACTACTACAGTACCAGGGGTGTGTTCAACAGGACACTAGTGAATACTACAGTACTACAGTACCAGGGGAGTGTTTAACAGGACACTAGTGACTACTACAGTACTACAGTACCAGGGGAGTGTTCAACAGGACACTAGTGACTACTATAGTACCAGGGGAGTGTTTAACAGGACACTAGTGACTACTACAGTACTACAGTACCAGGGGAGTGTTCAACAGGACACTAGTGAATACTACAGTACTACAGTACCAGGGGAGTGTTTAACAGGACACTAGTGACTACTACAGTACTACAGTACCAGTGGTGTGTTCAACAGGACACTAGTGACTACTACAGTACCAGGGGAGTGTTCAACAGGACACTATTGACTACTACAGTACTACAGTACCAGGGGAGTGTTTAACAGGACACTAGTGACTACTACAGTACTACAGTACCAGGGGAGTGTTTAACAGGACACTATTGACTACTACAGTACTACAGTACCAGTGGTGTGTTCAACAGGACACTAGTGACTACTACAGTACCAGGGGAGTGTTCAACAGGACACTATTGACTACTATAGTACTACAGTACCAGGGGAGTGTTCAACAGGACACTAGTGACTACTACAGTACCAGGGGTGTGTTTAACAGGACACTATTGACTACTACAGTACCAGGGGAGTGTTCAACAGGACACTAGTGACTACTACAGTACCAGGGGTGTGTTCAACAGGACACTAGTGAATACTACAGTACTACAGTACCAGGGGAGTGTTTAACAGGACACTAGTGACTACTACAGTACTACAGTACCAGGGGAGTGTTCAACAGGACACTAGTGACTACTACAGTACCAGGGGAGTGTTTAACAGGACACTAGTGACTACTACAGTACCAGGGGAGTGTTCAACAGGACACTAGTGACTACTACAGTACCAGGGGTGTGTTTAACAGGACACTAGTGAATACTACAGTACCAGGGGAGTGTTTAACAGGACACTAGTGACTACTACAGTACTACAGTACCAGGGGAGTGTTTAACAGGACACTAGTGACTACTACAGTACCAGGGGAGTGTTCAACAGGACACTAGTGACTACTACAGTACCAGGGGAGTGTTCAACAGGACACTAGTGACTACTACAGTACTACAGTACCAGGGGAGTGTTTAACAGGACACTAGTGACTACTACAGTACCAGGGGAGTGTTCAACAGGACACTAGTGACTACTACAGTACTACAGTACCAGGGGAGTGTTTAACAGGACACTAGTGACTACTACAGTACTACAGTACCAGGGGAGTGTTCAACAGGACACTAGTGACTACTACAGAACCAGGGGTGTGTTCAACAGGACACTAGTGACTACTACAGTACTACAGTACCAGGGGAGTGTTTAACAGGACACTAGTGACTACTACAGTACCAGGGGAGTGTTTAACAGGACACTAGTGACTACTACAGTACTACAGTACCAGGGGAGTGTTCAACAGGGCACTAGTGACTACTACAGTACTACAGTACCAGGGGAGTGTTTAACAGGACACTATTGACTACTACAGTACTACAGTACCAGGGGAGTGTTCAACAGGACACTATTGACTACTACAGTACCAGGGGAGTGTTTAACAGGACACTAGTGACTACTACAGTACCAGGGGAGTGTTCAACAGGACACTAGTGACTACTACAGTACCAGGGGTGTGTTCAACAGGACACTAGTGAATACTACAGTACTACAGTACCAGGGGAGTGTTTAACAGGACACTAGTGACTACTACAGTACCAGGGGAGTGTTCAACAGGACACTAGTGACTACTACAGTACTACAGTACCAGGGGAGTGTTTAACAGGACACTAGTGACTACTACAGTACTACAGTACCAGGGGAGTGTTTAACAGGACACTAGTGACTACTACAGTACTACAGTACCAGGGGAGTGTTCAACAGGACACTCGTGACTACTACAGTACTACAGTACCAGGGGAGTGTTCAACAGGACACTATTGACTACTACAGTACCAGGGGAGTGTTTAACAGGACACTAGTGACTACTACAGTACCAGGGGAGTGTTCAACAGGACACTAGTGACTACTACAGTACCAGGGGTGTGTTCAACAGGACACTAGTGTATACTACAGTACTACAGTACCAGGGGAGTGTTCAACAGGACACTAGTGACTACTACAGTACCAGGGGTGTGTTTAACAGGACACTAGTGAATACTACAGTACCAGGGGAGTGTTTAACAGGACACTAGTGACTACTACAGTACTACAGTACCAGGGGAGTGTTTAACAGGACACTAGTGACTACTACAGTACCAGGGGAGTGTTCAACAGGACACTAGTGACTACTACAGTACCAGGGGAGTGTTCAACAGGACACTAGTGACTACTACAGTACTACAGTACCAGGGGAGTGTTTAACAGGACACTAGTGACTACTACAGTACCAGGGGAGTGTTCAACAGGACACTAGTGACTACTACAGTACTACAGTACCAGGGGAGTGTTTAACAGGACACTAGTGACTACTACAGTACTACAGTACCAGGGGAGTGTTCAACAGGACACTAGTGACTACTACAGAACCAGGGGTGTGTTCAACAGGACACTAGTGACTACTACCGTACTACAGTACCAGGGGAGTGTTTAACAGGACACTAGTGACTACTACAGTACCAGGGGAGTGTTCAACAGGGCACTAGTGACTACTACAGTACTACAGTACCAGGGGAGTGTTTAACAGGACACTATTGACTACTACAGTACTACAGTACCAGGGGAGTGTTCAACAGGACACTATTGACTACTACAGTACCAGGGGAGTGTTTAACAGGACACTAGTGACTACTACAGTACCAGGGGAGTGTTCAACAGGACACTAGTGACTACTACAGTACCAGGGGTGTGTTCAACAGGACACTAGTGAATACTACAGTACTACAGTACCAGGGGAGTGTTTAACAGGACACTAGTGACTACTACAGTACTACAGTACCAGGGGAGTGTTCAACAGGACACTAGTGACTACTATAGTACCAGGGGAGTGTTTAACAGGACACTAGTGACTACTACAGTACTACAGTACCAGGGGAGTGTTCAACAGGACACTAGTGACTACTACAGTACTACATTACCAGGGGAGTGTTTAACAGGACACTAGTGACTACTACAGTACTACAGTACCAGGGGAGTGTTTAACAGGACACTAGTGACTACTACAGTACTACAGTATCAGGGGAGTGTTCAACAGGACACTCGTGACTACTACAGTACTACAGTACCAGGGGAGTGTTCAACAGGACACTATTGACTACTACAGTACCAGGGGAGTGTTTAACAGGACACTAGTGACTACTACAGTACCAGGGGAGTGTTCAACAGGACACTAGTGACTACTACAGTACCAGGGGTGTGTTCAACAGGACACTAGTGAATACTACAGTACTACAGTACCAGGGGACTGTTTAACAGGACACTAGTGACTACTACAGTACTACAGTACCAGGGGAGTGTTCAACAGGACACTAGTGACTACTATAGTACCAGGGGAGTGTTTAACAGGACACTAGTGACTACTACAGTACTACAGTACCAGGGGAGTGTTCAACAGGACACTAGTGACTACTACAGTACTACAGTACCAGGGGAGTGTTTAACAGGACACTAGTGACTACTACAGTACTACAGTACCAGGGGAGTGTTCAACAGGACACTAGTGACTACTACAGAACCAGGGGTGTGTTCAACAGGACACTAGTGACTACTACAGTACTACAGTACCAGGGGAGTGTTCAACAGGACACTAGTGACTACTACAGTACTACAGTACCAGGGGAGTGTTTAACAGGACACTAGTGACAACTACAGTACCAGGGGTGTGTTCAACAGGACACTAGTGAATACTACAGTACTACAGTACCAGGGGAGTGTTTAACAGGACACTAGTGACTACTACAGTACTACAGTACCAGGGGAGTGTTCAACAGGACACTAGTGACTACTATAGTACCAGGGGAGTGTTTAACAGGACACTAGTGACTACTACAGTACTACAGTACCAGGGGAGTGTTCAACAGGACACTAGTGAATACTACAGTACTACAGTACCAGGGGAGTGTTTAACAGGACACTAGTGACTACTACAGTACTACAGTACCAGTGGTGTGTTCAACAGGACACTAGTGACTACTACAGTACCAGGGGAGTGTTCAACAGGACACTATTGACTACTACAGTACTACAGTACCAGGGGAGTGTTTAACAGGACACTAGTGACTACTACAGTACTACAGTACCAGGGGAGTGTTTAACAGGACACTATTGACTACTACAGTACTACAGTACCAGTGGTGTGTTCAACAGGACACTAGTGACTACTACAGTACCAGGGGAGTGTTCAACAGGACACTATTGACTACTATAGTACTACAGTACCAGGGGAGTGTTCAACAGGACACTAGTGACTACTACAGTACCAGGGGTGTGTTTAACAGGACACTATTGACTACTACAGTACCAGGGGAGTGTTCAACAGGACACTAGTGACTACTACAGTACCAGGGGTGTGTTCAACAGGACACTAGTGAATACTACAGTACTACAGTACCAGGGGAGTGTTTAACAGGACACTAGTGACTACTACAGTACTACAGTACCAGGGGAGTGTTCAACAGGACACTAGTGACTACTACAGTACCAGGGGAGTGTTTAACAGGACACTAGTGACTACTACAGTACCAGGGGAGTGTTCAACAGGACACTAGTGACTACTACAGTACCAGGGGTGTGTTTAACAGGACACTAGTGAATACTACAGTACCAGGGGAGTGTTTAACAGGACACTAGTGACTACTACAGTACTACAGTACCAGGGGAGTGTTTAACAGGACACTAGTGACTACTACAGTACCAGGGGAGTGTTCAACAGGACACTAGTGACTACTACAGTACCAGGGGAGTGTTCAACAGGACACTAGTGACTACTACAGTACTACAGTACCAGGGAGTGTTTAACAGGACACTAGTGACTACTACAGTACCAGTACCAGGGAGTGTTCAACAGGACACTAGTGACTACTACAGTACTACAGTACCAGGGGAGTGTTTAACAGGACACTAGTGACTACTACAGTACTACAGTACCAGGGGAGTGTTCAACAGGACACTAGTGACTACTACAGAACCAGGGGTGTGTTCAACAGGACACTAGTGACTACTACAGTACTACAGTACCAGGGGAGTGTTTAACAGGACACTAGTGACTACTACAGTACCAGGGGAGTGTTTAACAGGACACTAGTGACTACTACAGTACTACAGTACCAGGGGAGTGTTCAACAGGGCACTAGTGACTACTACAGTACTACAGTACCAGGGGAGTGTTTAACAGGACACTATTGACTACTACAGTACTACAGTACCAGGGGAGTGTTCAACAGGACACTATTGACTACTACAGTACCAGGGGAGTGTTTAACAGGACACTAGTGACTACTACAGTACCAGGGGAGTGTTCAACAGGACACTAGTGACTACTACAGTACCAGGGGTGTGTTCAACAGGACACTAGTGAATACTACAGTACTACAGTACCAGGGGAGTGTTTAACAGGACACTAGTGACTACTACAGTACCAGGGGAGTGTTTAACAGGACACTAGTGACTACTACACTACTACAGTACCAGGGGAGTGTTCAACAGGACACTAGTGACTACTACAGTACTACAGTACCAGGGGAGTGTTTAACAGGACACTAGTGACTACTACAGTACTACAGTACCAGGGGAGTGTTTAACAGGACACTAGTGACTACTACAGTACTACAGTACCAGGGGAGTGTTCAACAGGACACTCGTGACTACTACAGTACTACAGTACCAGGGGAGTGTTCAACAGGACACTATTGACTACTACAGTACCAGGGGAGTGTTTAACAGGACACTAGTGACTACTACAGTACCAGGGGGAGTGTTCAACAGGACACTAGTGACTACTACAGTACCAGGGGTGTGTTCAACAGGACACTAGTGTATACTACAGTACTACAGTACCAGGGGAGTGTTCAACAGGACACTAGTGACTACTACAGTACCAGGGGTGTGTTTAACAGGACACTAGTGAATACTACAGTACCAGGGGAGTGTTTAACAGGACACTAGTGACTACTACAGTACTACAGTACCAGGGGAGTGTTTAACAGGACACTAGTGACTACTACAGTACCAGGGGAGTGTTCAACAGGACACTAGTGACTACTACAGTACCAGGGGAGTGTTCAACAGGACACTAGTGACTACTACAGTACTACAGTACCAGGGGAGTGTTTAACAGGACACTAGTGACTACTACAGTACCAGGGGAGTGTTCAACAGGACACTAGTGACTACTACAGTACTACAGTACCAGGGGAGTGTTTAACAGGACACTAGTGACTACTACAGTACTACAGTACCAGGGGAGTGTTCAACAGGACACTAGTGACTACTACAGAACCAGGGGTGTGTTCAACAGGACACTAGTGACTACTACCGTACTACAGTACCAGGGGAGTGTTTAACAGGACACTAGTGACTACTACAGTACCAGGGGAGTGTTTAACAGGACACTAGTGACTACTACAGTACTACAGTACCAGGGGAGTGTTCAACAGGGCACTAGTGACTACTACAGTACTACAGTACCAGGGGAGTGTTTAACAGGACACTATTGACTACTACAGTACTACAGTACCAGGGGAGTGTTCAACAGGACACTATTGACTACTACAGTACCAGGGGAGTGTTTAACAGGACACTAGTGACTACTACAGTACCAGGGGAGTGTTCAACAGGACACTAGTGACTACTACAGTACCAGGGGTGTGTTCAACAGGACACTAGTGAATACTACAGTACTACAGTACCAGGGGAGTGTTCAACAGGACACTATTGACTACTACAGTACCAGGGGAGTGTTTAACAGGACACTAGTGACTACTACAGTACCAGGGGAGTGTTCAACAGGACACTAGTGACTACTACAGTACTACAGTACCAGGGGAGTGTTTAACAGGACACTAGTGACTACTACAGTACTACAGTACCAGGGGAGTGTTCAACAGGACACTAGTGACTACTATAGTACCAGGGGAGTGTTTAACAGGACACTAGTGACTACTACAGTACTACAGTACCAGGGGAGTGTTCAACAGGACACTAGTGACTACTACAGTACTACAGTACCAGGGGAGTGTTTAACAGGACACTAGTGACTACTACAGTACTACAGTACCAGGGGAGTGTTTAACAGGACACTAGTGACTACTACAGTACTACAGTACCAGGGGAGTGTTCAACAGGACACTCGTGACTACTACAGTACTACAGTACCAGGGGAGTGTTCAACAGGACACTATTGACTACTACAGTACCAGGGGAGTGTTTAACAGGACACTAGTGACTACTACAGTACCAGGGGAGTGTTCAACAGGACACTAGTGACTACTACAGTACCAGGGGTGTGTTCAACAGGACACTAGTGAATACTACAGTACTACAGTACCAGGGGAGTGTTTAACAGGACACTAGTGACTACTACAGTACTACAGTACCAGGGGAGTGTTCAACAGGACACTAGTGACTACTATAGTACCAGGGGAGTGTTTAACAGGACACTAGTGACTACTACAGTACTACAGTACCAGGGGAGTGTTTAACAGGACTACAGTACCAGGGGAGTGTTCAACAGGACACTAGTGACTACTACAGTACTACAGTACCAGGGGAGTGTTTAACAGGACACTAGTGACTACTACAGTACCAGGGGTGTGTTCAACAGGACACTAGTGAATACTACAGTACTACAGTACCAGGGGAGTGTTCAACAGGACACTAGTGACTACTACAGTACTACAGTACCAGGGGAGTGTTCAACAGGACACTAGTGAATACTACAGTACTACAGTACCAGGGGAGTGTTTAACAGGACACTAGTGACTACTACAGTACTACAGTACCAGGGGAGTGTTCAACAGGACACTAGTGACTACTACAGTACTACAGTACCAGGGGAGTGTTTAACAGGACACTATTGACTACTACAGTACTACAGTACCAGTGGTGTGTTCAACAGGACACTAGTGACTACTACAGTACCAGGGGAGTGTTCAACAGGACACTATTGACTACTACAGTACTACAGTACCAGGGGAGTGTTCAACAGGACACTAGTGACTACTACAGTACCAGGGGTGTGTTTAACAGGACACTATTGACTACTACAGTACCAGGGGAGTGTTCAACAGGACACTAGTGACTACTACAGTACCAGGGGAGGGTTCAACAGGACACTAGTGACTACTACAGTACCAGGGGTGTGTTCACCAGGACACTAGTGACTACTACAGTACCAGGGGTGTGTTCAACAGGACACTAGTGACTACTACAGTACCAGGGGTGTGTTCAACAGGACACTAGTGACTACTACAGTACCAGGGGTGTGTTCAACAGGACACTAGTGACTACTACAGTACCAGGGGTGTGTTCAACAGGACACTAGTGACTACTACAGTACCAGGGGTGTGTTCAACAGGACACTAGTGACTACTACAGTACCAGGGGTGTGTTCAACAGGACACTAGTGACTACTACAGTACCAGGGGTGTGTTCAACAGGACACTAGTGACTACTACAGTACTACAGTACCAGGGGAGTGTTTAACAGGACACTAGTGACTACTACAGTACCAGGGGTGTGTTCAACAGGACACTAGTGACTACTACAGTACCAGGGGAGTGTTCAACAGGACACTAGTGACTACTACAGTACCAGGGGTGTGTTCAACAGGACACTAGTGACTACTACAGTACCAGGGGTGTGTTCAACAGGACACTAGTGACTACTACAGTACCAGGGGTGTGTTCAACAGGACACTAGTGACTACTACAGTACTACAGTACCAGGGGAGTGTTTAACAGGACACTAGTGACTACTACAATACCAGGGGTGTGTTCAACAGGACACTAGTGACTACTACAGTACCAGGGGAGTGTTCAACAGGACACTAGTGACTACTACAGTACCAGGGGTGTGTTCAACAGGACACTAGTGACTACTACAGTACTCCAGTATCCCTTCTTTCTTTTCTCTCCAAAACTCTTGAACGTGCCGTCCTTGGCCAGCTCTCCCGCTATCTCTCTCAGAATGACCTTCTTGATCCAAATCAGTCAGGTTTCAAGACTAGTCATTCAACTGAGACTGCTCTTCTCTGTATCACGGAGGCGCTCCGCACTGCTAAAGCTAACTCTCTCTCCTCTGCTCTCATCCTTCTAGACCTATCGGCTGCCTTCGATACTGTGAACCATCAGATCCTCCTCTCCACCCTCTCCGAGTTGGGCATCTCCGGCGCGGCCCACGCTTGGATTGCGTCCTACCTGACAGGTCGCTCCTACCAGGTGGCGTGGCGAGAATCTGTCTCCTCACCACGCGCTCTCACCACTGGCGTCCCCCAGGGCTCTGTTCTAGGCCCTCTCCTATTCTCGCTATACACCAAGTCACTTGGCTCTGTCATAACCTCACATGGTCTCTCCTATCATTGCTATGCAGACGACACACAATTAATCTTCTCCTTTCCCCTTCTGATGACCAGGTGGCGAATCGCATCTCTGCATGTCTTGCAGACATATCAGTGTGGATGACGGATCACCACCTCAAGCTGAACCTCGGCAAGACGGAGCTGCTCTTCCTCCCGGGGAAGGACTGCCCGTTCCATGATCTCGCCATCACGGTTGACAACTCCATTGTGTCCTCCTCCCAGAGCGCTAAGAACCTTGGCGTGATCCTGGACAACACCCTGTCGTTCTCAACTAACATCAAGGCGGTGGCCCGTTCCTGTAGGTTCATGCTCTACAACATCCGCAGAGTACGACCCTGCCTCACACAGGACTAGCGGCGCAGGTCCTAATCCAGGCACTTGTCATCTCCCGTCTGGATTACTGCAACTCGCTGTTGGCTGGGCTCCCAGCCTGTGCCATTAAACCCCTACAACTCATCCAGAACGCCGCAGCCCGTCTGGTGTTCAACCTTCCCAAGTTCTCTCACGTCACCCCGCTCCTCCGCTCTCTCCACTGGCTTCCAGTTGAAGCTCGCATCCGCTACAAGACCATGGTGCTTGCCTAAGGAGCTGTGAGGGGAACGGCACCTCAGTACCTCCAGGCTCTGATCAGGCCCTACACCCAAACAAGGGCACTGCGTTCATCCACCTCTGGCCTGCTCGCCTCCCTACCACTGAGGAAGTACAGTTCCCGCGCAGCCCAGTCAAAACTGTTCGCTGCTCTGGCCCCCCAATGGTGGAACAAACTCCCTCACGACGCCAGGACAGCGGAGTCAATCACCACCTTCCGGAAACACCTGAAACCCCACCTCTTTAAGGAATACCTAGGATAGGATAAAGTAATCCTTCTCACCCCCCTTAAAAGATTTAGATGCACTATTGTAAAGTGGCTGTTCCACTGGATGTCTTAAGGTGAACGCACCAATTTGTAAGTCGCTCTGGATAAGAGCGTCTGCTAAATGACTTAAATGTAAATGTAAATGTACAGTACCAGGGGAGTGTTTAACAGGACACTAGTGACTACTACAGTACTACAGTACCAGGGGAGTGTTCAACAGGACACTAGTGACTACTACAGTACCAGGGGAGTGTTCAACAGGACACTAGTGACTACTACAGTACTACAGTACCAGGGGAGGGTTCAACAGGACACTAGTGACTACTACAGTACCAGGGGTGTGTTCACCAGGACACTAGTGACTACTACAGTACCAGGGGTGTGTTCAACAGGACACTAGTGACTACTACAGTACCAGGGGTGTGTTCAACAGGACACTAGTGACTACTACAGTACCAGGGGTGTGTTCAACAGGACACTAGTGACTACTACAGTACCAGGGGTGTGTTCACCAGGACACTAGTGACTACTACAGTACCAGGGGTGTGTTCAACAGGACACTAGTGACTACTACAGTACCAGGGGTGTGTTCAACAGGACACTAGTGACTACTACAGTACCAGGGGTGTGTTCAACAGGACACTAGTGACTACTACAGTACCAGGGGTGTGTTCACCAGGACACTAGTGACTACTACAGTACCAGGGGTGTGTTCAACAGGACACTAGTGACTACTACAGTACCAGGGGTGTGTTCACCAGGACACTAGTGACTACTACAGTACCAGGGGTGTGTTCAACAGGACACTAGTGACTACTACAGTACCAGGGGTGTGTTCAACAGGACACTAGTGACTACTACAGTACCAGGGGTGTGTTCAACAGGACACTAGTGACTACTACAGTACCAGGGGTGTGTTCAACAGGACACTAGTGACTACTACAGTACCAGGGGTGTGTTCAACAGGACACTAGTGACTACTACAGTACCAGGGGTGTGTTCAACAGGACACTAGTGACTACTACAGTACTACAGTACCAGGGGAGTGTTTAACAGGACACTAGTGACTACTACAGTACCAGGGGTGTGTTCAACAGGACACTAGTGACTACTACAGTACCAGGGAGTGTTCAACAGGACACTAGTGACTACTACAGTACCAGGGGTGTGTTCAACAGGACACTAGTGACTACTACAGTACCAGGGGTGTGTTCAACAGGACACTAGTGACTACTACAGTACCAGGGGTGTGTTCAACAGGACACTAGTGACTACTACAGTACTACAGTACCAGGGGAGTGTTTAACAGGACACTAGTGACTACTACAGTACCAGGGGTGTGTTCAACAGGACACTAGTGACTACTACAGTACCAGGGGAGTGTTCAACAGGACACTAGTGACTACTACAGTACCAGGGGTGTGTTCAACAGGACACTAGTGACTACTACAGTACTCCAGTATCCCTTCTTTCTTTTCTCTCCAAAACTCTTGAACGTGCCGTCCTTGGCCAGCTCTCCCGCTATCTCTCTCAGAATGACCTTCTTGATCCAAATCAGTCAGGTTTCAAGACTAGTCATTCAACTGAGACTGCTCTTCTCTGTATCACGGAGGCGCTCCGCACTGCTAAAGCTAACTCTCTCTCCTCTGCTCTCATCCTTCTAGACCTATCGGCTGCCTTCGATACTGTGAACCATCAGATCCTCCTCTCCACCCTCTCCGAGTTGGGCATCTCCGGCGCGCCCACGCTTGGATTGCGTCCTACCTGACAGGTCGCTCCTACCAGGTGGCGTGGCGAGAATCTGTCTCCTCACCACGCGCTCTCACCACTGGCGTCCCCCAGGGCTCTGTTCTAGGCCCTCTCCTATTCTCGCTATACACCAAGTCACTTGGCTCTGTCATAACCTCACATGGTCTCTCCTATCATTGCTATGCAGACGACACACAATTAATCTTCTCCTTTCCCCCTTCTGATGACCAGGTGGCGAATCGCATCTCTGCATGTCTGGCAGACATATCAGTGTGGATGACGGATCACCACCTCAAGCTGAACCTCGGCAAGACGGAGCTGCTCTTCCTCCCGGGGAAGGACTGCCCGTTCCATGATCTCGCCATCACGGTTGACAACTCCATTGTGTCCTCCTCCCAGAGCGCTAAGAACCTTGGCGTGATCCTGGACAACACCCTGTCGTTCTCAACTAACATCAAGGCGGTGGCCCGTTCCTGTAGGTTCATGCTCTACAACATCCGCAGAGTACGACCCTGCCTCACACAGGAAGCGGCGCAGGTCCTAATCCAGGCACTTGTCATCTCCCGTCTGGATTACTGCAACTCGCTGTTGGCTGGGCTCCCTGCCTGTGCCATTAAACCCCTACAACTCATCCAGAACGCCGCAGCCCGTCTGGTGTTCAACCTTCCCAAGTTCTCTCACGTCACCCCGCTCCTCCGCTCTCTCCACTGGCTTCCAGTTGAAGCTCGCATCCGCTACAAGACCATGGTGCTTGCCTACGGAGCTGTGAGGGGAACGGCACCTCAGTACCTCCAGGCTCTGATCAGGCCCTACACCCAAACAAGGGCACTGCGTTCATCCACCTCTGGCCTGCTCGCCTCCCTACCACTGAGGAAGTACAGTTCCCGCGCAGCCCAGTCAAAACTGTTCGCTGCTCTGGCCCCCCAATGGTGGAACAAACTCCCTCACGACGCCAGGACAGCGGAGTCAATCACCACCTTCCCGAAACACCTGAAACCCCACCTCTTTAAGGAATACCTAGGATAGGATAAAGTAATCCTTCTCACCCCCCCACCCCCCTTAAAAGATTTAGATGCACTATTGTAAAGTGGCTGTTCCACTGGATGTCTTAAGGTGAACGCACCAATTTGTAAGTCGCTCTGGATAAGAGCGTCTGCTAAATGACTTAAATGTAAATGTAAATGTACAGTACCAGGAGAGTGTTTAACAGGACACTAGTGACTACTACAGTACTACAGTACCAGGGGAGTGTTCAACAGGACACTAGTGACTACTACAGTACCAGGGGAGTGTTCAACAGGACACTAGTGACTACTACAGTACTACAGTACCAGGGGAGGGTTCAACAGGACACTAGTGACTACTACAGTACCAGGGGTGTGTTCAGGACACAGTGACACTAGTGACTACTACTAGTACCAGGGGTGTGTTCAACAGGACACTAGTGACTACTACAGTACCAGGGGTGTGTTCAACAGGACACTAGTGACTACTACAGTACCAGGGGTGTGTTCAACAGGACACTAGTGACTACTACAGTACCAGGGGTGTGTTCAACAGGACACTAGTGACTACTACAGTAGGGTACCAGGTCAACAGGTGTGTTCACCCAGGACACTAGTGACTACTACAGTACCAGGGGTGTGTTCAACAGGACACTAGTGACTACTACAGTACCAGGGGTGTGTTCAACAGGACACTAGTGACTACTACAGTACCAGGGGTGTGTTCAACAGGACACTAGTGACTACTACAGTACCAGGGGTGTGTTCAACAGGACACTAGTGACTACTACAGTACCAGGGGTGTGTTCAACAGGACACTAGTGACTACTACAGTACCAGGGGTGTGTTCACCAGGACACTAGTGACTACTACAGTACCAGGGGTGTGTTCAACAGGACACTAGTGACTACTACAGTACCAGGGGTGTGTTCAACAGGACACTAGTGACTACTACAGTACCAGGGGTGTGTTCAACAGGACACTAGTGACTACTACAGTACCAGGGGTGTGTTCAACAGGACACTAGTGACTACTACAGTACCAGGGGTGTGTTCAACAGGACACTAGTGACTACTACAGTACCAGGGGTGTGTTCAACAGGACACTAGTGACTACTACAGTACTACAGTACCAGGGGAGTGTTTAACAGGACACTAGTGACTACTACAGTACCAGGGTGTGTTCAACAGGACACTAGTGACTACTACAGTACCAGGGGAGTGTTCAACAGGACACTAGTGACTACTACAGTACCAGGGGTGTGTTCAACAGGACACTAGTGACTACTACAGTACCAGGGGTGTGTTCAACAGGACACTAGTGACTACTACAGTACCAGGGGTGTGTTCAACAGGACACTAGTGACTACTACAGTACTACAGTACCAGGGAGTGTTTAACAGGACACTAGTGACTACTACAGTACCAGGGGTGTGTTCAACAGGACACTAGTGACTACTACAGTACCAGGGAGTGTTCAACAGGACACTAGTGACTACTACAGTACCAGGGGTGTGTTCAACAGGACACTAGTGACTACTACAGTACTCCAGTATCCCTTCTTTCTTTTCTCTCCAAAACTCTTGAACGTGCCTCCAGGGTGGTTCAACTTGGCCAGCTCTCCCGCTATCTCTCTCAGAATGACCTTCTTGATCCAAATCAGTCAGGTTTCAAGACTAGTCATTCAACTGAGACTGCTCTTCTCTGTATCACGGAGGCGCTCCGCACTGCTAAAGCTAACTCTCTCTCCTCTGCTCTCATCCTTCTAGACCTATCGGCTGCCTTCGATACTGTGAACCATCAGATCCTCCTCTCCACCCTCTCCGAGTTGGGCATCTCCGGCGCGGCCCACGCTTGGATTGCGTCCTACCTGACAGGTCGCTCCTACCAGGTGGCGTGGCGAGAATCTGTCTCCTCACCACGCGCTCTCACCACTGGCGTCCCCCAGGGCTCTGTTCTAGGCCCTCTCCTATTCTCGCTATACACCAAGTCACTTGGCTCTGTCATAACCTCACATGGTCTCTCCTATCATTGCTATGCAGACGACACACAATTAATCTTCTCCTTTCCCCCTTCTGATGACCAGGTGGCGAATCGCATCTCTGCATGTCTGGCAGACATATCAGTGTGGATGACGGATCACCACCTCAAGCTGAACCTCGGCAAGACGGAGCTGCTCTTCCTCCCGGGGAAGGACTGCCCGTTCCATGATCTCGCCATCACGGTTGACAACTCCATTGTGTCCTCCTCCCAGAGCGCTAAGAACCTTGGCGTGATCCTGGACAACACCCTGTCGTTCTCAACTAACATCAAGGCGGTGGCCCGTTCCTGTAGGTTCATGCTCTACAACATCCGCAGAGTACGACCCTGCCTCACACAGGAAGCGGCGCAGGTCCTAATCCAGGCACTTGTCATCTCCCGTCTGGATTACTGCAACTCGCTGTTGGCTGGGCTCCCTGCCTGTGCCATTAAACCCCTACAACTCATCCAGAACGCCGCAGCCCGTCTGGTGTTCAACCTTCCCAAGTTCTCTCACGTCACCCCGCTCCTCCGCTCTCTCCACTGGCTTCCAGTTGAAGCTTGCATCCGCTACAAGACCATGGTGCTTGCCTACGGAGCTGTGAGGGGAACGGCACCTCAGTACCTCCAGGCTCTGATCAGGCCCTACACCCAAACAAGGGCACTGCGTTCATCCACCTCTGGCCTGCTCGCCTCCCTACCACTGAGGAAGTACAGTTCCCGCGCAGCCCAGTCAAAACTGTTCGCTGCTCTGGCCCCCCAATGGTGGAACAAACTCCCTCACGACGCCAGGACAGCGGAGTCAATCACCACCTTCCCGAAACACCTGAAACCCCACCTCTTTAAGGAATACCTAGGATAGGATAAAGTAATCCTTCTCACCCCCCCCCCCTTAAAAGATTTAGATGCACTATTGTAAAGTGGCTGTTCCACTGGATGTCTTAAGGTGAACGCACCAATTTGTAAGTCGCTCTGGATAAGAGCGTCTGCTAAATGACTTAAATGTAAATGTAAATGTACAGTACCAGGAGAGTGTTTAACAGGACACTAGTGACTACTACAGTACTACAGTACGAGGGGAGTGTTCAACAGGACACTAGTGACTACTACAGTACCAGGGGAGTGTTCAACAGGACACTAGTGACTACTACAGTACTACAGTACCAGGGGAGGGTTCAACAGGACACTAGTGACTACTACAGTACCAGGGGAGTGTTTAACAGGACACTAGTGACTACTACAGTACCAGGGGAGTGTTCAACAGGACACTAGTGACTACTACAGTACCAGGGGTGTGTTTAACAGGACACTAGTGAATACTACAGTACCAGGGGAGTGTTTAACAGGACACTAGTGACTACTACAGTACCAGGGGAGTGTTCAACAGGACACTAGTGACTACTACAGTACTACAGTACCAGGGGAGTGTTTAACAGGACACTAGTGACTACTACAGTACCAGGGGAGTGTTCAACAGGACACTAGTGACTACTACAGTACCAGGGGAGTGTTCAACAGGACACTAGTGACTACTACAGTACCAGGGGAGTGTTCAACAGGACACTAGTGACTACTACAGTACTACAGTACCAGGGGAGTGTTTAACAGGACACTAGTGACTACTACAGTACTACAGTACCAGGGGAGTGTTCAACAGGACACTAGTGACTACTACAGTACTACAGTACCAGGGGAGTGTTCAACAGGACACTAGTGACTACTACAGTACTGTAGTACCAGGGGAGTCTTTAACAGGACACTAGTGACTACTACAGTACCAGGGGAGTGTTCAACAGGACACTAGTGACTACTACAGTACCAGGGGAGTGTTCAACAGGACACTATTGACTACTACAGTACTACAGTACCAGGGGAGTGTTCAACAGGACACTAGTGACTACTACAGTACCAGGGGAGTGTTCAACAGGACACTAGTGACTACTACAGTACTACAGTACCAGGGGAGTGTTCAACAGGACACTAGTGACTACTACAGTACTACAGTACCAGGGGAGTGTTCAACAGGACACTAGTGACTACTACAGTACTACAGTACCAGGGGAGTGTTTAACAGGACACTAGTGACTACTACAGTACTACAGTACCAGGGGAGTGTTCAACAGGACACTATTGACTACTACAGTACCAGGGGACTGTTTAACAGGACACTAGTGACTACTACAGTACCAGGGGAGTGTTCAACAGGACACTAGTGACTACTACAGTACTGTAGTACCAGGGGAGTGTTTAACAGGACACTAGTGACTACTACAGTACCAGGGGAGTGTTCAACAGGACACTAGTGACTACTACAGTACCAGGGGAGTGTTCAACAGGACACTATTGACTACTACAGTACCAGGGGAGTGTTCAACAGGACACTAGTGACTACTACAGTACTACAGTACCAGGGGAGTGTTCAACAGGACACTAGTGACTACTACAGTACTACAGTACCAGGGGAGTGTTCAACAGGACACTAGTGACTACTACAGTACTACAGTACCAGGGGAGTGTTTAACAGGACACTAGTGACTACTACAGTACTACAGTACCAGGGGAGTGTTCAACAGGACACTAGTGACTACTACAGTACTACAGTACCAGGGGAGTGTTTAACAGGACACTAGTGACTACTACAGTACTACAGTACCAGGGGAGTGTTCAACAGGACACTAGTGACTACTACAGTACTACAGTACCAGGGGAGTGTTCAACAGGACACTAGTGACTACTACAGTACTACAGTACCAGGGGAGTGTTCAACAGGACACTAGTGACTACTACAGTACTACAGTACCAGGGGAGTGTTCAACAGGACACTAGTGACTACTACAGTACTACAGTACCAGGGGAGGGTTCAACAGGACACTAGTGACTACTACAGTACCAGGGGTGTGTTCACCAGGACACTAGTGACTACTACAGTACCAGGGGTGTGTTCAACAGGACACTAGTGACTACTACAGTACCAGGGGTGTGTTCAACAGGACACTAGTGACTACTACAGTACTACAGTACCAGGGGAGGGTTCAACAGGACACTAGTGACTACTACAGTACCAGGGGTGTGTTCACCAGGACACTAGTGACTACTACAGTACCAGGGGTGTGTTCAACAGGACACTAGTGACTACTACAGTACCAGGGGTGTGTTCAACAGGACACTAGTGACTACTACAGTACCAGGGGTGTGTTCAACAGGACACTAGTGACTACTACAGTACCAGGGGTGTGTTCAACAGGACACTAGTGACTACTACAGTACCAGGGGTGTGTTCAACAGGACACTAGTGACTACTACAGTACCAGGGGTGTGTTCACCAGGACACTAGTGACTACTACAGTACCAGGGGTGTGTTCAACAGGACACTAGTGACTACTACAGTACCAGGGGTGTGTTCAACAGGACACTAGTGACTACTACAGTACCAGGGGTGTGTTCAACAGGACACTAGTGACTACTACAGTACCAGGGGTGTGTTCAACAGGACACTAGTGACTACTACAGTACCAGGGGTGTGTTCACCAGGACACTAGTGACTACTACAGTACCAGGGGTGTGTTCAACAGGACACTAGTGACTACTACAGTACCAGGGGTGTGTTCAACAGGACACTAGTGACTACTACAGTACCAGGGGTGTGTTCAACAGGACACTAGTGACTACTACAGTACCAGGGGTGTGTTCAACAGGACACTAGTGACTACTACAGTACCAGGGGTGTGTTCAACAGGACACTAGTGACTACTACAGTACCAGGGGTGTGTTCACCAGGACTGACCTCCAGAGTTCATGTCTGGATTGGGGACGTGTGTGATGGAGAAGCGGGAGCGGGACACGCTGAAACGGGAGAACTGTGATGCTGCTGTTACTGCTACCGGCTTGTCCTCGGGAGGCTTGTCCTCGGGAGGCTTGGCAGCAGGGACCGGGATGGGATCAGAGACCGGTGGCTCAGCTGTAGACGGGCTGGACAACGGGCTGGTCATCAATGGGATGTCATCCTCCCACTCAAACCCACCACCTGAATATACACACACACACACACACACACACACACACACACACACACACACACACACACACACACACACACACACACACACACACACACACACACACACACACACACACACACACACACACAGAGGAGAGGGGGTTTAGAACTGATACAGTATACCTGACTGTAGCTTGTGGATTCCCTCAGAGATCCATTCTTAACACTCTTGGTCTCTTACTGTTCTTGTATCCCTCAGGGATCCATTCTTAACCCTCTTGGTCTCTTACTGTTCTTGTATCCCTCAGGGATCCATTCTTAACACTCTTGGTCTCTTACTGTTCTTGTATCCCTCAGGGATCCATTCTTAACACTCTTGGTCTCTAACTGTTCTTGTAACTGAAAGTATTTTTCACTCTTACCATCTTCTGACATGTTGCCATCAGAGTCCTCTGAGGCGTGTGGTGCCCTGCCCGGGGGGTGGAGGTGGTGGCCCATGGTGGGGTGGTGGTGGTGGTGGTGGCCCATGGTGGGGTGGGGCTGGAGGTCCGGCTGGGGGTTCTCCCCGCCTGAGGTCTGGCCGCTGGACTCTGCTCCTGGGGGAAACGTGAAGTCAGCCAGCTCTCCTGTGGGGCTCTCCTGGAGGTGAAAGAGAAATCAGTCAGAAAGTCTCAAATACATCTACCAGTACAGAAAACAATAATTCAACTGGCCCAACTTTAAACACCACTTTTATGTTGTGTGACTGCTTATAAATGATTTGTGATGCATCTATGCAGTGGTTATAAAGACTATGGATTCTCTATAATGCGTGGTGCCTTTTTTATTCAGAATGAAATATTGCCATTGATTGACCATAGTGATGTCACTATGCTTGCAGAGTGACTGACCTGGTCGAACAGGAAGACGGTGACGTCATCAAAGAAGGACACGGCTTTCTTCTTCCTGTCCAGCTCGTCACAGAAGGACTGTGTGAGGAGCTTAGGCATCTTGAGGAGGCTGCGGAGGTTTCTGGCCCCACTACTATCGCTCACCACCACCGGCACCCCCATCACCTAGTCAAGTCAAGTGAGTCAGTCACAACACACTTCACATCAGTGTGTCTTAATCCTGGTCCTGGGAACCCAAAGTGGAGCACATTGTAGTTTTTAACCCTATCATTAACACACCTGATTCCACTATTCGTGATGAGTTGATTAGTTGAATTAACTGTGTTAGTACTTGGCCAGAAACATGTTCCTCAGATTTTTGGGAAACACTGCTTTACATGATTAAAGCTCCAATCTACAGCGGCGAAACGGCCACCTCCATTTCACAGGAGGCTGCTGAGGGGAGAACGGCTCATAATAATGTCTGAAACGGAGCAAATGGAATGGCACATAGAATCATGTGTTTGATGTATTTGATACTATTCCACTTATTTCGCAGCAGCCATTACCACGAGCTAAAATGATAAGAAATGCGCCTGAGGTGACATGTGGCGCTGCTGCTCCTATTGCGGATCTCAGGTTTAAAATATAATAACATCATGTAGGAAAATGGGGAATGTGAATATAACCAATATATAACCAACCTCCCCCTCACTGTCTTCCTCGCTCAGCTCCTCCTGCAGGTTGTAGCTCCGCAGCTCCTCCTCTGACTCACTGTCGTCTGACTCCTCCCCCTCTGTTAGAGGAGCTCGCCTCTCCACCTCCCGACACAGCTCCTGGAGTGAGGGGGAGCAGGAGAGGAGCGATGGAGATGAGGTGAGGAGGCCAACAGGACCGTTCTGGTGTCTGCTGTAGCCAGCCCTCTCCTCCTCCTCTTCGTTCTCCTCCTCTAACTCCTCATACTCATCCTCTTCTCCTCCTCTCTCTCCATTCTCTCCATCCTCGTCGACCTGATTAAACTCTGGCATGTCCTCCTCAGTCGATCCCTGCTCTCCCTCCCCGTCCTCCTCCTTCTCTTTCATCACCTCCTCTCTGTAGTCTATGGTAGAGTCGGAGCCCAGGGACTGGATGGGGGAGTAGTCATCCTCTGAGGCCCTGTGATGGTTCTCCTGGTCAGGGTGTCTGGCTGAAGCCTCCTGCACTGTGGAGGAACCTTCAGACACCATGGTGGAGCTGCACCCAGATGCCGGCTCCTCACCGCTGTGCTCAGACTCCAGGCCTACAGCATCGTCAGGGGTGGACTCTTTGGCCAGACAGCCCCCCATCTGAGGGGGGAAGGGGGCCAGCATGGAGAGGCGCGGGCCGGGGGCCGAGGAGGGAGAGGAACCTTTGGTAGTGTCAAACACCACCAATCCATTTGTGTTTGTGTTTGTGTTTCCTGTCAGGTCTGTCAGGTCACGGTAACCGTCCTCTCTCTCCGTCTGTGGTTGGAGTTCATCTCTCCTCGCCGACCGTATCCTCTGTTTCGAGGCTGTGTGCCCCACAAAGTCCTTCTTATCTCCTGGACTAGAGAAGAAGTTACTCCCTTCATCCTGGGGACTCCTCTCGTTCTCCGCGTCGTAGTCAGAGAAGTAGGCAGAGTCCACGAACGGATTCTTGTCACTTAGTCCCTTTAGCTGCAGCTCAGTGCAGCCAGAGGAGGAAGAGGTACACAGAGTGACCCCAACCCCATCACCCAGGTCCACCTGCTGAAGGACCATCTGGTCTGACCTCGGCCCCAGGCTAACCCCACCGCGGGCCAGGTGGCTCCCACCGAGGACTGGGTGTTGTTGCTGGTTTCCTTCGCAGTCCAATAGGAACTCCCCATTCCCACCTCCCTCCTTTAGGATGAACTCTGGGCTTTCATTGTTCTCTGTGTCATAGCCACTGTCCAGGGACTTTGGGAGGATAGATGAGGAGGTGAAAGAAGAGGAGGTGAAAGAGGAGGAGAGGGAGGAGGAGGGATGGAGAAAGACGTCATCAAGGCTGAAGGCCTCACAGGGGCTGGCGTTGGTAACCGACAATGACAGCGACAGCATGTCCAGGGTGTCCACGGAGTCGGGGGTTCCCACCGGGTTCTGCAGGGAGCGTCCGTGGGGGTGGTGGGCGGGGCTTAGATCGTCTCCGACCTCGTCAGCATAGTCCAGGGAGTAGTCGGCCAAAATTCCAGAAGTGATATCTGTTATGTCATCGTCCTCATCATCGTAGCTACAGTTGCTGATGTTCACTAGGCTGATGCTGGAATGACCGGTCATCTCCAACCCACTGTCCAGCCCTCTGCTAGCCTCAAACAAGGACCCGACCGGCTCCAGCAGTACCCCTTCAGGGTGGGCCAACCCCATCCCCAGCCTCCTCTCCCCCACACCACCAGACATCACCTCCACTGGACCTCTGTCTTTAACATGTGAAGGTATCTCCCAGACATTACCCCCTGCTTCTCTGTCAGGACTGCCTTAGTGCTGAGGCCTGTGCGTGTGTCAAGCTCCATGTATGTGGACGGAGATTGGATACAGCCTGGTCCTGGGATCATCTTGGGATGGGAGAATTGCCTCTCTCCTGTAATCAGAGATGGGTTTTTACTGTGTCCCTCTACAGACACCGTAGTTGTAGTTTTGGTGGTGGGGACGCCGTCCTTTACACCACCGTTGAGGTTAACACACTTGACAGCAACAGAAGAGCTGGAGAGAGAGTCAACAGCAACACCTCTGAGATGATCTAGGGTAGAGTGGTCTGAGAGACACACAGGTTTATCTCTAGCTCCGTGACACAGGTGACTATATGTAGTAGCACTACTGCCCTCATTGGGTCTGCTAGAGGAAGAGCAGACAGCACTCTCTCTCCCTGTGGCCTCCATATAGCTGAAGGCTCTGGAGCTGTGCTGCTGGCACATGTTGCTACTGTTACACGAGCCTGTTACAGTAGAGGAGTGTGTCGTGGTATTGGTGTAATGGAGGTCCAGATAGCTTTCCTGTGATTGGTCCGTCTGCCTAAGGTCAAAAGTCATGCTGTTGTTATTGGCCGAGTGGTTGGAGGTCCAGTTGGTGGCTTCTCTCTCAGAGAAGAGATCACCATCGTCGATGTCCCCAGTGTCACTTTCTCCTCTCCTCCTGCCCCCCACCAAAAGTCCCCCGTCCCCTGTCTCCACGTCGATGCTAATATGGTTAGCCATGGATAGAGTCTTTCTGAGGGGACCCATCATGTCATAGTAGCCTTCACTAACCGTCCTCCTGGCTGTGGTGGTGAAGCCTTGGCTAGCCTCGAGGTAGGGGTCACAGTGTCCCAGACTAGGGCTACTCAGGCACCGGGAGTGGGAGGACCCCACCCCCAGAGGGGTTTCCAGCCTCCCCATTGGATGATGCAGGTTCAGCTGGGACATTATGGGCGTGTCCTCTGGTGATTGGCAACACGTCTCTCGAATGGGCGACTGTTCACAGTAGAAAGCCTGTCTCTGATTGGGTGAGAAGTACTGGTGGGACCGCCCCAGCTCCACGGGACTGGCTGTGCTGGCTGTCTGTCTCAGGAGAGGCTCCATGGTCAGGGACAAGGCCGGGCTATTGTCAGAGTCATTGGTACTGTGTTTACCCCCACTGCTGTCGCCTGCTGCTGCTGACCAGTAGGCACTAGGCTGGGACTGGGACTGGGACTGGGACTGGGACTGGGGCTGGGGTTCTGCTCCCTGAGGAGAGGCTGCCATCCTCAGCCTCCAACCCAGGGCTGTAGTCAACCACACTATCATCCAGGTTGATATTACACTCCACCGGCTCCTCAATACGGATGTAGTACTCACTGCCGACCGAAGGGCTGTGAGCGCTCAACACCGGCACCACCCCTACCCCGACCCTGATCCCGATCCGGAGTGGTCGGACTCGTAGTAGGATGGGGAGACCCCCAGAACAAGCCCTCCATCCCCTCCGTCCCCTTTACAGCTGCCCGAGGTGGAGGTGTTCCCGACGGGGTAGTATACGTCCTGGTAGTGAGGGTTGCCCTGGCCCAGAGGCCCGCTGGTGGATGAGGAACAGTATGGCTGCTCGGCTCTCGCCTGCTCCCACTTGTACTCAAAGTTGAGCCCACCATAGCTGGTCTCTGTCACGGTCAGGATGTCGTCACCGCTGTCTGAGTGGAAGCTGTCGTGGGAGAAGTGTTCTAGGAGGGGGAAGGAGTTGCGGGAGGTGGAGGCCGGCTCCAACCCCACGTCCCCAGGGATAGATGGTCGGGCTGGGGCAGGGACAGTAGTCTGGGCTAGTGGTGGAGGGGCTGGGGCGGTGTGGCTGTGGGTGGTGCTGCCAGTCAGGTTGGGTCTCAGGGAGTTCCAGCGCTGTTCAAAGTCCTCCTGGACTCCACTGGCCCCCTTGGCACACAGGTAGGTGAGGAGGAGGTGTACCTCCTCACTGTTGGGTCTCTGCTCTGGCTGCAGCCAGCAGAACTGCATCACTTCATACCTGGGGGGGGACAGAGAGAGGGAGGGATGTGGGGAGAGAGAGAGGGGTGAGGGGGAGCGACAGAGCGGGAGGGAGGGAGGGAGGGGAGGAGGGGGAGTGACAGAGAAGGAGGGAAGGAGGGAGAGAAAGAGGGAGAAAGGGAGGGCCAGAGGGAGGGGGAGACAGACAGAGGAAGGGAGCAACAGGCAAAGGTAGGGAGGGAGGCAGATAGAGACAGAGGGAGCGACAGCGGAGGGAGGGAGCAACAGACAGAGGGAGAGAGGGAGAGGGGAGGGAGAGGGACGGAGGGAGGGAGGGAGAGAGAGAGGGAGGGAGCAACAGAGAGAGAGGGGGAGAGAGAGAAATAGGGGGGAGGGAGCGACAGACAGATGGAGGGACAGACAGACAGACAGATGGAGGGAGAGGGAGAGACAGAGGGAGCAATAGCAGAGGGAGGGAGGGAGGGAGCGACAGACAGAGGGAGGGAGGGAGGGAGGGAGGGAGGGAGGGAGGGATGAAGAAGTGTTACTCTGTAATTCTGGAGGTTCATCAATTTATTATGAAAAATTGCTGTATCACACTGAAATGAGGCAGCTACCATGGAATTGATTTAGAAAATAGCAATATGACGACGAAGTCCTTCGTCAGCTGTTTCTGGCCGCCAGTCTTACAATCTGACAAGAATATATACAAGCCAGGTACAGAAACTGTGATTGGAAAGATTGGTCAGCATATAGGAAGGTATGTGTCTGTGTGTGTCAGCGTTAAATACGCAGGTTGTTTTAAATGAGTAACATGCTTGATAAAAGGAACACTATTTGCCAGACATCCAGAGAAGGATGAATACATACAGTGGGGAGAACAAGTATTTGATACACTGATGATTTTGCAGGTTTTCCTACTTACAAAGCATGTAGAGGTCTGTAATTTTTATCATAGGTACACTTCAACTGTGAGAGACGGAATCTAAAACAAAAATCCAGAAAGTCACATTGTATGATTTTTAAGTAATTCATTTGCATTTTATTGCATGACACAAGTATTTGATCACCTACCAACCAGTAAGAATTCCGGCTCTCACAGACCTGTTAGTTTTTCTTTAAGAAACCCTCCTGTTCTCCACTCATTACCTGTATTAACTGCACCTGTTTGAACTCGTTACCTGTATAAAAGACACCTGTCCACACACTCAATCAAACAGACTCCAACCTCTCCACAATGGCCAAGACCAGAGGGCTGTGTAAGGACATCAGGGATAAAATTGTAGACCTGCACAAGGTTGGGATGGGCTACATGACAATAGGCAAGCAGCTTGGTGAGAAGGCAACAACTGTTGGCACAATTATTAGAAAATGGAAGAAGTTCAAGATGACGGTCAATCACCCTCAGTCTGGGGCTCCATGCAAGATCTCACCTCGTGGGCATCAATGATCATGAGGAAGGTGAGGGATCAGCCCAGAACTACACAGCAGGACCTGGTCAATGCCCTGAAGAGAGCTGGGACCACAGTCTCAAAGAAAACCATTAGTAACACACTACGCCGTCATGGATTAAAATCCTGCAGCGCATGCAAGGTCCCCCTGCTCAAGCCAGAGCATGTCCAGGCCCGTCTGAAGTTTGCCAATGACCATCTGGATGATCCAGAGGAGGAATGGGAGAAGGTCATGTGGTCTGATGAGACAAAAATAGAGCTTTTTGGTCTAAACTCCACTTGCCGTGTTTGGAGGAAGAAGAAGGATGAGTACAACCCCAAGAACACCATCCCAACCATGAAGCATGGAGGTGGAAACATCATTATTTGGGGATGCTTTTCTGCAAAGGGGACAAGACTACTGCACCGTATTGAGGGGAGGATGGATGGGGTCATGTATCATGAGATCTTGGTCAACAACCTCCTTCCCTCAGTAAGAGCATTGAAGATGGGTCGTGGCTGGGTCTTCCAGCATGACAACGACCCGAAACACACAGCCAGGGCAACTAAGGAGTGGCTCCGTAAGAAGAATCTCAAGGTCCTGGAGTGGCCTAGCCAGTCTCCAGACCTGAACCCAATAGAAAATCTTTGGAGGAAGCTGAATGTCCGTATTGCCCAGCGACAGCCCCGAAACATGAAGGATCTGGAGAAGGTCTGTATGGAGGAGTGGGCCAAAATCCCTGCTGCAGTGTGTGCAAACCTGGAAACATATGATCTCTGTTATTGCAAACAAAGTTTTCTGTACCAAATATTAAGTTCTGCTTTTCTGATGTATCAAATACTTATGTCATGCAATAAAATGCAAATTAATTACTTAAAAATCATACAATGTGATTTTCTGGATTTTTGTTTTAGATTCCGTCTCTCACAGTTGAAGTGTACCTATGATAAAAAAATTACAGACATCTCATGCTTTGTAAGTAGGAAAACCTGCAAAATCGGCAGTGTATCAAATACTTGTTCTCCCCACTGTAGGTGTTGTGTACTGTATGTGTGAGATGCCAGAAATATGTATTATATGGTGCTGACCAAATGAGAGGCTCATAGCCAGATTAATAAGGTATTGATTACAACCCATGTCAGGAGAAGAAGACTAATGGTTGGTTCGTGCGCCAGTATAAAAGGCATTGATTGGTTGATATGAGGATAGGGAGTACTAATGATTGGTTACAGACCAAAGGATTGTGGTGTATCCTGTGTAGGCGCCCGTGTGCGCATTAGTGCATTTATGCATTTGTGTGTGTATGTGTGCATGCGCGTGTGTGTTTGTGTTTGTGTGTATATCTGTGTGTGTGTACTCACCAGCGCTCAGCCAGGGGTACTTTGAGCCGGGGCCTGGTTAGTTTGAGCTGCTGTTCCTTCACAGCGTAGGTCAGGACCTGTCTGTCAGTGTAGTGTCTGTACGGCTGGTTCCCCAACTCAAACAACTCCCAGATAGTCACTCCCAGAGACCTAGAACAGAGACAAACCCATGAAGTAATGTCTTCAGACAGTCACTCCCAGAGACCTAGAACGGAGACAAACCCACGAAGAAACGTCTTTAGATAGTCACTCCCAGAGACCTAGAACAGAGACAAACCCACGAAGAAACGTCTTCAGATAGTCACTCCCAGAGACCTAGAACAAACCATGAAGAGACAAACCCCAGAGACCTGAAGAAAAACCCATGTCTTTAGATAGTCACTCCCAGAGACCTAGAACAGAGACAAACCCATGAAGAAACGTCTTCAGATAGTCACTCCCAGAGACCTAGAACAGAGACAAACCATGAAGAAACGTCTTCAGATAGTCACTCCCAGAGACCTAGAACAGAGACAAACCCATGAAGTAACGTCTTCAGATAGTCACTCCCAGAGACCTAGAACGGAGACAAACCCATGAAGTAACGTCTTCAGATAGTCACTCCCAGAGACCTAGAACGGAGACAATCCCATGAAGTAATGTCTTCCGATGAGGAACTTCATAGGTGACCATGTGGCCTGACTAGGAAAAACTCTGGACACCAGATCCCAGGGTTTCTCTTAGGCAGGGAAAACACCGAGCTCTATTCAATAGAGGTTTGATTAGTTGTAGCAGGCTTTAATTAGCCTTTATTTAGTCCCAGTGTGTTTGTGCTGTCATGACAACTCCTTGTCACTCATTGTCATGTCACATCTGGATTGACAATGAGCTATGGAGTTGGAAAGAGCACAAACTGATCTGGGACCAGGCTAGGTTTGGTTGAAGAGCTGTATCAATAACACCATAAGTCAAATCTGGGACCAGGCTAACTGTGGTTGAAGAGTTGTATCAATAACACCATAAGTCAAATCTGGGATCAGGCTAGCTGTGGTTGAAGAGTTGTATCAATAACACCATAAGTCAAATCTGGGATCAGGCTAGGTTAGGTTGAAGAGCTGTATTGTTGACCTTAACAATAACACCGTAAGGGCTGAGTCAACCATAGTGTATGGTGCTGACACCATTCATTCCTACACCCTTGAACCCCTGACCCCTCCCTCCTGCTCACCAGACGTTGCTGTCCTTAGTCTGGTCCACCACTAGTAGGTTACCATGCACCTCGTCTATGAGCTCTGGGGCGATCCAACGCAGCGGCACCCAGATCTGATCTGGAGTCACAAAGTAGTCATCCTACAGAGTAGAATAGTGCAGAATCATTAGATGGATATACGAATTTATCGTCTGTCTGTTACAATGGAAACTATTCTTCTGCCCCACCCCATTCAGTATGTAGAAAAATACATCATACAATATAACCAAGACTGGTTAATTACTGTATATTCACCAAGACTGGTTTATTACTGTAGACTCACCAAGACTGGTTAATTACTGTAGACTCATCAAGACTGGTTTATTACTGTAGATTCACCAAGACTGGTTTATTACTGTAGATTCACCAAGACTGGTTTATTACTGTAGACTCACCAAGACTGGTTTATTACTGTAGATTCATCAAGACTGGTTTATTACTGTAGATTCATTGGTTTATTACTGTAGATTCATGGTTTATTACTGTAGATTCACCAAGACTGGTTTATTACTGTAGATTCACCAAGACTGGTTTATTACTGTAGATTCACCAAGACTGGTTTATTACTGTAGACTCACCAAGACTGGTTAATTACTGTAGACTCACCAAGACTGGTTTATTACTGTAGATTCATCAAGACTGGTTTATTACTGTAGACTCATCAAGACTGGTTTATTACTGTAGATTCACCAAGACTGGTTTATTACTGTAGACTCATCAAGACTGGTTTATTATTACACCAAGACTGGTTTATTACTGTAGACTCATCAAGACTGGTTTATTACTGTAGATTCACCAAGACTGGTTTATTACTGTAGATTCACCTGGTTTATTACTGACTTCACCAAGACTTTTATTACTGTAGACTCACCAAGACTGGTTTATTACTGTAGATTCACCAAGACTGGTTAACTGTACTGGACTGGTTATTACTGTAGATCACCAAGACTGGTTTATTACTGTAGATTCACAAGACTGGTTTATTACTGTAGATTCATCAAGACTGGTTTATTACTGTAGATTCACCAAGACTGGTTTATTACTGTAGATTCATCAAGACTGGTTTATTACTGTAGATTCACCAAGACTGGTTTATTACTGTAGACTCATCAAGACTGGTTTATTACTGTAGATTCACCAAGACTGGTTTATTACTGTAGACTCATCAAGACTGGTTTATTACTGTATATTCATCAAGACTGGTTTATTACTGTAGATTCACCAAGACTGGTTTATTACTGTAGATTCACCAAGACTGGTTAATTACTGTATACTCACCAAGACTGGTTAATTACTGTAGACTCATCAAGACTGGTTTATTACTGTAGATTCATCAAGACTGGTTTATTACTGTAGGTTCACCAAGACTGGTTTATTACTGTAGATTCACCAAGACTGGTTTATTACTGTAGACTCACCAAGACTGGTTTATTACTGTAGACTCACCAAGACTGGTTTATTACTGTAGACTCACCAAGACTGGTTAATACTGTAGGCTCACCTTGTATCTGCTGTGTGAGAGGCCATAGTCTCCTATCTTTACTGTCCTCTCTGAGGTCAGAAGGCAGTTCCTTAAGGCCAGGTCACTGTAAAGAGGAGAGGGAGGAACAGTTCATCACATTGTTACATTATAGCCATTTAGCAGACCCTGTTATCCAGAGAGACTTACAGCAGCATTTAGGGTTAAGTACCTTGCTCAAGGGCACATCGTCAGATTTTTCACCTCGTCTGCTCAGAGATTCAAACCAGCAACCTTTCAGTTACTGGCCCAACGCTCTTAACCGCTAGGCTACCTGCCACCCAGTCACCAGACCAGACTAAACCATATGTAATACTCTGACTACAGTAATATCGTATCACAATAAACCATTCAATCATTGTTATTGAATGTATTGTACCACAGGAAAACATGATGCTTCACAACATTTTACCGCTCAATAGCATAAAGTACGGATGTAATTCACTGGTATGACTGCACAAGTAGCTACGTGGATTTCTCATTTTTCTCTGTGGCTATTTCTGACTACTACACAGGCAGCGAGATTTTGTTGATCTTAACTCTACCTATCATCAGCTCCTCAGCACATGATTGGCTGCTACTATGGTAACAAGGAGAGAGGGGTTCCCCCCGGCAACAAAATCACTGATGCTGGAGTTGGTGAGAGTCACTCAGGCAGCACCAGGATGTTGTTACCGGGACAGACCAGCAGGGGGAGCCAGAGCAACACAGCTTCAGTCATATCCTTACATATTTCCATATTTTTATTTAACATTTATTATAACAGGTAAGGTAATTAGGAACAGATTGTGATGTATATAATATCCTCAATATCATGTTAATTTGGAGACAGACCAGCTGCACAGTCCCAGTTGTATCTAGGGTGGGATGTGTCAGAGTGATCCTTCAACATCCTCCAGATCATCCCGATTCAGTTCCCTCTATCGGTTTTATGTCCCTACAACATGTATGTTACCATACATACAGTGTATATATCATTACTCTTCACTACAACATGTATGTTACCATACATACAGTGTATATATCATTACTCTTCACTACAACATGTATGTTACCATACATACAGTGTATATATCATTACTCTTCACTACAACATGTATGTTCCCATACATACAGTGTATATATCATTACTCTTCACTACAACATGTATGTTACCATACATACAGTGTATATACCATTACTCTTCACTACAACATGTATGTTACCGTAGATACAGTGTATATATCATTACTCTTCACTACAACATGTATGTTACCATACATACAGTGTATATATCATTACTCTTCACTACAACATGTATGTTACCGTAAATACAGTGTATATATCATTACTCTTCACTACAACATGTATGTTACCATACATACAGTGTATATATCATTACTCTTCACTACAACATGTATGTTACTATACATACAGTGTATATATCATTACTCTTCACTACAACATGTATGTTACTGTAAATAAGTGTATATATCATTACTCTTCACTACAACATGTATGTTACCGTAAATACAGTGTATATATCATTACTCTTCTCTACAACATGTATGTTACCGTAAATACAGTGTATATATCATTACCCTTCACTACAACATGTATGTTACCATACATACAGTGTATATATCATTACTCTTCACTACAACATGTATGTTACCATAAATACAGTGTATATATCATTACTCTTCACTACAACATGTATGTTACCATAAATACAGTGTATATATCATTACTCTTCACTACAACATGTATGTTACCATAAATACAGTGTATATATCATTACTCTTCACTACAACATGTATGTTACCGTAGATACAGTGTATATATCATTACTCTTCACTACAACATGTATGTTACCATACATACAGTGTATATATCATTACTCTTCACTACAACATGTATGTTACCATAAATACAGTGTATATATCATTACTCTTCACTACAACATGTATGTTACCGTAGATACAGTGTATATATCATTACTCTTCACTACAACATGTATGTTACCGTAAATACAGTGTATATATCATTACTCTTCACTACAACATGTATGTTACCCTACATACAGTGTATATATCATTACTCTTCACTACAACATGTATGTTACCGTAAATACAGTGTATATATCATTACTCTTCACTACAACATGTATGTTACCATACATACAGTGTATATATCATTACTCTTCACTACAACATGTATGTTACCATACATACAGTGTATATATCATTACTCTTCACTACAACATGTATGTTACCATACATACAGTGTATATATCATTAGTCTTCACTACAACATGTATGTTACCATACATACAGTGTATATATCATTACTCTTCACTACAACATGTATGTTACTATACATACAGTGTATATATCATTACTCTTCACTACAACATGTATGTTACCGTAAATACAGTGTATATATCATTACTCTTCACTACAACATGTATGTTACCGTAAATACAGTGTATATATCATTACTCTTCACTACAACATGTATGTTACCATACATACAGTGTATATATCATTACTCTTCACTACAACATGTATGTTACCGTAAATACAGTGTATATATCATTACTCTTCACTACAACATGTATGTTACCATACATACAGTGTATATATCATTACTCTTCACTACAACATGTATGTTACCGTAGATACAGTGTATATACCATTACTCTTCACTACAACATGTATGTTACCATAAATACAGTGTATATATCATTACTCTTCACTACAACATGTATGTTACCGTAAATACAGTGTATATATCATTACTCTTCACTACAACATGTATGTTACCGTAAATACAGTGTATATATCATTACTCTTCACTACAACATGTGTTACCATAAATACAGTGTATATATCATTAGTCTTCACTACAACATGTATGTTACCGTAAATACAGTGTATATATCATTACTCTTCACTACAACATGTATGTTACCATACATACAGTGTATATATCATTACTCTTCACTACAACATGTATGTTACCATACATACAGTGTATATATCATTACTCTTCACTACAACATGTATGTTACCATACATACAGTGTATATATCATTACTCTTCACTACAACATGTATGTTACCATACATACAGTGTATATATCATTACTCTTCACTACAACATGTATGCTCCCATACATACAGTGTATATATCATTACTCTTCACTACAACATGTATGTTACCATACATACAGTGTATATATCATTACTCTTCACTACAACATGTATGTTACCGTAAATACAGTGTATATATCATTACTCTTCACTACAACATGTATGTTACCGTAAATACAGTGTATATATCATTACCCTTCACTATAACATGTATGTTACCATACATACAGTGTATATATCATTACTCTTCACTACAACATGTATGTTACCGTAGATACAGTGTATATATCATTACTCTTCACTACAACATGTATGTTACCATACATACAGTGTATATATCATTACTCTTCACTACAACATGTATGTTACCATACATACAGTGTATATATCATTACTCTTCACTACAACATATCAGAAACATACTGCTATGGAATGATTGATATGTTCTAGGACTTTCATTAGGACTCAAGTTCGTAAGGAAGTTGTTTTGTGAAGGTGTCTACTAACCCACCTGTGAATGAAGTTGTGTTTGTGAAGGTGTCTACTAACCCACCTGTGAATGAAGTTGTGTTTGTGAAGGTGTCTACTAACCCACCTGTGAGTGAAGTTGTGTTTGTGAAGGTGTCCACTAACCCACCTGTGAGTGAAGTTGTGTTTGTGAAGGTGTCCACTAACCCACCTGTGAATGAAGTTGTGTTTGTGAAGGTGTCTACTAACCCACCTGTGAATGAAGTTGTGTTTGTGAAGGTGTCTACTAACCCACCTGTGAGTGAAGTTGTGTTTGTGAAGGTGTCCACTAACCCACCTGTGAGTGAAGTTGTGTTTGTGAAGGTGTCTACTAACCCACCTGTGAATGAAGTTGTGTTTGTGAAGGTGTCTACTAACCCACCTGTGAATGAAGTTGTGTTTGTGAAGGTGTCCACTAACCCACCTGTGAATGAAGTTGTGTTTGTGAAGGTGTCTACTAACCCACCTGTGAATGAAGTTGTGTTTGTGAAGGTGTCTACTAACCCACCTGTGAATGAAGTTGTGTTTGTGAAGGTGTCCACTAACCCACCTGTGAATGAAGTTGTGTTTGTGAAGGTGTCCACTAACCCACCTGTGAATGAAGTTGTGTTTGTGCAGGTGCAGCAGGCCCGAGGCGATCTCGCACGCCATTCGCTGGAGGGTCAGGGGATCAGGGGTCACGGAGTCAGCCGCCCGACAGCTGCGCAGGTAACTCTTCAGGTCGCCCTGATGACCAGGACAGGAAGTGATGTCATAAAATGATTTGGCACTCTATATCACCATATTCCCTAGTGCACTATATAGGGAATATGGTCAAAAGTAGTGCAGTAGATATGAATATAGGATGCCATTTGGGACACACAAACCTATGTTTGTAATGTATGTGTGTACAATAACCCGTCACAACTTGCTCTCATCCACTTCTCCTTCTATGTCTGTTAGCAGTATGGTGGAAGTGGAAACTGCGATCTGTAAGGTGTTAGCAGTATGGTGGAAACTCTGATCTGTAAGGTGTTAGCAGTATGGTGGAAGTGGAAACTGCGATCTGTAAGGTGTTAGCAGTATGGTGGAAACTCTGATCTGTAAGGTGTTAGCAGTATGGTGGAAGTGGAAACTGCGATCTGTAAGGTGTTAGCAGTATGGTGGAAACTCTGATCTGTAAGGTGTTAGCAGTATGGTGGAAACTCTGATCTGTAAGGTGTTAGCAGTATGGTGGAAACTCTGATCTGTAAGGTGTTAGCAGTATGGTGGAAACTCTGATCTGTAAGGTGTTAGCAGTATGGTGGAAACTCTGATCTGTAAGGTGTTAGCAGTATGGTGGAAACTCTGATCTGTAAGGTGTTAGCAGTATGGTGGAAACTCTGATCTGTAAGGTGTTAGCAGTATGGTGGAAACTCTAATCTGTAAGGTGTTAGCAATATGGTGGAAACTCTGATCTGTAAGGTGTTAGCAATATGGTGGAAGCTCTGATCCGTAAGGTGTTAGCAAAATGGTGGAAGCTCTGATCCGTAAGGGTGTAATCAATATGGTGGAAGCTCAGACCCTTCTGCAAACCCAGAGGAAAGGGTAGAGAGCAGATTGTCCCTGGCTGTAACAGTACTGTATTCCACCAACAGGGGGAGCAAGTATCCATCTCACCAGAGAACTCCATATAGAAGGTGGTTGTGACCTCTGAGATAGGGGTTAGGGGGCTAGGGGAGGTTTCTCTCACCAGAGGACAGAACTCCATGACCAGTAGATAGGGTGTAACCTCTGAGCACTGTGCCAGGCACTGCAGGAGGGCTGGGTTCTGGAGGGCACTGGGGGAAGGGGGAGGTAGAGGAGATGGGTCATAGTTCAACAGTCACGTTTACTGTCATAGTTTATAGTGAACATACAGTCAGAACACATGGAAAGAGGTAGCAGGATAACCATATATAGGCATTCATTCATTCATTCATTCATTCACCAATTGATTGATTAATTAATTAATTAATTGTACTGGATGCAAAGACTGGGGTATACAGGGTATGAAATCCATATTGTTGTAGTTCTGACCGGTATGGCTGTGCCTCTTCCAGGAAGTGCATCTGGTCCTGGACACTGGCACTGGCCTTCAGCTCCTTGACCACCACCTGGGTGGTGCTGAGACCTGCATTCACCTCCCCCAAGAGAACCTATACAGGACCCACAGAGACACACACAAAAACATTTACAGTAGTTAACATGGTAAAGACAGGGGGCAACGGAGAGACAGAGAAAGACAGAGAGAGAGATAGAGAGAGAGACAGGGAGAGACAGAGGGAGACAGAGGGAGAGACAGAGAGAAAGACAGAGAGAAAGACAGAGAGAGATAGAGAGAGAGACAGGGAGAGACAGAGAAAGACAGAGAGAGAGATAGAGGGAGAGACAGAGGGAGACAGAGGGAGAGACAGAGGTAGAGACAGAGGGAGACAGAGGGAGAGACAGCGGTAGAGACAGAGGGAGAGACAGAGGGAGATGTTTAAAACATACAGTTCAGCAGAGAAAACTCCCTCCTAACTAAAGCTTTGTTTCAGGAAGCAATGCAGATGGAATGGAATTCAGGACATGTGACTGAGGAGACAGACAAGGTGAGACTCCCTAGAACAGAGGTAGAGACAGGGAGAGAGATAGAGAGAGAGACAGGGAGAGACAGAGGGAGACAGAGGGAGAGACAGAGGGAGAGACAGCGGTAGAGACAGAGGGAGAGACAGAGGGAGAGACAGAGGGAGAGACAGGGAGAGACAGAGGGAGACAGAGGGAGAGACAGCGGTAGAGACAGACAGGGGATAATAGAGGTGAGAGACAGGAGGACAGAGACAGAGGGAGAGACAGAGGGAGAGACAGAGGGAGAGACAGAGGGAGAGACAGGGAGAGACATGGGGGGAGACAGAGGTAGAGACAGAGAGAAGAGCAAAACATACAGTTCAGCACTAACTAAAAAGCTTTGTCTCAGGAAGCAATGCAGATGGAATGGAATTCAGTGTGACATGTAGATAGTCCCAGCTCTCAGACAGACAAGGCTGTAGGTCAGCTTGTGGCCCTAATAAGATCAACACCACATTTCACACACATTCCACACACACTACCTCACAGCACACTCCAATGGTATGTCTCCAATGGCACCCTATCCCCTATATACTGCACTACGTTTGACCAGGGCCCATAAGGCTTTGGCCCAAAGTAGTGCACTATATAGGGAATATGGTGCCATTTGGGATGTTGACAGTAACATGGAGGAAAGCAGGAAGAGAGAGGATATAGGGAAAGACACAGGCTGCTGTTTTGTCCCAATCTTTACCCTTATTCTCGCTAAAGTGTACACTCATTCTCTCACTCACCCTCAGAACATTTGACATTGCCATTTTTTTGTCATTTAGCAGACAATCTTATCCAGATCGACTTACACTAGCTGGTCCATGTTTAAACAATACAGGAATGGACTGGTATAATACATGATGAAACCTCCCTCTAACTGGTCCATGTTTAAACAATACAGGACTGGTATAATACATGATGAAACCTCCCTCTAACTGGTCCATGTTTAAACAATACAGGAATGGACTGGTATAATACATGGTGAAACCTCCCTCTAACTGGTCCATGTTTAAACAATACAGGAATGGACTGGTATAATACATGGTGAAACCTCCCTCTAGCTGGTCCATGTTTAAACAATACAGGAATGGACTGGTATAATACATGATGAAACCTCCCTCTAACTGTTTAAACAATACATGTTTAAACAATACAGGGACTGGTATAATACATGATGAAACCTCCCTCTAACTGGTCCATGTTTAAACAATACAGGAATGGACTGGTATAATACATGGTGAAACCTCCTCTAACTGGTCCATGTTTAAACAATACAGGAATGGACTGGTATAATACATGGTGAAACCTCCCTCTAACTGGTCCATGTTTAAACAATACTGGTAGGAAACAATACAGGAATGGACTGGTATAATACATGGTGAAACCTCCCTCTAACTGGTCCATGTTTAAACAATATAATACATGGAAACCTCCCTCTAACTGGTCCATGTTTAAACAATGGAATGGACTATAATACATGGTGAAACCTCCCTCTAACTGGTCCATGTTTAAACAATACAGGAATGGACTGGTATAATACATGGTGAAACCTCCCTCTAACTGGTCCATGTTTAAACAATACAGGAATGGACTGGTATAATACATGACCTCCCTCTAACTGGTCCATGTTTAAACAATACAGGAATGGACTGGTGAAACCTCCCTCTAACTGGTCCATGTTTAAACAATACAGGAATGGACTGGTATAATACATGGTGAAACCTCCCTCTAACTGGTCCATGTTTAAACAATACAGGACTGGACTGGTATAATACATGGTGAAACCTCCCTCTAACTGGTCCATGTTTAAACAATACAGGACTGGACTCCCTCTAGGTCCATAAACAATACAGGAATGGACTGGTATAATACATGGTGAAACTCCCTCTAACTGGTCCATGTTTAAACAATACAGGACTGGACTGGTATAATACATGGTGAAACCTCCCTCTAACTGGTCCATGTTTAAACAATACAGGAATGGACTGGTCCATGTTTAAACAATACATGGTGAAACCTCCCTCTAACTGGTCCATGTTTAAACAATACAGGAATGGACTGGTATAATACATGGTGAAACCTCCCTCTAACTGGTCCATGTTTAAACAATACAGGACTGGTATAATACATGGTGAAACCTCCCTCTAACTGGTCCATGTTTAAACAATACAGGAATGGACTGGTATAATACATGGTGAAACCTCCCTCTAACTGGTCCATGTTTAAACAATACAGGAATGGACTGGTATAATACATGGTGAAACCTCCCTCTAACTGGTCCATGTTTAAACAATACAGGACTGGACTGGTATAATACATGGTGAAACCTCCCTCTAACTGGTCCATGTTTAAACAATACAGGACTGGACTGGTATAATACATGGTGAAACCTCCCTCTAACTAAACTGGTCCATGTTTAAACAATACAGGAATGGACTGGTATAATACATGGTGAAACCTCCCTCTAACTGGTCCATGTTTAAACAATACAGGAATGGACTGGTATAATACATGGGACTGAAACAATACAGGAATGGACTGGTATAATACTCCCTCTAACTGGTCCATGTTTAAACAATACAGGACTGGACTGGTATAATACATGGTGAAACCTCCCTCTAACTGGTCCATGTTTAAACAATACAGGACTGGTATAATACATGGTGAAACCTCCCTCTAACTGGTCCATGTTTAAACAATACAGGAATGGACTGGTATAATACATGATGAAACCTCCCTCTAACTGGTCCATGTTTAAACAATACAGGACTGGTATAATACATGGTGAAACCTCCCTCTAACTGGTCCATGTTTAAACAATACAGTGAAACCTCCCTCTAACTGGTCCATGTTTAAACAATACAGGACTGGACTGGTATAATACATGGTGAAACCTCCCTCTAACTGGTCCATGTTTAAACAATACAGGACTGGACTGGTATAATACATGGTGAAACCTCCCTCTAACTGGTCCATGTTTAAACAATACAGGAATGGACTGGTATAATACATGGTGAAACCTCCCTCTAACTGGTCCATGTTTAAACAATACAGGAATGGACTGGTATAATACATGGTGAAACCTCCCTCTAACTGGTCCATGTTTAAACAATACAGGACTGGACTGGTATAATACATGGTGAAACCTCCCTCTAACTGGTCCATGTTTAAACAATACAGGAATGGACTGGTATAATACATGGTGAAACCTCCCCTCTAACTGGTCCATGTTTAAACAATACAGGAATGGACTGGTATAATACATGGTGAAACCTCCCTCTAACTGGTCCATGTTTAAACAATACAGGACTGGACTGGTATAATACATGGTGAAACCTCCCTCTAACTGGTCCATGTTTAAACAATACAGGACTGGACTGGTATAATACATGGTGAAACCTCCCTCTAACTGGTCCATGTTTAAACAATACAGGAATGGACTGGTAAACCTCCCTCTAATGGTTTATGTTTACATGGTATAATACATGAAACCTCCCTCTAACTGGTCCATGTTTAAACAATACAGGACTGGTATAATACATGGTGAAACCTCCCTCTAACTGGTCCATGTTTAAACAATACAGGATGTTTAAACAATACAGGACTGGACTGGTATAATACATGGTGAAACCTCCCTCTAACTGGTCCATGTTTAAACAATACAGGACTGGACTGGTATAATACATGGTGAAACCTCCCTCTAACTGGTCCATGTTTAAACAATACAGGACTGGACTGGTATAATACATGGTGAAACCTCCCTCTAACTGGTCCATGTTTAAACAATACAGGAATGGACAGGAATGGACTGGTATAATACATGGTGAAACCTCCCTCTAACTGGTCCATGTTTAAACAATACAGGAATGGACTGGTATAATACATGGTGAAACCTCCCTCTAACTGGTCCATGTTTAAACAATACAGGACTGGACTGGTATAATACATGGTGAAACCTCCCTCTAACTGGTCCATGTTTAAACAATACAGGACTGGACTGGTATAATACATGGTGAAACCTCCCTCTAACTGGTCCATGTTTAAACAATACAGGAATGGACTGGTATAATACATGGTGAAACCTCCCTCTAACTGGTCCATGTTTAAACAATACAGGAATGGACTGGTATAATACATGGTGAAACCTCCCTCTAACTGGTCCATGTTTAAACAATACAGGACTGGACTGGTATAATACATGGTGAAACCTCCCTCTAACTGGTCCATGTTTAAACAATACAGGAATGGACTGGTATAATACATGGTGAAACCTCCCTCTAACTGGTCCATGTTTAAACAATACAGGAATGGACTGGTATAATACATGGTGAAACCTCCCTCTAACTGGTCCATGTTTAAACAATACAGGAATGGACTGGTATAATACATGGTGAAACCTCCCTCTAACTGGTCCATGTTTAAACAATACAGGACTGGACTGGTATAATACATGGTGAAACCTCCCTCTAACTGGTCCATGTTTAAACAATACAGGAATGGACTGGTATAATACATGGTGAAACCTCCCTCTAACTGGTCCATGTTTAAACAATACAGGACTGGACTGGTATAATACATGGTGAAACCTCCCTCTAACTGGTCCATGTTTAAACAATACAGGACTGGACTGGTATAATACATGGTGAAACCTCCCTCTAACTGGTCCATGTTTAAACAATACAGGACTGGACTGGTATAATACATGGTGAAACCTCCCTCTAACTGGTCCATGTTTAAACAATACAGGACTGGACTGGTATAATACATGGTGAAACCTCCCTCTAAAACAATGGTCCATGTTTAAACAATACAGGACTGGACTGGTATATACATGGTGAAACCTCCCTCTAACTGGTCCATGTTTAAACAATACAGGAATGGACTGGTATAATACATGGTGAAACCTCCTCTAACTGGTCCATGTTTAAACAATACAGGACTGGACTGGTATAATACATGGTGAAACCTCCTCCCTCTAACTGGTCCATGTTTAAACAATACAGGAATGGACTGGTATAATACATGGTGAAACCTCCCTCTAACTGGTCCATGTTTAAACAATACAGGAATGGACTGGTATAATACATGGTGAAACCTCCCTCTAACTGGTCCATGTTTAAACAATACAGGACTGGACTGTAATTAAAACCTCCCTCTAACTGGTCCATGTTTAAACAATACAGGACTGGACTGGTATAATACATGGTGAAACCTCCCTCTAACTGGTCCATGTTTAAACAATACAGGACTGGACTGGTATAATACATGGTGAAACCTCCCTCTAACTGGTCCATGTTTAAACAATACAGGACTGGACTGGTATAATACATGGTGAAACCTCCCTCTAACTGGTCCATGTTTAAACAATACAGGAATGGACTGGTATAATACATGGTGAAACCTCCCTCTAACTGGTCCATGTTTAAACAATACAGGAATGGACTGGTATAATACATGGTGAAACCTCCTCCCTCTAACTGGTCCATGTTTAAACAATACAGGACTGGACTGGTATAATACATGGTGAAACCTCCCTCTAACTGGTCCATGTTTAAACAATACAGGACTGGACTGGTATAATACATGGTGAAACCTCCCTCTAACTGGTCCATGTTTAAACAATACAGGACTGGACTGGTATAATACATGGTGAAACCTCCCTCTAACTGGTCCATGTTTAAACAATACAGGACTGGACTGGTATAATACATGGTGAAACCTCCCTCTAACTGGTCCATGTTTAAACAATACAGGACTGGTATAATACATGGTGAAACCTCCCTCTAACTGGTCCATGTTTAAACAATACAGGGATGGACTGGTATAATACATGGTGAAACCAACTGGTCCATGTTTACATGGTGAAACCTCCCTCTAACTGGTCCATGTTTAAACAATACAGGACTGGACTGGTATAATACATGGTGAAACCTCCCTCTAGCTGGTCCATGTTTAAACAATGCCTTTACTGTACATCCATGAGGGGAAGTGATCTTGTGCATACTTCAGGAACAAGGGTAGCGAATCAGAACCCAGCTACAGACTTTGGGAGGAGTGGTTTCTGTGTCGTTAGTATGTGCTAAGAAAATAATCTGGGGTGCAGCTCACCTTGCCAAACCAACCATGTCCTATCTCCTTCACATAGAGTAGACTGTGGTGACCCAGCTCTGACGATTTCAACAGCTGGACTGCAGAGAGAGGGGGGAGAGGGAGAGTTAGACACATTGCAATTGTTAGACTTCTAGAATGAAGAGAGGATGAAGTAAGAGAGGGAGAGAAGGACAGAGGAAGAGAGGGAGAGAAGGAGAGTGGGAGAGTGGGAGAGAGGGAGAGATGAAGAGAGGGAGAGGGAGGGAGAGAGGATGAGTAAGATAGGGAGAGGGAGACGAAGAATGGGAGAGAGGAAGACAGGGAGAGAGGAAGAGAGGGGCAGTAATAAAGATAGACAGTAAAGTCTGGGTTGTTACCACACATCACATCACAATATCAGAATGAGAATAAAAGAGAAATGCATAAGTAATACAATGTGAATACAGAGATCAAAACAGAAGACAACTGCAGTGGCCACAGGCAGAACAACAGAGAGAGAGAGAGAGAGAGAGAGAGAGAGAGAGAGAGAGAGAGAGAGAGAGAGAGAGAGAGAGAGAGAGAGAGAGAGAGAGAGAGAGAGAGAGAGAGAGAGAGAGAGGGAGAGGGAGAGAGAGGGAGAGAGAGAGTTAAAAGCACTTACTCTCAGTAATAATAAAGAGATATCTCCTAGGGAAGTAAAATGTTACTTCTAAAAGTCGACCAGAGAAAACAAACTCATAATCCTCCTCAAACAAACTGAAGGGACCGAAACTCCTCTGAAGGCACTATGCTGTCAGCTAACATGGTCTTAGTCCCAACGGGCACCCTATTCTCTATATAGTGCACAGATTTTGACCAGGGCTCATGGGACTCTGGTTAAAAGTAGTGCACTAAGTAGGAAATAGGGTGCCATTTGGCTGTCAACTCCTACAGAGTAGAGCATCATATTACTAAAAACAAGTACCTTGACGAATCCTCATAATTTAGAGATGATGATGATGATGGTGAAGGTGGTGATGAAGATAAAGTAGCTGGAGTGGCGGAGCGGCCAGCCATCCACCCTGAGGTAGAGCACTGTGTGTGTGTGTTTACGGTGCTGGTGTGTGTGCGGTGAATGGGTCCGGTCCCCAGAGATGACGGTATGAGTGTGTGGAGAAAACCTCTCCCCGTCCACAGAGGTGATGAGAGACCAGCCACAGCAAGTGTGTGTGAGAGTCCATGGCCCCAGTCCCGGTGTGTGTGAGAGTCCATGGCCCCAGTCCCGGTGTGTGTGTGAGAAAGAAGAGAAGAACCCATGACTGCCGCGGCCACGTCAGCCAACCCTCCACAGGGTTTAACCCTACGAGCCCTCACACAGCTGAACAAGCTGCCTGCTCCCTCTCTCTCTCTCTCTCTCTCTCTCTCTCTCTCTCTCTCTCCCTCTCTCTCTCTCTCTCTCTCCCTCTCTCTCTCATCACAATGCATCGTCCTCACACTGTTCCAAAACTAAACATGTTCCAGAACCCCGTCCATGAACCTTCCTCCCAACTGTCACACAGACTGTACATCACATCCCTCTATAGACTGGGTCTCAGCTCTGTCTCCTCTATAGACTGGGTCTCAGCTCT